>NC_133655.1:216475717-216817064 GCF_009905375.1 Apium graveolens | reverse complement strand
AACAGCTTCAGCCTAGAAATATGTTGGTAACTTTGATTCTTCAAGCATTGTTCTAGCAGCCTCAATTAAAGATCTGTTCTTTCTTTCAACTACCCCATTTTGCTGAGGTGTTCTTGGAGCTGAGAACTCATGCATGATTCCATTTTCTTCACAGAACAGCCTCATTGTCAAATTCTTGAACTCAGTTCCATTGTCACTCCTGATATTCCTTACCTTCAAGTCAGGATGATTATTGATTTGCCTGATGTGATTGATAATGATTTCACTTGCTTCATCCTTTGATCCAAGAAAATAGACCCATGAAAACTTTGAGAAATCATCTACAATCACTAAGCAATATCTTTTTCTTGCAATTGACAATACATTGACTGGTCCAAACAAATCCATATGTAGCAGCTGTAATGGTTCATCAATTGTTGTTTCAAGCTTCTTTTTGAATGATGCTTTCCTTTGTTTGCCTTTCTGACAAGCATCACACAAACCATCCCTTGAGAATTCAACAAGAGGAATTCCTCTAACTAAGTCCTTTTTGACTAGATCATTCATTGTCTTGAAATTCAAATGGGATAGCTTCTTGTGCCATAGCCAACTTTCAACTGGACTTGCTTTGCTGAAGAGACAAGTAATAGATTCTGCATCAGTAGAGTTGAAGTCAGCTAAGTACAGATTTCCTTTTCTAACTCCAGTTAGAACCACTTTGTTGTCTTTCTTACTGGTGACAACACAGGCTTCAGAATTGAAGGAAATTGTATTCCCTCTATCACATAGTTGACTGATGCTCAGTAAGTTGTGCTTGAGACCATCAACTAATGCAACTTCATCAATGATGACATTCCTTGTTGAAATCAAGCCATATCCCATAGTAAACCCTTTGCTGTCATCTCCAAAGGTTATGCTAGGGCCAGCTCTCTCCTTAAAC
The DNA here is from genome assembly GCF_009905375.1 of Apium graveolens. Classification (NCBI taxonomy): domain Eukaryota; kingdom Viridiplantae; phylum Streptophyta; class Magnoliopsida; order Apiales; family Apiaceae; genus Apium; species Apium graveolens. The sequence goes on along the minus strand of NC_133655.1, from coordinate 216,816,145 downwards.
TCTGTGAGCAGGGAGAAATCTCCTGTCATGTGTCTTGAACAACCACTGTCCAAGTACCATAGATTTCTTCTATTTCCCTGCACACCATAAAATCAATCAAGTTGATTTTGGTACCCAAGTTTCCTTGGGTCCATTCATGTTAGCCTTTCTCCTAGACTTCATTCGTCCTGCATCTTTAGACTTAGGTAACTTTGAGTCAACCTTGATCTTAGATGTAGTTGGTTGAGGTGTAGGGTTAGTCACATAATCATTTAGCACATTTGGAATTTGATAAGGCATGGATTGTGCAAACATGTTATTCCACATAGGCATATTATATGGCATTTGAGGCATACTAAATGCAGCAAGATAAGGATTGTTAAAATATGGCATGTTTGCAAAATGTGCATAAGGATTCTGTTGAGACATAACAGGCATAGCATGCAGAGGTGATGCAGATATATTAGGCATTGAAGAGGGTACAGGTATGGGAGTTTTCTTAATAGATTTGCAATTAGCAGATAGATGATTAACACTATTACAATGCACACAGCTTTTTCTAGGAGCATACTTATCAGGTGTGTAATTGTTATGTTTGTTAACCCCTACCTTCCCATTTCTATTAGATTTCCTTTTAGTTTCCTTTTTATCCTCAACCACTTTGAGCCTATTCTTTAACTGTTCTAAGGACATGTGTCCTATATTCACCTTACTGAAATCTTTGGATGTGCTTGCTTCTTCTTTGACAAAGTTCTTGGAAGTTGAACCAAACTTTTTGTTGAGTTTCTTTAGTTTTTCACTGTTAGAAACAACTGCCTGTTTTAATTGAGGAACCTTCAATGGATGCTCCTTTTCTTCCTTCAACGGATAATTTTCATCATCCGTTGATTCCACATCCGTTGACAGCCCATCAATTAATTCCATTTTCTTTTTGTTTTTATCCTAGGCAGTCTTACAAAATGATTTGGACCTTGACAATTTGAGCACTAACATCCCTAGATGTCTTCCAGGCTTTAATCACCTCTTGCTCTCTCTCTAATTGATTAGAAAGTATTTCTACTTTCTTAACAGATTTAACTAGTTCATTTTCAACAGATATACAATGTAGCTTAGTTTTCTCTAGGTCAATCAACTTATCTTCTAACACAGCATTTCTATTACTTAAAAACAGATTGTTCTCTTTAATCCTACTATTTTCTTTAGCAAGAGATTTAAGAGACACACGCAAGTGATACAATTCAGTAGACATGTCATTAAAAGCATTATTGCACTCTTCTTTAGTAAGCTGTGTTAAATCAGTAGCGATTACCAGGTTGCTTGATGAACTAACTTCATTTTCCTCAGAATCAGCCATGAGAGCCAAGTTGACATATTCCACATCTTCATCCTCTTCTTCTCCATCAGCTGCCCAGTCTTTTTCTTGAGTAATGAAAGCCTTCTCCTTTTGCTTGAGCAGATCAAAATATTTCTTTTTGTAATCTACTTGGTCAAATTTCTTCTTTTCAGAAGTTGGCTTTCTGCACTCACTTGCAAAGTGTCCACTTATACCACAATTGAAACACTTGAACTTGGATTTGTCCACCATGTTCTTATGAGGTTTAGTGGCTCTAGTGTTTTTCTTAAATTTCATCTTTGCAAATCTTCTGGACAGAAATGCAAGATGCTCATCAATACTATCAGAGTCATCTTGGCTGGAGTTGTCTTCATTCTCAGCAACTTGCTCCTTACCCTTGCTTGATTCTGATTTGCTTGTGCCATCTTTGGAGTTTAATGTTGATCTCACAGTTTCTTGTCTGCATTCTTTCTCATTTTCAGCTACCAAGGCAACTGAACCTCCTTTCTTTCTTCCCTTCTCCAATACCTCATCTTGTTCCGGCTCTAGTTCATAAGTCTTCAAGATTCCATATAATCTTTCAAGAGTGAAGTCCTTATAATCTTGAGAGTTTCTCAAGAAGACAGTCATGGGTTTCCATTCCTTTGGCAAGGATCTTAAAAATTTAAGATTTGAATCCTTCACCTGGTACACTCTACCATACAGCTTCAGTCCATTCAACAGCTTTTGGAATCTATTGAATGTGTCATTTAAAGATTCATTTTCTTCAAAATGAAAATACTCATACTGTTGAATGAGAAGCTGCATTTTGTTTTCTTTTACTTGTTCTGTACCTTCACACAGTAGCTGAACTGTGTCCCAAACCTCTTTGGCAGTTGTGCAATTTATCATATTATCAAACATATCCTTGTCAAGACCATTAAACAAAATATTCATAGCCTTCTTATCTTTGTGGACTTCTTCTGTGTCTTCCATTGTCCATTCTGCTCTAGGTTTTGGAATGGATTGACCAACAACAATTGTGGCTGTAGCAACTGTGGCTACTTTGTGGGGAATGTGAGGACCATTCTCAATGCAGTTTACATAACCTTCATCTTGGGAGAGTAGATGAAGGTGCATTTTCACCTTCCAATGGTGATAACTGTCTTTGTCAAGAACTGGGATTTTTACTCCAATATCCTTCTTACTCATCTTTGTTAGTTTCCAAGAACTTTAAACTCTTTGTGTGTCAAGAGCCTGCTCTGATACCAATTGTTATTCCTAGTGAACTAACAATGAGATTTACAGAAGGGGGGTTGAATGTAAATCTCAAAACTTTTTCAAGTTTTGAGCAGTTTCAAAGGCTGTGTGTTTAAGATAAACAAGTGTGTGAATTGCTTTAAGCTAATACAGACAGATATATATTCAAGCACAAAAGTACAGAACACAACAGACCTTAAAAACTTTTCTGGTGGATTTGTTGTTCCACCAGAGATGGTATTTCAGAAAATCTGTGATTCAAGAAGTTGATCACAGCTGCATCCTAGTACAAACTAGATAATTTTTCTCTCAAGATTTTTCTAAACAGCTCTGGAAAAATTCACTTCTAATTACTAGCTGCTACTTGGTTTATATAACACCAAGTTTACAAGTGAAGACAAAGATAAAAAGTACAATAATAAAATAAGTTCTCCACTTGTTTCTTCTCCATTTTACTCAAGTGTATTGTTGACTATTGCCTCTTTATACTAGAGTAGAACGGCTGCTTTTTCTGATGTTCCTGAAATAGGCTACCACATCTCAGTTGTCTCTGTTAACCCATGTGCCTCTGTTTGTAGGTACAACTACCACTTGTCAACTGCTATTTAACAGAACATCCGTTGAAGCCTTCATCCGTTGATGGCTTTATCCGTTGATGTGTTAGCAGTTGAAGCTCTATCCGTTGATACACTCATCCGTTGAAGGATGTTATCCGTTGAAGCTTTAGAGACATCCGTTGAAGCTTTGTTTCTCATCCGTTGAAGGTCTTTAAGTTATCCGTTGACACCATTTCATTTATACAAAATTACAAGGCATGAAATATTTACAATTGGCCTTCCTATCTGCATATCCTTTAGTAGTCAACATGACTTATAATTTCCCTCAACATTTAAGAATTATATCTCAAATTCAGAGACTGAAATGTGCTACAACACTAGACTTATTTCTAAGTAAAGCTACACCATCAACGGATAGCCAAAGTGGTCTTATCCGTTGAGACTACAAACACTAGATTTCTACTTAAGTGTTTTGTTAAACATGTCATCAAACTAATGCACATATATTCCTAACAATAATACCAGGTTAAAGGGATTATATTACATTGTACATTATTCACGAAAGGTTTGATTGGATCACCAATTATTATTATTACTTGGGTACCAATGATGTATTACTAGATGCTGCTCATTGTTTAAAATTTTATTATTAGATATTAAAATTATTGCCAACGTAATAATAACCTAAAGGGTCACACACTAAGAACGTCTAAAAGGAGTTTTAATTTAAATTTTGAATTTAAATTATATGATTATAAATTCAATATTAATTATTTTATTAATTGAGTTGAACTTAATTAATTAAATCATAATTTAAATTTTAGTCTAATAACCCAATCAATTTTGGTTTGTTAGGAATATGTCATAGGCTTGCTGATAAATTCACCAAAACACCCTAGTAGATTTAATTTAGTGTTTTTGTAGCTCTCAACGGATGATTTACTTTATCATCCATTGAGAGAGTAGCTTATGTTTTAATAAGTTTTGTAACACATTCCTGCATACTACAGTACCTTAGAGATCTAGAAGTTGTAGGATATTCAAAGTCATGTTGACTACTAGATGGATATACAAAATAGGTTGGCCAATTGTATATATTATATGCCTTGTAATTTTATATAAGTGAAATGGAGTTAACTGCTATGGAAGACTTTCAACGGATGATTCTACAAGGTTCCAACGGATGATCCAAGTCACACTCAACGGATGATCTAATGAAGTTTCAACGGATGATTCAACGCATTTTCAACAGATGATCCAATGAAGTTTCAACGGATGTTCTAATTCAAATTGCAGTTGATAGTGACTTCACAATCACATGAGTTGATTAGATGTAAATGGAATGTGGAAGCCTATTTATATGTTTTAGAGAACAAAGAAGCATTTCCATTTCCATGCTTACTTGAAGAAAATCAAAGATATTGGATGGAGAAATGAAGAAGCATGTGACTAAACAAAGACACATTTTGTTTTATTAGTTTGTCTTATTCACTTGTATCTTGGTAATATATAAACCAAGAGTAGCTAGTAGTAAATAAATCAATCAACTAGAGAAATAGAAAAAGTTGTATCTGTGAAGAATTTCTCTGTTCTTTATGATTCTACTTGTAAGCAGCTGTGTACAATCTTTGTATCACAAAGTTCTTGAAAAATATATATATCTCTGGTGGATAAGTTTAATTCACCAGAAAATTATTAAATACTTGTGTTTAATTACTTTGTGTTTGATTACATTAATATTTTTATTCCGCACTTTTGCTTAATCAAACACTGTTATATATTTGAGATAGAGTAGTTCTTGAAATCAAAAAAGAACCAGAATTACATTTAACCCCCTTCTATAATTCTTTGTTATATTATTTGGGAATAACAATTGGTATAAGAGCAAGCTCTCGAAATACAAAGAGTTTAAAGATCACAACAACTAACAAGATGAGCAGAAAAGATGTTAGAGTAAAAAATCCATTTCTGGACAAAGACAACTATCACCACTGGAAGGTGAAAATGCATATGCATCTCATCTCTCAAGATGAAGAATATGTTAATTGTATTGAGAAAGGCCCTCATGTTCCTATGAGAGCTGCTACAGGCAATGAGCCGTCTATCCCAAAGCCTAGAGCAGAATGGTCTGATCCAGATATTGAGCAAGTTTATAAGGATAAAAAGGCCATGAACATTTTGTTTAATGGTGTTGATGGTGACATGTTTAACAGCATCATCAATTGCAAAACTGCTAAGAATGTATGGGATACAATTCAAGTTATATGTGATGGAACCGAGCAAGTAAAGGAAAACAAGATGCAACTCTTGATTCAACAGTATGAGCACTTTCATTGTGCAGACAATAAAACATTAACTAACATTTTTAGTAGATTTCAAAAACTGATAAATGCTCTAAAGCTGCATAGAAGAATCCACCAGACAAAGGATTCTAATCTCAAATTCCTTTAATCTCTACCAAAGAAATGGAAGCCTATGGCAGTCTCTCTTAGAAATTCCAAGATTACAAGGAATTCACTTTGGATAGAGTGTATGGAATTCTAAAGACCTATGAGCTTGAGATAGAACAGGATGAGCAGCTGGAAAAAGGAAGGAAGAATGTAGGATCCATGGCATTGGTTTCTGAGCAAGAGAGAGTGAAAGAGATGAGGTAGAAGCTGCAGAATCTACACCAAACCCTAGAGTTTGTATGGCGCCCTCCAAACCCGGGTCAGAAGTTTGGGGTCCACACACACACCTTAATTATAACCTGCTTATACAATAATAAAGATAATAATAATATGCAGTGACCCTACTTACCAACTACCATGGATCGCAACAGGTTAAAGTATGCACACAAGCCAAACACATCTACTTATATTACAACCGTTCAAATCCCAACCATTCAAACTCAAACTGAGCATTAAACATTATTACAAACTTTTACAAACTTAAATTGTTCCAAAAGAAGCCTGCTAGCTTAACTCGATCAACCTAAACCCCTAGCTCTCGCGCTGGACTGGGGATCCTCGCTACCAACTTGTTCCTTTTTAACTGGAAAGAATATGAACAACATCGCACAAATGAGCTAACTAGCTCAGCAAGTCAAAATGACAAAACTGAGAATAATGATCATCAGGTAAATATGGTTATGATATCAAGTGAACAATGAATTATGATTTAGAATTGGATATTATACTTTTATTTTAAAAACCAAGGTTAGGCTGCTAATCAGTCACGCACTAACCCCGAGCAAAGCACACAACATTGCTCTAATTACTGGATCCAAGGAACACATTGGCCTAACTTGACCATTATATGGTCTAACCATGAATCTGGTCCATAATTTTATAAAAACAATCCAATTCTAGCATAATAACAGAATAAGCAACAATAAACAATACATAGAATTATTAACAACATTGGATGTTTCATAATGAAATGGTTTCAGAGTTCATGAGGATCAATATGGCATTTTTAAAGCTTAGATGTTGGGTAATGAAAGAATTTGATAACAAAGGAATCAGTGTTTCAAGGTTTCAAAGATTTTGCCTTTCAAAGCATATGATACAATGGTTTGAGTGCGTGGGTAATTCGATTCAGTGTTTGGTATTTAGTTTGTATGTATTTATGGAGTAGTATCATATATTTGTGGTTCGTGTTTGGGTATACAACAATTAATGGTCTAGAAAGAATCAGGTTTACGGCTCAAGATCAAAACTGGAATCAGGGTTTAGGTTTCAGTGCTTCAAAGCACTTGCAATATCAACAAGACTACCAAGTACTACAATATCTCGAGAAAGTTCAGAACACTTGCCTGGTATTAGCTTACTACACTGCACTCGCTTCCAGTCTCAACCGTCTTACTCCTCAACTACCTATTTTCCTTTCCTACGTCTTTCCTCTTCTGCTCACATATCATAAGCATCTATCATTATTCAACTTATATGATTCTATTCAACACATACTTCTATCTACCCTTCGTTCACCCAAATCCGATTAATGGATTGAAAGTTACGTAATAAACAAGTAAATATCGAATATACAGACCGACAGTCGACCAACAAGTCACATATAACACATAATACGTCACATAATCAATGATATATCATTTATAAAGAAATTTTGGGTCATAAATAGGCTTTCTGGTATTCAAAATGATTTTTAAAACCTTTTTCAGAATTAAAACGGGTCGTTGGATCAATTTCGGGGTAATAAACAGGGTTCGGTTGGCCAATTCTGGCTCCGAAACAATTTTATAATAATCATCGAGCCTTGGAAATAATTTAGAATAATATTTTAAAACTCGAAACTATTTTTCGGAATTTTTAAATCATTTTTAAATAATTAAATCTAATTAAATAATTAATTAAAATCAATTAATAATTAATTAAATCAATTAATCAATTAATTTTCGAATTAATTGACCAATTAATCAATTAAAAATTAGCTGAAATTAATTAACTAATTAATTCAGATTTATTTTTGAATTAAAAATAATTTTCGGAATTAAAATAATAATTTTTAGAAGTTTCAGAAATTAAAAATGAATTTTTATAATAAAAATAAATAGAAAATATGATTTTTAAATAAATTGTAAACAGGAATCCTAAATTTGCAAGTTTTGGAAACCTGGAGGACCAAACTGTATCGTTTTCAAAACTACAGGTACTAAACTGTAATTTTCCAGGGGGGTCGCCGGAAAATAATTGGGGGTTGCCGGAGAACTCGCCTCCGGCATCCTCCCACCACCATCACCTCCAAATTTACTCTACAAATTACCAGGAACACAACCATGCAATCAAAACAACCTAACAATCCCTGAGTTGGCCGGAATTTGGCCGTGAAGTTTGCCAGTTTCCGGCGAACTTCGAAAATATTCAAAACACAACTCCCTTCTCTACAGACCTTGTTGATTCATGAAACTTATACGACTGGATTGCAAATTTCACAGAGAACACAATCCACTATACCACAATATCTATCTATTCCAGAATAAGAAACCCCCAAATTTCAATTAAGAACATTCATACGGGTTATAAACCATAATTTTAAAATTCGAAAATCAAACTCAATTTTGAACATGTTATTGAACTCCAAATCAGACGTATAATATATCAAAATCATCAGGAAAACAAACTCTACAACATGCAATCATCAAATCATACAAACAATCATCCGAATAAAAATTCATATTTTTAATAAAATTAATTCGAAAATAAATAAAAATATAGAAAATAAACCTTGATTTCTGCAGTAAAACGAAGCTCAGAATCTGATAGAACACTTCAAATCCTTCATTTTGGTTACTCAAGCTTTGAAAACAGAGATCGGTAACGCCTTCGTTTTGCTGTTTGATTCTTAGAACAGTTTATGAAATTAGGGTTTTTCTCTTAAAATTATATAATTATCTGTCTACAAATGATTTTGATACGAAATAAAATACGGGAAAAGGCTATTTATATTTACGGAAAATTAGTATCCCGTTGGATCATTCCGGATATAAAGTGGTACGTTTATTTATAAAAACTGATCCAAACGGTATCGGTTTTCGGGATAATTATCCAAATCAGTACAATTTGTACTGCGGTCTTGGTCTCGGTGCCTGGTTACACGTACTACGAAGTGATAATTGTGATAGTTTAATAAAAAGCTCCATTTTATCGAAAATACGAGTTTTATTGATTTACCGAAACGAATATTGTATTGAAAATGTTGCGCCGGGACCCGCGCAGGACAAACCGTACGCCGGATCGAGAAAGTCAAAACATGGAAAATGCTCGGAATATTACAATTAGGTTAGGAAGGAGTTCTCGGAAGAGTTTCGGGTTCCAAAAACGTAACAACGGATGACTTAGGTTGGTTCCCATTTTTATAAAATAGATTTTAAATACCCGGAAAAAGATTTTGTAAATTTCATACGATTCTTATAAATTAATAAATCAACATAAAAATAATTAGGAAGATATGACAATTATCTATATTTTATTTTGGACATATAAAAATTAAAATACTCAATTAATATTATTTTTAAATATCCAAATACAGATAACACTTAACAATTAATTCACGAAATAGATACTGAACATATATAATAATTATTTAATAGCAAAATAATTACACGATATATCCCGGATATTACAGTTTGTGAAGGCAAAGGAAAAGGGCTAGTAGCTGAACATGAAGACCATCTTAGTCAAGATGATACGGATGACATAGATGAACATCTGGCTTTTCTATCCAAAAGGTTTTGCAAGCTCAAATTCAAGAAGAATTTTAAAGCATCCAAGCCAAACAGAAACATGGCTGACAAGTCAAAATTCAAATGTTTCAAGTGTGGCTTGAGTGATCATTTTTCAAGTGAATGCAGAAAGCCTGATTCTGATAGAAGGAAGTTTGAGCCTGTGAATTACAAGAAGAAATATTTTGAGTTGCTCAAGCAAAAGGAAAGGGCTTTTTTAACTCATGAAAATGACTGGGCTGCTAATAAATTAGATGAGGATGAGGATACAAGCTATGTTAATCTAGCACTTATGGCCAAATCAGATAAAACAAAGGTCAGTTCATCCAGTAATCACGTAATCACCACTAATATAGCACATTTATCTAAAGCTGAGTGAAAATGTCAACAAAATTATATCATCTGCGTGTTACACTCAAATTACTCGCTAAAGAAAACACTAAGATTAAAGAGAACAATTTATTTTTGGTGAAAGAAACTAACTCAATTTGTTGAGTTTCAAAAACTGAAGATAGAGTGCAAGATTGCAAAAGATGAATTGACTGAATCCTTAAAGAAAGAGGAGATTTTAAGAAAGCAACTTGAACATGAACAAGAGGTAATTAAGGCTTGGCTATCATCTAGAGATGTCCATACTCAAATTACCAAAGTTCAAGGTATAGAGTCTTTCTGTGAAGAAGCCTAGAAAAAGAATAAGGAGAAACTGGATCCTAATCTGGCAGAAGGACATTCAATGGATGTGGATTCAACGGATAATGAAGATTATTAGTCGAGAGTTAAAGAGGAATTATATTTGTCGAGTGAAAGAAAGACAGTTAGAAAAGCCAAGCTAGCTAAGTTAAATGAGAAATATGGATCGGTTTCCAAGAAATTTGTTACACGAAAAAAAAGTCAAGTCAAGGGACACAAGAGAGCTAATGTAGGACATCTGTCAATCAAGCAATTGAATGACAGATTGGAGAAAATTGAGGTTAAAGACTCAAAAAGGAAAAATAATAGAAATGGAGAAGTAGGTATCAACAAACATAACAACTACACATCTGAAAAATATGCTCTTAGAAAAATCTGTGTTAAGTGTGGTAGTGTTAATCATTTGTCTGTTAATTGCAAATCTGCTATGCCTGCATCTACGTCTACACCTCACTCATTTCCCAATATGTCCAACTCACAATTGCCTATTATGCCTGCACATAATTTATCTACACAATATGCTAATATGCCATTTGCACCTAATCCTTATTATGCTGCATTTAGTATGCCACAAATGCCATTTAACATGCCATTCTGGAATAACATATTTGCACATAGTATGCCATATCATGTTAACCAATCTGTGCATGATAATACTGCAATGATGAATGGTTTTAAAGTACCTACTCAAATGACTAAGGATGAATCTCAGATACCTGAGTCAAATGATAACAAGCCTAAGAAACCTAAGAAAAAGGCTAACAAAGCAGGACCCAAGGAAACTTGGGTACCAAAATCAACTTGATTTGAGTTTGATGTGTATAGGAAGAGAGAAAGAATCTTTGATACCTGGATAGTGGTTGCTTAAGGCACATGACTGGAGATTCTACCCTGCTCATTGAGTTCAAAGAGAGAGTTGGCCCAAGTATTACTTTTGGAGATGACAGCAAAGGGTATACTGTGGGATATGGCTTGATTCTAAAAGACAATATCATCATTGAAGAAGTTGCCCTAGTGGATGGACTCAAGCATAATTTGTTAAGTATCATCCAGCTTTGTAATAAGGGCAACTCAATTCAAATCTGAAGCTTGTGTTGTGACCGACAAGAAAAGAAACAAAGGGGTTCTCACTGGAGTGAGAAAAGGAAATGTGTATCTAGCTGACTTCAACTCATCAAATACAGAATCTGTCACCTATCTTTTCAGCAAGGCAAGTCAAGATGAAAGTTGGCAATCGTACAAGAAGTTGTCCCATCTTAACTTCAAGACTATGAATGAACTAGTTAGGAAAGATTTGGTAAGAGGCATTCCTTAAGTGGAATTCTCAAAGGATGGATTGTGTGATGCCTGCCAGAAAGGAAAGAAAATCAAGGCATCATTCAAAAAGAAGCTTGGATCAATAATTGAAGAACCCTTACAATTACTGCACATGGATTTATATGGACCAGTCAATGTGTTGCCCATCTCAAAGAAAAGATATTTCTTAGTAATTGTGGATGATTTCTCAAAGTTCTCTTGGACATATTTTCTCAAATCTAAAGATAAAGCTAGTGAAATCATCATCAATCATATAAGGCAAGTCAACAATCATCTTGATCTCAAAATTAGAAGAATCAGGAGTGATAATGGAACTGAGTTCAAGAATTCTGTGATGAGATTATTTTGTGAAGAAAACTGGATCATGCATGAGTTTTCTGCAGCAAGAACTCCACAACAAAATGGAGTGGTGGAAATAAACTGTTATGGATTATAAACTAGGGCTATTTATTGCTAGGGTTCGTGAGCTTTGAGGCTCGATTTGACTGCTCTCGTGTTTCGTGACTCAATCTGCCTTTCACAAGATACACACGTACCTTATTGTTTGCTAAAGATAAAGTCAAAAATGTAGTTCTAATTTTAGTGGGGTGAGACCCCTTATATAGGCATGGAATGCCTTTGAATTAGGTTAGGGTTAGAAGACTTAGTGTACAAGTCTCAGATTTAGAGTGGACTTTGGAGTCCTATAATGCGGGAAATTGATTTCTTGTCCCATGGGGTTTCTTGGAGGTCAATCTCCACGGAGTTGTATCCCTATTTGGATTCCACTTGTCAGCTGATTTTACCCATATTAATTATTTCATAATTAATTAATATTCAGGGTTTTGGGCCCTTTAAAATGGGCTTTATTGTCAGCCTAATCTGGGCATAATTAATGTGATATTAATTGCGTAACCAGGGTTTATTTTCCTCCCTATCATTTGTCCCCCAACTTCTGGAAAATCGTGAAATATTTCACAGAAGTTAAGTTCATTTAATCCCTTACATTGTACCATTTTTTGCGTGGAGTGTGGAGCGACCTACACATTTACAATGATTTACCTTTTATGTGGCTTCAGGGTATTCTTGGAACCTCCCTATTATTTTTCTTACCTCGTTCCTATTTTTTAGGAGTTTTTTTGGTATTTTTCAGGAATTTTTTCTTTAATTTTTGGAAATTTCCTTTAATTTCTTTTAATTTCTAGGAGTTTTCCTTATTTTTCTGGGATTTTCCCTATTTTTTCTGGAATTTTCCTTATTTCTGGAATTTTCCTTTTCCTTTTGGGATTTACGACCAGAACTCTGCTCTAGTCGACTAGGATTCCTGGTCGATTTCGACCAGGATTCTGGTCGACTTTTGGTCTATATTGCCACTCTGATCGACGAGGATTTCAAACAGAATTCTGCCTTAATCGACCAGGATTCCTGGTCAATTTGACCAGGATTCTGGTCGACTTTTAGCCAATTTTGCCCCCTGATCGATGTGCCTCCCTTTGTCGACCAGGATTCTGATCGATCTTTGGAATTTTCTACCATCCATGTCGAATAAAAATTCGACCATGATCCTCCTCAAATTGATTAGGATTGTAATCGATCTTTAGAATTTTTTACCATCCATGTCGAATGAAAATTCGACCAGGATTCTCGTTTAACCGATCAGGACTCTGATCGATCTTTAGGATTTTTCACCACCCATGTCAAATGAAAAATTGACCAGGATCCTCCTTTAATCGTTGAGGACTCTAATCGATCTTTAGGATTTTTCACCACCCATGTCGAATGATAATTCGACCAGTATCTCTCCTCTAATCGACCAGGACTCTGATCGATCTTTAGGATTTTTCACCACCCATATATAGGATTTTACACCACCCACGTTGAATGATAATTCAACCAGGATCTCTCCTCTAATCGACCAGGACTATGATCGATCTTTAGGATTTTTTACCATTCATGTTGAATGATATAATTCGACTAGGATTCTCCCCTAATCGACCAGGACTCTGATCGATTTTTGTTTTTTCGGCTTCCCTCGAACCTTTTAGATTGTTCCAGATTCTTCCTTCTCTTGGATTTTCCCTTATTTAGGCCTTATTCTTATGGTCTTCCGTCAATTCTTCTCCCCTTTTTTGTGCTATATAAGAGTAGAGTGAGGTTGAGTTTCTCACTTCACTCATCACTCGAAAAACTCTCTCATTTCTCTCTTTTAGAAACGCGATTTCTGACAACTCTCCTCCTAGTTTTCTGATCTTCTCTGGCTTCTTCAAGCCTTTTCTGCATTTTCGAGCCTTTTTCCCTAGCATTTCCATGGTGGATCGCGACCTTTCCAGACTTGCAAAGATAAATACTTCCAAACAAGGTACCCTCATTCAGTATCATTCTCCATACACATCTTTAATTGATATGATTAATTCCAGGGTGATTAATATCCTTCCCTTGCTGAGTTAGATTCTTATAATCATGGTAACATATTCCATGAACTAGATGGTAGAATAGAGAGTTATAATACCCTGTACAAATTTCCTTCTTATCTTAGGCTTACTCCGGCCACCCCAGGAGATAGAGCTTGCAACTGGGAAGGGGATACTCTTTTTATTTATCGAGGAGCCTTAGTTTCCAGCCTTAGGTTCCCCTTCATTGAATTATCCCCCGCCTCCTTGCGGATGTTCAAATAAACCCCTGCCAACTTCCTCCAAATGCATGGAGGAACATTCTGTGTTTCATGGTTCCGTGCCTTAGGAATAACTTCCCTCTTTCAGTTTATGTTTTTAGGAAAAAAATTCAATTTTATAATAGTCCTTGTTAGGTCACACACACTGTAGAGGGGGTGAATACAGTGTATAGCACAATCAAATCGAATTCTAATAACACAAGTAACAGAAAACAGACTTTATTCAAAGCAATAAATTCTGTTACAGTATGGAACTGTCCTCTCTCAGTGATGAACAAATATCACGAGAGCTGCCAGGGTTACAAATGAATAATCTTCTCGATAATGATAACACTTATAGTATAAACCCTATATCTGTGTTTATATACTACACAGTTACAAGATAATCGCTAATTGATATGGAATATAATTCTGCTTCCTAAAATATATCAATCAGATATCTTTTCTTCCAAGTATTCTATTCTTCATAGAATTCCTTCTTCATGCATATCTCTTCTTACGTTTGTCTTCATCTTCTTTTCCTTTCAATCAGCCGCCTTCCTTATCTGAATGTTTCCTTTAAGTCCTGATATTATCTTCTGATAAATATCTCCTGAACCTTAAGTACTGATGACTTAAGTTCTGACTTCAGTATAAGTGCTGATTTCAGTTGAGTACTGATTTGTCCTGTTTAAGTAAGATCTGAAAACTAAACATAAATCATATTAGACATGAAATTATCAAATATATCTAACAATCTCCCCCAACTTGTAAATTAGCATAATATACAAGTTAACAGATATTTGATGATGTCAAAAACATTAAGTACAAATGCATGATAATTTGACTAGATAACTATAACTTACAGTCCTTAAAACTTTACCAACTTTAACTTCTGATAACAACTTCAGTCTGTATTCATATCAGAATTTGAGCAGTTGTAGATCTTGAATTGGCTTCACTTTCTGATCTCTCTGATGTCAGGAGTTGTTCTGAGATAGTTCTTTAATAAACATCTCTCAGCATATCTGAGTTCATCAATCATCCTCCTTTTAGCATCTTTAAGTTCTGCAGAATATTCACCAGTTTGAAAGATTGCAGCCCTGAGATCATTAATTTTAGCTTTCCTTATGTCCTGATCCAGTCTTATCAAATACGCCTTGTCAGACTCAAGATTGAATTCCACAGCCTTGTAACCCAGAAAGGTAGTTATAATCTTAGCATAGTTAGGCTTCATCTCAACAATATCACCCTTGTGATCTCTGTACTTTGGAAGATATGTGCTGTCAGACTTTACAGAATAAAGCCTTTTATGTCTCTAAATTTGACTCTTCAAATAGTTTGCAGTACTTTATGTTATTTTGTCATTCACTTGAAGTAAGAATAATACATATTCCAATTCTTCAAAATACTTAAGTGGAATGGCATTTTCCCTTATATGATAAACCCAACCATCTATCATGAAGTACAACAAGATGTGTTCTCTTAAGTAGGTATGGTAAACCATCTGTACAGATTCTAGTTGATTCAATCTTTCAGGAGTTGCTCCAATACCTGGTTCACTTAAGGAAGTTGGATCATTGGTTGTGTTCTGTATTCTTCTTTCATCAGCACTACCCAATCCAGATTTATCTCTTGCTTCCTTTCCAGTAACCACTCTTGCTTCAAAACCACTTACAGCAGTCTTCAAAGGTTGAGTCTGTTTGGCTTTGGTGAATCCTGGTAGGAGTAACTTTGAAGGTTTAACATGAGCAATGTCAGAGGTTTCCTTTGATTTATCTTCTGATATCAAGTTAACTTGAGCTATGTCAGAGGTTACTTGCTTCTTTGAGATATCAGAACTAACTATATCTTGACTCTGAACAACTTGAGCCATGTCAGAGGTTGTCTTAGAAATTTTTCTTGAAGTCAGAGCAAGATCAACATCTTCAACAGTAATTTCTTCATCCACAGGAGGCACATAAACCTTGATAGGTTCACCAACTTTCTCTTTGCCCTTGGACCTTGGATCTATCTGCAATTGTGATTTAGCCTTGGTTGCTTCAGGATTTGTTCTTTCTTTTATCACAATGCCTTTGGCCTTTGGAAGTTTCTTTTTACCAACAGAAGCTTCAGATTTAGATTTGACTTTTTCTGAATTAAGTCTAGCTTCTTCTTTCATCGGACTCTCAAAGTCCATTCCTGGATTTTCTTTCAGAAATAGCTATCTTAATATTTCTTCATCAAGATCCAAAAGTTCATCAGAACTTATCCTTTTACCAGTAGCAGAAGTAATTCTTTTTCCAGCATCAGAACTTGTCCTGTGACTTGTAATTTCAGCTCTTCTTGATGAGAAACTTCTACCTTGACCATGACCTCCACCCATTCCAGAGTTTCTCTGGTCATCTTTTTCATCATCCTTCCCTTCAGTGTCTTAACAGTTTTGCATTTGGACTTAATTACTTTCTCCCCCTTTTTGGCATCAGCAGGTAAGAGAAGAGAGACAAGCAATTCCACTGAGGCTTGGATTTCATCGAGTTGAGACTGCTGAGAAGCTTGATTTTTCAAAATATCATCAATCTGAGACTGTTGCTTCTCTTGGGTCTTCTCAATGTAAGCAACTCTGTCAAAGGTAGGTTGGAAGAATTTTTTCTTATCAATTTTCTGAGTCGTTTCTTGCTTGAGCAATTCTTCCTGAATTTTATGTAACTCTACATGAGTTGTTGAATGGAGACCTTGAAGATGTCTAGTACTCAATGCAGTGACTCGAAGCTATGTCTTGAAATCATCATTAATTAACATTTCATCAGCTTTTTCCAAGTGCTCAGCAAGAATCTTTTCAGATGGAACAAAGGTAACTGAGTTCCATTCCTTATTCCACTCTTGTCCTCTAGGAGTTTCACTCCAAGGTACTGGTGCTGCTCTTGTAACAAACTTCTTAACTAGTTCAGATTTATGAACAGTTTGTTGAGGTGCATATCCTGAAGGACCAACTTCATCAGCATCTGAATTAATAGCAGCATCACCAGTAGTATCAGCATTTGAAGCATCAGAACTGACAGAATCAGCATCTTCTGATAAAATAACAGTATGAGAAGTAATTGAGGCTTCAGCATCATCCTCTAAGTGCTGATCTGTTTCCAAATTCTGATCAACAACCATATCCTGATGCTCACCTATATTCTGATCATCAACATCTAGATGCAGAAAAGGTGTTGTAGACAATTTTAGAGTTTGAGTAGCATCAGTAAAAGGTTTTGTTGATGGATTAATTGTTGTTGGAGCTTCTAAGTAGAGAACCTCAGGCACAACCAGGTTGTGAATATCAATTTCAGCACTTGTGCCTGGGTCTACAGGAGATACAGTTTCATGTACAGGAGACACAGATGGTGTGTTTGTCTTGTCTGTAGCAGCTTCCTGAGTTGGGGACAATGGAGAGAGAGATGCAGTAGCTTCAGCAAATTCTGGTTCTTTTGAGATCAAAGACTCCTGATCTCCTTCCTTAGCTGCTGTTTCCTCATCATCTGAAGCTGGCCTTTTAGCTCTTTGTTTCTTGTATCTCTTTGAAGGTGGGGATTCCTTGGGAGGTTTAGCATAAGTCATTCTTCTAAGCCTTTTGAGAAGCTTAGATCCCCCAATTCCAGAATCCTTCTAAGAAGGGACCTTCTCAGCTTCTTTAACAACAGGTTCTGATGCAGAAACTTGTTCCTCACTATCAGACTCATCTCTCAGAACAATCCTCCTTCTCTTATGTGGTGTCTGAGGGACAATCTTTGTCCTCTTGGGCCTGGAAGATGAAGGCTTCACAGTATGTGCTGATGATGAAGGTTGAGCTATCTGTGAAGGTTTGAGATGTGTTCTGATAGAGGATTGAGGTATAGATGTATGAGTGGTATGTTCTGATGGTTGTTGTGGTGTTTGGGATGTGGTGGTAGGTTGTACATCAGGATAAACAGATCTAGAGGTTTGAGGATCAGCATTTACCATGATCTGTTTTACAGACTGAGGAATCTGTAAAGGTCTAACCACCGTTTTCTTAAGGTCAGCACAGCAAAAGGTATATATAAGCTGACAGAATCTAGCAAAGTAAACTACATTTCTATCCTCTGTCATCCTATCCCCAATAAAGCCTAGCACAACACTTGCAAAATCAAAATGAGTTTGGTTAATAATAGCATACCCGATGTGCTGACTCATTATTGGAATGGCATCAAAGTTGGAACACTTATTCCCGAAGGCTTTAGTGATGCAGTCGAAGAAAAAGATCCATTCCTTTCTAATATGTGCTCGTTTCAACTGTCCAAGCTTAGCCAAACTCTTCTCATACCCCAAATTGGTCATGAGCTGCAGTAGAACTGTAATAACCCCAATTTTTGGAATCTTTGAAACACTGATGAATAGTGATTTTGCTGATTATGCTGATTAAAAAAACTTTTCATGCCACATTATGTAGGAGTTCTTTTATTGATATTCTGAGATCTTATTAGTACTCCATATAGTATATAAGTGTATGTAAAGATCGTCAGAATCCAAATTCGAACACTTTGATTTTTCCCGAAAATCCACCAGATACCGAAAGAATTGAGTATAAGGTAACATGATTAAAAGGATTTAAATTCAAGGATTATAAGAGAAGACCATAAAAGGAATATGAAATATTGAGAAAGGTTTAGGGAAACCCTAGTAATGAGATCCCGGATATGATCCCTCAAACGATCAACGAGAATGAACAATAAACGAGTCGTAAAATAATTAAACGACTAAGTAATGCAAGAGGCAAGGAGGAGGGTCAATTAGTGCAAGATTAATGAACTTAGTTAACATCTTAATATAAGGATTAAGCTTAAAAAGATGCTTCCACCATAAGGATGAGACAAGTGGCAAGGATTATGTAAGCTTGATGACATCACCATGCTTATGTCACTTTCCACTAATTTAAACAAAACAACTAGTCAAGTAAATATCCTAAAATCATTTCATTACCACCACAAGTTCAAGTCAACACAAGCTCTCGTCTTCCTCCCCCATTTCCATTGCTCTCGGCCAAAACAGAACCAGCACATTAAAACTGCTGTATCTCCTTCATTTCTCACTCAAATGTTGTGTTCTATAGCTCGTTGGAAAGGTATTGAGATGGCCTACAACTCTTGTTCACAAGTCTCATCCAAATAAGCATGGCAAGACCCTCATTTTTACAGTTTTTCAATCGGACTTTTAGAAACTTCAAAGCTTAACTTTGTGTTCTTGATTTCTTTAGAAAGATCAAGCTTGTAGGAGGCTCCCTAAGGGTTCCTAGCAACTTAACACCTCCCAAGGAAGGTATAAACTTCAAACCCTATCATTTACTTTGATTATTAGTGATTTTGATGGTTGGTTTTCTAAATGAGAAGCATGACCTTTGATTATTAGTAGTTTGATTTGGATTTGGAGTGATTTGGTGAATAAATCTTGTTATAGTTAATAAAACTTGATTGTGATTGGTTGAGATGAAGAATCTGAAGAATAAGGACTGGTATAGTATTATTTAGTTGAGGTTTTTATGTGTTAATGATTGTGGGTTGTTTGGTGAGGTTTTGGTGTAGTGAGAAACTTGGAAAACTTGTAAATATAGCCGTCGTAATGCCCATTTTTATTCAACTGATTTTAGCTAGAGCGTGTCTTAAGCTTCGTTTTGATATGTGGATCACTTGGTTCCGATGTACGGTTTAGGAGAAACGACCGTTTTAAGTAACGTCGTTTTGCGAACGAACCATTACCCCTCGCCTTACTTTGAAACCTTGGTTAAGGCCCTTAAATGACTAATTGGAGTATGAAACAATTATGCAAAGTGGATTAGGCAGTTGGTAGGGTACTCGCGAAAGAATTGCCTTAAAATTCTTAATGGTTAATTTATTAAAAATGGTGGAGCCAAGGGTACTCGAACGACTTATGTGATTTGTTAAGCGTAGAAGTGACCATAAGCAAATGTTAGGGTTCAATTGGTTAAAGTCTAGTTTCTTAAGTGACCGTGGTTTAATTCCAACTTATGTTGTTGTTCATAGGTTATCGGACCCACTCTAAGCTTAAGTCTAACCGGGAACACTCAGACAAGTTTTCTACCCGTTATACTATTGTTGTGATGTATATATGTATATGCATTATCTTGTGATAAGTGCATGATTATTATTAGCAAAGTCTTGCGATATATTGGAGCATGTGATATGATATTTATATGCATGCCTATTTTGTAATCTTGATATCTAATTGTTGATTCAAAAGCTTATAAGTTGCATAATACCTATGCTAGAGATAAGCAGTAGTTGCGTATACCCTTAGTATAGGGGACCCAAAGGTGAACATTTTCTAAACCGGGAGTCGATGTTCCCGAGTATATTATATATATATTTATATATATAGATATAGTTTTCAAAACTATTAATCGAATAAGGTTTATTCGATAACTTTATTTTAAATAATGAATATTAGTTGAATATTCATTCGAGGACTTATGACACTGTTTATTTTATTTAATGAATATTATTAGTTGAATATTCATTCGAGGACTTATGACTCCGTTTATTTTATTTAATGAATATTAGTTGAATATTTATTCGAGGACTTATGACTCCGTTTATTTTATTTAATGAATATTAGTTGAATATTCATTCGAGGACTTATGACTCCGTTTATTTTATTTAATGAATATTATTTTGAATATTCATTCGTGGACTTATGACTCCGCTTATTTATTAAATAATATTCTTTATTTTATTAAAGATTAATGTTTCGATAATTAAACTTATTTTCGATTATTCAAATAATAATCGTACTTTCGCATAAGTATATCTTTAGTTATTTATTATTCATTTCAAGTATGAGTTTTAAAACTTCTACTTCAATTATTTTTTTATAAAGGTTATCCTTATGGGAATATTATTTAAATAATAATATTCAGATATTTTCTAATATATCGGGACTGATTTATTTCATTAAATCAGTATTACTCCAAACATTCTTAAAAATGTTTTCGAGTCTTCAAAATGATTTTTAAAAGTTAGGGCGGATCCCAAAACTCATTTTTATATTTAAGATCATCCTTTCGAAGGGGATTTAAATACTCGCTCAAAATCTGAGGGATCCGGCTCTGTGGTGTATTTTACATTCGCAACGAGGTTGCTGTTTTGAGAAAACAATTTGATTACTTGCCCAATGTCCGGGAAGTAAGCCCATCTAATTGAGTCGGCATAAGCGACAGGCCGGGGTACGGTCTATCAAAGTGTAAGTGGCTGGGTGGCAGTCCATCAACACGTAAGAGGCCGGGTGGCGGTCCAGCACAAGGTCCTAATGCGGCCAGGGTGATGACCGGTGGGGGATTCATCCATCTACTAGTAGAAAAGGTTACTAATTGGTATCTTTGCCTGATCAGCAAGATATCGGGTTTATGCCAAAATTCTTTTCTTTCCAAATTCATTGGATATTGCAACTCTGTTCATACTTTACATGACAGAGGTTTTCAGGAAATGTATGAGAGATATATATGGATATATATATATCGGGACTTAATGAAGTATCTCGTAACTTCATTTCATTCAATAATATTTCAAAGATTGAATTTATTCAAGTATTATCTTGTAGTCTCATCTGTGTGATGAACTTTTGAAACTAATTATAACTTGAACGGTGGTAGTTCAAGTAGTATTCGGAAAAGATATAAGTATATGGGAGTATCTTGTAACTTCATCTTTTCAACTTATATCTAGTAAATGATTATCTTATGCATGACAAAGATTTTCAGAAAAACGTTGAGATAAGGTTAGATATATGAGATCACCTTGCAACGATATTTTATACAGTTATAAACTGGAACTCTATGTATATTATACATGTCAGAGGATTTCAAAGATTTGAGAAGTATATATGTATATTGAATATTTTGCGACTTCGTCGCATTAAAATAACAAACTTGGTTCATTTCTTCTTGACCAAGACTTCCATTAGTACTATGAGAATGCACATATATTGTTAATTATAATACATATTATTTCGGTGGGCTTGTTGCTCACCCTTGCTTTCTTCTTTCATCACACAACAACAGATAGACAAGATGAACAGGATAAAGCTCCCAATTCGCGAGCGGATAGGAAACGTTCCGCGGTTTCCTGTAGGCGTTGATGCCGTTGTAGCTGAGGTAGGGTCTACCAATAGGCTAGGCTTTCAACTTTTGTTGTACCAGACTTATGTATATTTATGAATTGTAATAATGGCAAAGAATGTGTAAATTTATTCAGAAACCCTTTTGAGGTGTAATGACTTATAATTGTGGAATAAAATGACTTGTGTTATTTTTGGTATTCATCTCTGAGACTATAACTTGTGGTGTGTGTGTATATATTGTGGGGTCACAGTACGCAGTAGTTGGTTGATTATTAAGATTAAGTATTATTAAGGGAAGTGGAACTCGTGACAACCCGGATCCCCGACCCCGAATTTGAGGGTGTTACAGAGATGGTATCAGAGCTAAGTGTTATAAACCTCAGAGATGATGTGACATTAAATTAATAAGTTCACTAAGATAATAACAACTCTTTCAAAGTTCATAGTCGGACTACCTAACGTAGTACTGACAGTTAATACCCTTATGGGAACCCTTATAAATATCGTGATAGAAGCGTAGTTCATTATCGTACATGGTAGCGGGACTCCGAACCCTAAGGTTGAGGGGCAACGACGCGATGATATTTTATTAGGTATTATAGATCAGACTGTGGATCCAATAGAGCGTCCTAACACGGGACCGGATGATGTTCATATTGAGGATGTAGCGATTGAGGATGTTGTCCTAGAAGGGATTATTGCTGAGAAGGATCCCGTGAAGGATCCTGACAAGAATGAATAAAGGACCACTGAGGAATTGATGACCATGGTTAGGGCGACTACCAGATGTAGGATTGGTCGGTCACTACCGGAGGTTCGTTCAAGTTTGTAAAGATAGTAGCCTCTTTAATGCGGCTTACTCGTAAGACTGAGAAGTTCGAATGGACAGAAGAATACGAGATCAGCTTTTAAGAACTAAAGCAAAGATTGGTGACGACCCATATTTTGGCGTTGCCGAATGGAAAAGGAGATTTTGTGATGTGTAGTGACGCTTCACATAAGGAATTAGGATGCTTCTTATACAGCACAACAAGGTAATCGCGTACGCATCAAGAAAACTAAGGGAATATAAAATTCGATGTCCCCACCCATGAGCTTGGGCTCGTGGCAATAGTTTTTCCCTAAAGATTGGAGGCACTACTTTTATGGAGAGAAGTGCGAGATTTACATAAGCCATAAGTGCTCTAGTGCATTTTCACGCAGAAAGAGCTCAACATGCGCCAGAAGAGGTGGTTAGAGCTAATCAAGGATTACGATTATGAGATTCTTTATCATCCAGGGAAAGCCAAAATGGTGGCTAAATGCCCTTAGTATAAAGGAGAGACTCAAGATGAAAATGTCTTTGGGAGAGTTGATAAGAGATTTTGAGAAAATGGAAATAGAAGTGAAGGTAACCGGAGCTGGTACCGAAAAGCTGTTTGAGATTGCAATACAACCCAAATTATTGGAAAAGATCATATTGTGCCAAGAAAAAGTGATGAATGAAGGCAGAGAGCCAACAAATAGAGAAGAGATTAATACCGAGAAAGATGATAAGGGAATAATGAGGTATTCCTACAGAATTTGGGTTCCAAACATTCAAGAGCTTAAGTACGAGATCTTAGATGAAAGCCATAGTTCGAGGAATAAGATTTAGGGCAAACCCTGAATATGATAGTCAGGGAGGTCGCCATCAAGAAATAAAGAACCCATAACATAATGAAATGGAAAACAAGGATTTTAACGTATAAGATAACCCTGATTATGGAAGAAGGATGAAACATTTCATACTGAGAAAACAGAAGTCGAGCAAGATAGGGAGAACCGGGATGGTACTCCTATGGGGAAATTCATGGACCTGCCTAAACAAAAATTATACTTTTATTTCCAAACACCACCCTGAGGAAACAATGCGGTGGGAAATTCTTTCAGGACGTTTAAGTCACTAAGCTCTCAGAGTTCCAAGGAACAAGCGGACCTTGCCGAGACAAGAGCCTGGCCAAAGGAAATAGAGGACTGATTTTATATTCTAAATGATTGATGAAGTGCAAAAGACTATTTTTGTCACTTACCTTCCTAAGAGAGAGGCCACCCGCTGGTGAAAGACCAAGAAAGGCACAAAGCCAGAGGTTAGAATAAACTGATTAAAGTTCAGTCAATTATTTTCGGGAAAGTAATTCCCAAGGTTTTGGAGATAGTGTAAAAGCTTTAGAGCTAGAACAAAGGCGGACGAGTATGATGAATTATGAAGCTAAGTTGTAAAAGTTGTCAAGATTCATTCTGATGACAAGAATCCCAGAACGACGTGATATTTGAAGTCAATGATTATTGGGTGCGTGAAATGATTATAATAGAAAAGAAAATAAAAAGAAACTGAAGTGGAAAGCAAAATAAAGACAATAGAGTTTGAGGAATGATAAGGGAGTTAGGTATGAGGAAACCCTAAAGACTCGTAGCAATATAAATAGAAAAGTATGTAATCGTCAGGATGAAGGTGATTCACCATGAGTTAAAGTTGATGGTTGAAGGCATAAGAGATACATATATTTTATCCCCTGTAAGTTGGGAGGATTCGAGGAAACCTTGAGATAGTTCGAAGGATAAATAATGAGACGCGGATAGAATGAGGAGACAAGAAAGTAAGAAATTAGGAAAATTGGATGAAGGAAGTGACCTTCAAGAATGTGAAGTGTAAGATCGGTGGCATGATACCCAGAAAGGGAGACGCCAGGTATGAAAGATATCCCAACATTGAGATGACTGTTAAGATAAACAACAAAAGTAAATGAGGAATTATTAAGAAGAGGTTCACGTTGAACACGACCAATATCTTCCAGAACATCCCTGTTGTCATTACCAAATTAGGAAAGAAAAGCGGGTAACCATTGTTATCTTTTGAAGGCCATATGGGTTGACCTCAGTTTGAATAAGGATGCTATTGTGAAATTGGTATAGACTATCGAGGTGGGAATGATTGAATAAGATAATCTATCAAGGATATATGACTTGATTTATCCATGGAAGGATGCAAGTACCTTTTTAAAGGTGGAATTAAGGATATAACTTCGATAACTTGAGATGAACCCTAGGGGAATGCATAAAGGTTGGCAGTTCGCCCTTAATAGGGACAGTATGAGTTTTGACATTATGAATTGGAAAGGATTAAGGTAACAACAACCTTTAAGGATCAGTGGAGAAATTTTTCAGAAGTATATAAACAATGGTTCTAGTATTAGTAAATGGTATTATGATATGCCCTGTATCTAGGGAATATAGGAGGAACGATTCAAGGATAACCTTAGAGGTCTTACAAGGAGAACGGTAATATTCAAAGTTCTCAAGAATAGAAATTTTGATAAAGGAAATATGACATAATTATAATAATGCCAGGTGGGCACGTGTTAAACCATAAGAAAGTATAGATCGACCCAATGAAGGTCGAGATTTGTGAAAACAAGTAGGACCCAAGATAAGAGACGTCCTAAGTATGATCGAGAGTCAGTCATGACAATGTTAACCTCTAAAAGACAGAGGCAATAACTTATGGAAAAATGTTGATATATATATTTTTTTTCTCACCAAAGCTTAAGGAAGAGCATTTTCACACAAGCAGTGATTTGAAATGAGGTAGAAAATTTATTTGGAGGTGGTTAAAATGACGCTGATTGTAAGGAAATTTTACTATCAGGAAAGGCCAAAGAGGTGGCCGACACTTTAAGTGTAAGAGGACAATTATAGGCGCTCGTGCCAGAGGAATACAATGATGATGGTTAAAGCCGTGAAGGTTATATTGTGGTATGGAAGATTGACATTCCTTTTGATGGTTGTGTGATACTTAACCATAATAGTAGTTTGGGAAAAAAAAATTGAATTCATGTTAATCGCCGTGAGCGGACTTTCTATCTTAGAAGGTCCTATCTTGAGAATTAGCCAGGACCATGTTTCCAAAAGGACTAAACAAACCTTTGAGTTAAGTCTTCTATTGAAGGTATATGATTAAGAATGGTATTAACCTGCTATCGTTGCTTTCATTGAAACTCTTCTGCAATTTTATCTATTTCATGTCATATGTATGTCAAGTTCAGGAGTGTTCTCTATGAATCATGAACGGTGATCATGTTACCTCCTTAGAAGAATTCGATACGATATATACGGACTCCGTATGGTTAGCTACTAAGACTTCATGGAAAACGAATGACTACAGTAGGTCAACGGTGGACCATAGTAATGCAGGAATGATTCTACGAGTAATGAGCCGATTACGTACAACCGTGAGAGTTGTATTGGAATAGATGTTGAGATTGAGTACCACTAATCGGGTCGTGGTGGTGTATAAGTTATCATTGATAGATTAATTAAGTAGATTATCTACCTATTAAATACTTATTCCTTCTTATCAATAGAGAGTCGTATTACTATACGAGGAAGGTTGCGGTGCAAGCACAAAATTCTAGTAACGATGATGTCTAGAATGAAATCCCTTATTCGAGTTTTGATGTTGAGGGAGTTTCAAAAGTGATTGTATATGAGCTCGAGCAAGAGCATGGATCCATGGAATGATGGACGGAATAGTAAATATTCTGGCACGTGAAATGCGATGCTATAATACTTGATGTTGATATATATACACATATGTTTTGTTCTCCTATGACAAACCTCTATAGTTCAGAGGTAGATTTCAAGCCAGATATTTATGACAGTAATTTTTCATATACAATTCTCTTCAATTCATTCTTTTCTCTCCTTTTCATTTTGTATAAGTTGAGAAGAACAACCCTTCCAGAAGGGGAGGTATTTCCGAATGACTATCTATCTGTGTGATAGAAGCCTAGTAGGATACCACATGTTGTTTAATTGCTTGTCAAGTACTAAAGGCTGGCCACCTTCTGTTCTAACTATGCACTAGAACAAGTGTTCATGATCATAGTGATCTCTCAATAAAATCTTTTACTTCTATACAATAGATCAAGTTTTCAAAGATGGAAGCAGCAAAAGGAAGTAGTATCAGTGCAGTGGTATTCCGAATCTAACGCGTTCGTGATACTACGGTTGGCGTGGTTATTAAAAGGTTATAGAACGCTAATGAGCAAAAGTATAACTAGTATAATATTATGAACGGGAAAAGAGTGGGTATTGAGAAGCAAAAGCTATAATGCTAGAAGCTATGATGAGAGTCTGTGCAATAGACTTGAAAGAATTTGGAATGGTCACTTAGCACGGATTGAGTTTTCTTACGATAATAGATCGTATGTCAGTATCGAGATATCGCCTTATGAGATCCTTGAGGGAAGACAATGTCGATCTCCCTTATGTTAGGATGAAGTTGTAGAACGCAAGATGCTCGGACCCGCAGTAGTCCAAAGGACCAAGAATATAATAGATCTAATTAGAGGATGGCCGGTAGTAGCCCAAGATGGACATAAGAAGTATGCTAATTTGACTCGAAAGGACAAAGAGTATTATGAAATAGGGGACCTAGTGATGTTAAAGGTATCCCTTGGAAAGGATTGATGAGGTTCAGAAAGAAAGAAAAGCTAAGTCTATAATTTGTTGGACCCTTGGATATATTAAGACGTATTGGGAAGTTAGCATATGAGCTAGCCCTACCCCCGAACATGTAGCAAGTTCATAACGTGTTCCACGTATCAATGTTAAGGAAGTGTAATTCGGATGCCAGACAAATAGGGGCGTATGAGTGCATAGACATGCAACCAGACGTAACCTATATGGAGCAACCAGAAAGGGTTATAGATTGAAAAGGAATAAGTGCTTAGGAGAAGGGTTATCAAACTAGTCAGAGTTGGTGGTAGAACCACAATGTGGGAAAATTGACTTGAGAGTTAGAAAGTGCAATGCTAAGAAAGTATCCCTATTCATTTTCTATCTGATTTCGGGACAGGAGGGGAGACTGTAATAACCCCAATTTTTGGAATCTTTGAAACACTGATGAATAGTGATTTTGCTGATTATGCTGATTAAGAAAACTTTTCATGCCACACTATGTAGGAGTTCTTTTATTGATATTCTGAGATCTTATTAGTACTCCATATGGTATATATAAGTGTATGTAAAGATCGTCAAAATCCAAATTCGAACACTTTGATTTTTCCTGAAAATCCACCAGATACCGAAAGAATTGAGTATAAGGTAACATGATTAAAAGGATTTAAATTCAAGGATTATAAGAGAGGACCATAAAAAGAATATGAAATATTGAGAAAGGTTTAGGGGAACCCAAGTAATTAGATCCCGGATATGATCCCTCAAACGATCAACGAGAATGAACAATAAACGAGTCGTAAAATAATTAAACGACTAAGTAATGCAAGAGGCAAGGAGGAGGGTCAATTAGTGCAAGATTAATGCACTTAGTTAACATCTTAATATAAGGATTAAGCTTAAAAAGATGCTTCCACCATAAGGATGAGACAAGTGGCAAGGATTATGTAAGCTTGATGACATCACCATGCTTATGTCACTTTCCACTAATTTTAACAAAACAACTAGTCAAGTAAATATCCTAAAATCATTTCATTTCCACCACAAGTTCAAGTCAACACAATCTCTCATCTTCCTCCCCCATTTCCATTGCTCTCGGCCAAAACAGAATCAGCACATTAAAAATGTTGTATCTCCTTCATTTCTCACAACTCTTGTTCACAAGTCTCATCCAAATAAGCATGGTAAGACCCTCATTTTTACAGTTCTTTCAATCGGACTTTTAGAAACTTCAAAGCCTAACTTTGTGGTCTTGATTTCTTTGGAAAGATCAAGCTTGTAGGAGGCTCCCTAAGGCTTCCTAGCAACTTAACACCTCCCAAAGAAGGTATAAACTTCAAACCCTATCCTTTACTTTGATTATTAGTGATTTTGATGGTTGGTTTTCTAAATGAGAAGCATGACCTTTGATTATTAGTAGTTTGATTTGGATTTGGAGTGATTTGGTGAATGAATTTTGTTATAGTTAATAAAACTTGATTGTGGTTGGTTGAGATGAAGAATCTGAAGAATAAGGACTGGTATAGTATTATTTAGTTGAGGATTTTATGTGTTAATGATTATGGGTTGTTTGGTGAGGTTTTGGTGTAGTGAGAAACTTGGAAAACTTGTAAATATAGCCGTCGTAATACCCATTTTTATTCAACTGCTTGTTCTTAGTGTTCAGGACAGAAAACTCAATAAACAATCTGTAACATTGCCATGTTTAGCTAGAGTGTGTCGTAAGCTTCGTTTTGATATGTGGATCACTTGGTTCCGATGTACGGTTTAGGAGAAACGACTGTTTTAAGTAACGTTGTTTCGCGAACGAACCATTACCCCTCGCCTTACTTTGAAACCTTGGTTAAGGCCCTTAAATGACTAGTTGGAGTATGAAACAATTATGTAAAGTGGATTAGGCAGTTGGTAGGGTACTCGCAAAAGAATCGCCTTAAAATTCTTAATGGTTAATTTATTATAAATGGTGGAGCCAAGGGTACTCGAACGACTTATGTGATTCGTTAAGCGTAGAAGTGACCATAAGCAAACGTTAGGGTTCAATTGGTTAAAGTCTATTTTCTTAAGCGACCGTGGTTTAATTCTGACTTATGTTGTTGTTCATAGGTTATTGGACCCACTCTAAGCTTAAGTCTAACCGGGAACACTCAGGCAAGTTTTCTACCCGTTATACTGTTGTTGTGATGTATATATGTATATGCATTATCTTGTGATAAGTGCATGATTATTATTAGCAAAGTCTTGCGATATATTGGAGCATGTGATATGATATTTATATGCATGCCTGTTTTGTAATCTTGATATATAATTGTTGATTCAAAAGCTTATAAGTTGCATAAAATGCTAGAGATAAGCAGTAGTTGCGTATACCCTTAGTATAGGGGACCCAAAGGTGAATATTTTCTAAACCGGGAGTTGATGTTCCCGAGTATATTATATATATATTTATATATATATATAGATATAGTTTTCAAAACTATTAATCGAATAAGGTTTATTCGATAACTTTATTTTAAATAATGAATATTAGTTGAATATTCATTCGAGGACTTATGACTCTGTTTATTTTATTTAATGAATATTATTAGTTGAATATTCATTCGAGGACTTATGACTCCGTTTATTTTATTTAATGAATATTAGTTGAATATTCATTTGAGGACTTATGACTCCGTTTATTTTATTTAATGAATATTATTTTGAATATTCATTCGTGGACTTATGACTCCGCTTATTTATTAAATAATATTCTTTATTTTATTAAAGAATAATGTTTCGAAAATCAAACTTATTTTCGATTATTCAAATAAATATCGTACTTTCGCATAAGTATATCTTTGGTTATTTATTATTCATTTCAAGTATGAGTTTTAAAACTTCTACTTCAATTATTTTTTTATAAAGGTTATCCTTATGGGAATATTATTTAAATAACAATATTCAGATATTTTCTAATATATCGGGACTGATTTATTTCATTAAATCAGCATTACTCCAAACATTCTTAAAAATGTTTTCGAGTCTACAAAATGATTTTTAAAAGTTAGGGCGGATCCCAAAACTCATTTTTATATTTAAGATCCTCCTTTCGAAGGGAATTTAAATACTCGCTAAAAATTTGAGGGATCCGGCTCTGTGGTGTATTTTACATTCGCAACGAGGTTGTTGTTTTGAGAAAACAATTTGATTACTTGCCCAATGTCCAGGAAGTAAGCCTATCTAATTGAGTCGGCATAAGCGACAGGCCGGGGTACGGTCTATCAAAGTGTAAGTGGCTGGGTGGCAGTCAATCAACACGTAAGAGGCCGGGTGGCAGTGTAGCACAAGGTGCTAATGCGGCCAGGGTGATGACCAATAGGGGATTCATCCATCTACCAGTAGAAAAGGTTACTTATTGGTATCTTTGCCTGATCAGCAAGATATCGGGTTTATGCCAAAATTCTTTTCTTTCCAAATTCATTGGACATTGCAACTCCGTTCATACTTTACATGACAGAGGTTTTCAGGAAATGTATAAGAGATATATATGGATATATATATATATATCGGGACTTAATGAAGTATCTCGTAACTTCATTTCATTCAATAATATTTCAAAGATTGAATCTATTCAAGTATTATTTTGTAGTCTGATGAGCTAGTCAAGCTTCAGAGTGACAAGGAGACTCTCATCGACGATTACATGGACTCCACCAGGCCAAATCCTGGAAAGATAACTCAGATGATTAAGAAGTTGAAGAACAAGGGCGAGGAACTATCCAAGGCCCATGCTGAGCTAGTCAAACTTCGGAGTGACAAGGAGACTCTCATCGACGATTACATGGACTCTCAGAAGTTCAAAGAATTAATGGAGATACATGATGAAAGTCTCTATCTTATCCAGTTCACGCAAGGATGGGATGCTGTGGTGAAGGCGGTGGTGGAGAAGCACCCTGGCTTAATAGAGGCTAGGGATTTCATCAGTCCTGAGCAGCCAGAGCCTAAAGACAGTTTAGACCCCCTCTTTGACTCTCCCATGCAGGAGGATTGTATCCTTGATCCCAACACCACTTCTCCTCCATCTTCTTCAGCAAAAAATGATGAGACTTTCGCTAATACAGAGGTGGGGCACACTAAAGAGGAGAGGGATAAGGATGATCCTACTTGGGATGAGTAGGGTTTTTATTTTGCTATTTCTAGATTTTTATATTAACTTATTGTATTCCGAACTTATTACCCTTCGGGGTTTGTTTAAGTTATCTTTCTCTCTTTTTCATAACCTTCCCTTTACGTTTTTAGGTACTTTTGAAGTTTCATACTTTTAAGGAGGTAGATTATCAATCTGAATTGCAGAGTTGTAAGAGTCATGCATTGAATAACATTGAAAAATGATCTAAACCACACAGTTCTAAGAGTCATGCATTGAATAATGGAAACAAGACTGAAAAACAGATGGATGTGACAGACTTGCAAATGCTGCTCATGGCATTCCTATTATAGAAGAATTCCTGAATTTCTCTTTCTTTTATCATCAAAGCACCAATTTTTCTAAGTAAACAAAGCATTATCATAACTTGACTCTTCAAAGTTTGAAATAATTTAAACTTAAGAATGTATAACCTGGTTTTCCAAAACCTTATATAAAATGGGTTCAACCCTTAATAGTCACAAACTAGAATGTAAATCCTAATTAAACTGAGATATGAAACCCTAAGCAAGCAAAGCTTTATGGTTCTTTTGAACCTTATTACTACCTTAATAAGTACGAACTTTATGTAGTAAATATTAGTCCCTAACAATGCAACAAGAATTACAGAAGGGGGGGGGTTGAATGGAATTCTTGAAACTTTTTCTGAATTACAAAATGTTCTATCTTAATAATATATATGGGTGTTTGATTTTCTAAGTGCGGAATAAGAGTTAGTTAAATCAAAACACAAAGTAATAAAAACACAAGTCTTTAAAACTTTCTGGTGGATTTGAATGTATCCACCAGATATATATATATATATATATATATATATATATATCAAGAGAACCATGTGAAGCTTGAATAGCTCACAGCTGCTTACAACAATAAGAACAACTAAACTTATAGAGAAATACTAAGGATACAGCTTACAATTATTTCTCTGAGAAAATGTATTGCTTAGTCTTGTTGTTGTTCTAATTGCTACTCTTGGTTTATATATCACCAAGATTACACAGTAATAAGACAAGATAATAAAAACAAAACCTATCAAGTCTAATACTATGCTACTTCATTACTCTATTCCAGCATCTTTGAATATCCTCATAATAGCATGGAAATGGCAATGCTTCTTTGTTCTCAAAAACCCAGTTGAATAGGCTTCCACATTCCTTTTGCATACACTTGACGCATGTGACAGTGTTGTCACTGTCAACTAATATTTGAATTGATTATCCGTCGGGTACATGATCATCCGTCGGGTTTCCTTGTTGATCATCCGTCGGGTAGCTTTGTTGATCATCCGTCGGGTAGCTATTTGGCACTTGACTTCATTTCATTTATGCAGAATTACAAGACATCATCTATGTACAATTAATCAACCTATTATGCATATCTAACTAAAGTCAACATGACTTATATTCTACTACAAAATCTAAACAAAGGTGTTTGCAGAAATGTGCTTCATGACTTATTATTACACAAGCTACTCACTCGATGGATAACAGATTATCATCCGTCGGGACTATATTGAGTCATCCGTCGGGACTATATTCCTTATCCGTCGAGTGCTACATTTTTCACTAAGTTAAATCTACTAAGGTATTTTGTTAATGAAATCATCAAGTTCACAACATATTCACAACAATCTCCCCAATTTATGTCTACTAGAATTGTAGCCATAAATTAAGAGAAACTTGATGATAACAAAACACCCTAAAAATACAAATTTAAATGGAAGTAGATAAAACTGTAAAGTGCTTCAATTAACAAAGTGTACAAAGATTTGCTCACAGTCATTTTCAAGGTGCTCCTCTAGCCTGAGCAGATTAATCTATTTCCTTGAAGAACTGGATCTCTTTCCAAGCTTTCTGTTGTTTTTTTCAATCTGATTTTGGAGTTGTCTGTGTAATTCCAGTTCATCAGATTCTGAGAGATTTAACATTTCTTTCATTTCCAAAAGAGTCTCATTGCTAGAGATGCTTAATTGGTCTTCTAATCTAAAGAATCTTCTAAATCCTTTATCATCCATAAATTTCATCAGCCAGTAGGGCCTTAGATGCACTCTACTCCCTGTGTAAGGAATAGTTAGAGTCTTTGGGAGTGCATCTTTGGCTTTAATACTCATCAGTTCTTCAATCTTCTGTAGAACAAGTCTTCTAACTGTCACATTGAATCCAAAGTTCTTCTTGAAGGATGAATAAACCTTTATTTGCACAGATTGGCTTTCTTGAAGGATCCTGTGAAGTGGCCACTATATCTCTTTTCCTCCCTTGTACTTGAATACTAACCTTTCAGGTAGATTCCTGTAAGCACCAATCCCTCTAACTTCTTCCAGTTCATCTAGATAGAGGTTTAAATATGAGAATTCCTTGATGTCACAGATGTACATGATGTCCCCCTTATTGACTTTGGTTTGAGCTTTGGTTAGGGACTTGGATCTGAGAGTTGATGGCTTCACTTTCTTGATTGTTCTTGTCTTTATCTTATTTGGCTTCATGAAGTGAGGTAGATTGAGTTCAGGTATTGGTAGACTATCCAAGTCTATTGGCTCATCCTTTGGAATGATAGGTTCACCATGAAAGTTCTTGGATGGATCTATCTTGAATTCTCCATGTGCCACAGAGGGCATGGATGTTTGAGTTGTTGCATATGTAGACTCTTTGGGAAAGTACCCTTCCATCTCCTCATCACTAAAGTCCAATTTTCTCTTGATTGTTTGCTTGTACCTTGGCTTCTTTGTCTGTGGAGGTGCATTTTGCATTTCTTGATCTTGAGATTCAATAATTTTAGATGGTTGTGCAAAAATTTATTGTGTGGGTTTCACAGCTTGTAACTTGGCCAAGATAGCAGCTTGCTCCTTCTTTTGTTTGACCTTTTTAGCATCTAGAGCAGCTTGCTTCTTTTCTTGCTTCAATCTTGCCTTTTCTTCTCTTTTTGCTTCAGCAAATTAAGGGTGTCCAGCCACCACACAAATTTCCTTACCATTCCTGAAAACTTTAGCAATTCTTCTTTTCAATGCTGAATCAACTGGATCCTTGTAGAATGCTATAGACCTGGCCAACAGCTTCTTTTCATTAGGCTTTGGTGTCTCATACACTGTGTCCAAGGGGTTCTTTAGTGAAGATTTTGGATAGTTCACCCTTGGCTTCAAAATTAGCTTAGCCTTTGGAGATTTGATGCAGGATGGTTGTCCTCTTTCCAGATTATTCATGCTCATTTCATTCACAGAGATTTTCCTGACTTGAGAGTGATGAATGGCTGATTTTTCTAGCTTCTTTGCTAGCCCAAACTTCTTTTGTATATCCTCATCAATTTCTCCAAGTTGATTGGACTCAACTGCTTCTTTTCAGCTGCTCTCAATGTGGCTGCTGCTTCATTAATTAGATTAATGTTATCTGTAGTTGGTGGCTTGGTGAAAGCAATTGTAGGCACAATTACTTTCCTAACTTCAATGTTAAGCTGCTTCTCCCCCTCACTTGAGCCTTTCTCCCCCTTTTTGTTATCATCAAGTTATGTGGGAGGGAGTTGAGCAGCCACCAACTGTTGAAGAAGTACAGTCTGAGCTTCTTGATTTGTGAGTATCTTGGCCATTGACTTCTCTACAGCAAACAGTCTTGAGTCCATGGCCTCAACTTTCCTATTAAGATCAGCCTCCTTTCTTAGCTTTTGAGCAACTTCAGTCATGATGGTTGCAGGGAGTCTAGCATCCATCCTTTCTATAACATCTTGCTTGACTTCTGAGATTTCTTGCTTGATAGCATCCATACTTTGACTGTGTTGGAGAGCTTGAATTTTATGCAGCTGGAGTGCTTCAAGATGTGCTGTCAGTAGCTTCTTTGTGTTGACATTAGTAGATGCCTGAATGGCTGCTTGGGTGTCATGAATTAGCTTAAATAGTGTTGATTGGAGATGTGAGTAAGAACATTCTTTTGTAAGCATCCAGGCAGGAACCGCTGCATCTCCCCCTATGTCCACGGTGTCTTCCTCACCATCCCCATCAGCATCCCCAAAAGAAGCTTCATCCAGTTCAAAATCACTGCCAATGTTGGAAGGCATAACAGTGATTGCATCATTTGCTCTTTGTAAAGATTATGTAGTTTGCACCAAGTTCAGCAATCTTTCAGCCTCCTTATTTCCCTATACAACTAGAGTTTGGTAAGTTGTCACAGGGTGAGTAAATGTCTCAGCATCCAGGGAAATGGAATCTATAACAGCGTGATATTCTTGTTGAAATAGCCTTTCCCTTTCTGCATCATTGACATTCATTGACTCACTTGCAATGGTTTCCATCCTTATCACTCCTGTACCTGCATTTCTCGCTTGATCTCTCTTTTATTGCATCAAGGTCTCACCTTGGCTCCCCACCCTCACACCCTCACCTTCACCATCTAAGGTGGGACTCCTCACACTCACTTTTGCCAATCCTGAAGAAATGGATTGCATTTGTCCACTCGTTTCCTCTCCTTTTTCCGGGAGCAACCCAGACTCTCACTCATTTCACTCCCTTCCCTCAATCCTAGGAGTGATTGCACTACCACTAAGTCTTCTGCACTTGTAATAATTGATGAAATTTGAAGCTGTGCAGAGACACTCAACAGATAAGGGATATCCGTCGGGTTAGCAGTTTGACTATCCGACAGATAACTGCTGTTAAGCTTATCCGTCCGGATACAAGCACTACTCGACGGATGAACAATATCCATTGAGTGAGTAGAAATGAATGAGTTTGGAGTGGAAACTATTGTGGACTCTGTGCAGATTGATGAGAATTTTGGCACAGATGTCTCAACAGTTTCAGAAAGAAATGGCAAGTGAGCCAACGAATCATCTAGAAGATGGTGCTCACTTGCTTGGGTTTTTGGCTTCTCCAAGAGAGTTAAAGATGGAGAATTTGGAAGTGATGTGTTTATCTTGTCAACATCCAAACAGTGTGTGGGAGAGTTTGGTGTTTAAGGTGCTTCTATTATTAAAGATTTTGGTTGTGACTCCACATTTATTGGAGCCATATCAACCTGACTTTGAGAAGGTGCAGTGACTATGTCTTTAGCACCAGTTTGCACAGTGTGTGAACCCTGAGCATCCTCAAGGGTCTTTGATTTCTTCTTTCTAGTGTAAGTTTGGGGTGAGCTTGTGTCCCTTACCCTTTTGGCATGTGTTCCAGGTTGAGAGCTTTGTTCAATAGTCACATCCTTTTGGGAGGATGCAACTAGTAATGAGCTTATATCCTTATTAAGCACTGCAGCTTGTTGGGAAATTGCAGTGTGGATAGGATGGGAAACACTAACCTCTCCAACCTTAACCTTAGGGTTTCTTTGATGTTCACCCTGTCCCTCACCTTTCTTACCCACCTTCACACTCCCCTCTTTTGGTTTGGTGGATTTTAC
Organism: Apium graveolens; assembly: GCF_009905375.1. Taxonomy (NCBI): domain Eukaryota; kingdom Viridiplantae; phylum Streptophyta; class Magnoliopsida; order Apiales; family Apiaceae; genus Apium; species Apium graveolens. The sequence continues at coordinate 216,779,039 of NC_133655.1, read as the reverse complement.
AACTAGCATCTTTTGAGAGACACCATAGGGGGCATTCTTTGACTTTATTTTTGAAATTATGGATTTGGTAGCTTGGGTAGGCAACTGTTGGGTCAATGACACAGTTGCTATAGCTACACTAGAATGCAAAGAAGTTTGTGAGGCTGGAAGAGTAGAGACAGTTGAACTTACCTCACTGACCTGAGGTGCCTCCATAACAGGAAAATAGAAGAGTGGCACCTCTTTGTGATGGTTTGCCCTATTCAAATCTGCAATGATTCTTCTTTCTTGAACCCAACAATCTAATTTGTTGGTTGGGTTCTCAAGCACAATATCCTCAGAGAGGTGGTTAGCAAGCAGCATTAAAAATCTAGCATAGTAAACATTTTTACCCCTCTTATTTAGCTCCCCTAACTTAAACCCCAACTCAAATATGACAAGATCACTAAAGTTGAAAAATTTATCAGTAACTAGCATGTAAAGCATGTTAAGCATAAAGATATTGACTGAATCCAAATTACTAATTTTACCAGAGAATATCTTAGTAACTACATCACATAGATAACTTCATTCCTTCCTAAGACCCAACCTCCTAATTTCACTTAATTTAGAAGTAGAGAGTGTATAGCCCATGGAGTTAAGCATATTAACAATGTCAATGTCTATGTGTGGTGAAGTTACAGTATTATCAGGAATTTTGAAATATGCTTTAACAATATCACTATTAACACAGAATTCCTTACCTTTAATAGTGAAAGTGATAGTCTTATCAGTTGAGTTGTATGTTGCAGTCGTCCACATCTCTTCAACAACTTTACAGTAGATGGTTGGTGATTCCAGCATGGCATAGTTGAGTTTGCAGTTCTTCACAAAATCCATCATTTTGTGGTAGTCGCTAGACTGTTGAATCCCATTGTACACGAGAGCAGTAAAATTCTTCTTCTCATAGATAAATCCAGTTTGAGACATGATCTTGATGACTGGTGCCATTGTTAAAAAGTAAAAACTTGTAGAGAGAGAGAGTAAGTGCTTTTGAGAAAGAGAGAAGTTAGAGCAGATGATTTGAGAATGATAAAAGAAAAGCAATGAAAATGAATTATGCTTTTATACTATCTCAAAAATAACTGTCAAAAATAATAAAGTAAAGTAAAAAGACCAATAAAAATTGCCCAAAATAGCCGTTTTAAAAATAAACTGTAAAATTCCATCAATTATCCGTCTCGATGGATAATGTTCAGGGAATCAACGGCTAAAATTAAGACAATTCGACAGATGAGGATAAATCAGTTATCTGTCGAGTCATAAAATATTTCAGAAAAATAATTGATTTTATTAACAAATGGTATACCGACGGATGATCAAACTCGATGGATAATGATCATCTATCGAGATGTAAATTTTGACTTAGCCAAAATTTCATCCAAGACTGAAAAATCAATTAGATTTATGGCTACATTACAACTTGCAAATTATCTGAAAAGATTTAAGAGTAATTAAGCATACCTAACTCACTTACCAACCTTGAAAAGGTGGATTCATCCAGTGGTTTGGTAAATATATCTGCAAGTTGCTTTTCACTTGGAACAAAATATAGTTCCACAGTACCATTCATTACATGTTCTCTTATGAAGTGGTACTTGATGTCTATGTGCTTTGTTCTTGAATGCTGTACTGGATTTTCAGTGATGGCAATTGCACTTGTGTCATCACAGAAAATAGGAATCCTTTCCACTTGCAGACCATACTCTAACAATTAGTTTTTCATCCACAAAATCTGTGCACTGCAACTGCCAACAGCAATATATTCAGCTTCAGCTGTAGAAGTAGAAACTGAATTTTGCTTTTTACTGAACCAGGACACAAGCTTGTTTCCCAGAAATTGACAGGTTCCTGTTGTACTTTTTCTATCGATTCTGCAACCTGCATAATCTGCATCTAAATAACCAGTTAGATCAGAACCAGAATCTCTAGGGTACCAAATGCCAAGTTTTGGTGTTCCCTTGAGATATCTGAAAATTCTCTTAATAGCTACTAAATGAGATTCTCTAGGATCATCCTGAAATCTAGCACAAAGACATGTAGCAAACATTATATCTGGCCTACTAGTTGTTAAATACAGAAGTGAGCCAACCATGCCCCTATAACTTGAAATATCCACAGACTTTTCAGTAGTGTTTAATTCAAGCTTAGTTGTAGTGGCCATGAGAGTTTTTGCAGATGTGCAATCCATTAGATCAAACTTATTTAAAAGATCATAAATATATTTAGTTTGACTAATGAATATTCCATCACTAACTTGCTTAACTTGCAAACCAAGAAAGTAGGTTATTTCTCCCATCATGCTCATTTCATACTTACTTTGCATCAATTTGGCAAACTTTTTGCAAAGTTTCTCATCTGTAGAGACAAAAATAATGTCATCTACATAAATTTGAACAAGTATACTAGAGCCATTAACATTTCTAAAGAATAAGGTTTTGTCAACAGTACCTTGTGTGAAATGATTCTCTAAAAGGAACTTTGACAAAGTGTCATACCAGGTTCTAGGTGCTTGCTTCAGTCCATAAAGTGCTTTCAAAAGATAGTAAACATATTCTGGAAAATTTGGATCTTCAAAAATAGGAGGCTGACTGACATAGACTTTCTCCTCCAAATCTCCATTCAAAAAGGAACTTTTGACATCCATTTGATAGATCTTGAAATTGGCATGGGCTGCATAGGCTAAAGAGATTCTGGTGGCTTCAAGTCTTGCAACAAGAGCAAATGTTTCATCAAAATCTAGTCCTTCTTGTTGACAATAGCCCTTAGCAACCAATCTAGCTTTATTCCTGACTACTATGCCATTTTCATCCATCTTGATTCTGAATACCCATTTGGTGTCTATTGGGTTCTTTCCTTTAGGCTTGGGTACCAGCTTCCAAACCTTATTCCTTTCAAATTGGTTTAGCTCCTCCTGCATAGCTAAAATCCAATCAGGATCCAACAAAGCTTCTTCTACCTTCTTTGGTTCTTCCTTAGATAGGAAACTGCTATATAGACATTCTTCCTGAGTTGCTCTCCTTGTTTGAACTCTAGAAGGTACATCACCAATGATGAGCTCAATGGGGTGATCCTTTGTCCATTTCCTTTGTTGAGGTAGATTAGCTCTAGATGAAGAGGCCTCATTGTTGTCTTGATGAGTGATTGAGTTTTGATTATTAGAAACTACCCCTGAATTAATAGATCTTTGATTTGAGAAAGGGGAACTTTCTGTAAGTGATCTATTCTGACTTCCAGCTTCTTTTGATGACCCGACGGATGGTGAATTTTGAGTACCGACGGATGAAGCTGGTTGTCTCCCGACGGATAAAATAGATTGTCTCCCGACGGATGAAGCATTTTGCAACTCGACAGATGTTGAATTTTGTGCTTCATTGGTAGTGGATTTTTATGCATTATCCTTTAATACTGTTTCTTGATCACTTTCATCATCACTGTCATCACTAACTATCTCCACATTGTCAAATTTGAGGCTCTCATGGTAATCTCCATCTTGCAGTCCTTCAATCTTTTTATCATCAAACACAACATGTATTGATTCCACAACAATGTTGGTTCTGAGATTGTAGACTCTATATGCTTTACCAACAGCATATCCAACAAAAATTCTTTCATCTGCTTTAGCATCAAACTTCCCATTCTGATCAGTTTGATTTCTCAAGATATAACATTTGCAGCCAAAGACATGAAGAAAATTTAGAGTTGGCTTCTTGTTCTTGAACAATTGATAGGGAGTCATGCATTTTGCTTGATTGACCAGAGAAATATTCTGAGTGTAGCATGCAGTATTTACAGCTTTAGCCCAGAAATATGTTGGTAACTTAGACTCTTCAAGCATTGTCCTTGCAGCTTCAATAAGTGATCTGTTCTTTCTTTCTACTACTCCATTTTTTTGTGGAGTTCTTGCTGCTGAAAACTCATGCAAAATCCCATTTTCTTCACAAAATACTCTCATGACAGAATTTTTGAACATAGTTCCATTGTCACTCCTGATTCTTCTAACTTTGAAATCAGGATGATTGTTGACTTGCCTTATGTGATTGATGATGATTTCACTAGCCTCATCTTTGGACTTAAGGAAATATGTCCAAGAGAACTTTGAGAAATCATCTACAATTACTAGGAAAAATCTTTTCCTTGAAATGGACAACACATTGACTAGTCCAAACAAATCCATATGTAACAGTTGCAAAGGTTCTTCAATTGTTGAATCAAGCTTCTTTCTGAATGATGCTTTAATTTGCTTTCCCTTTTGGAAAGCATCACACAGTCCATCCTTAGAAAACCCCACTTGAGGAATGCCTCTAACTAGTTCTTTCTTTACAAGTTCATTCATGGTCTTGAAGTTTAGATGGGATAGCTTCTTGTGCCATAGCCAACTTTCATCTTGACTTGCTTTACTGGGAAGACAAGTAACAGATTCTGCATTTGATGAGTTGAAGTCAGCTAAGTACATATTTCCTTTTCTCACTCCAGTGAGAACCGCTTTGTTGCTCCTCTTGTTTGTCACAACACAGACTTCTGAGTTGAAGGTTACTGAATTGCCTTTGACACACAGCTGGCTGATGCTCAACAAATTGTGCTTGAGACCATCCACTAAGGCAACCTCCTCAATGATGACATTTTTTTTAAAATCAAGCCATATCCCACAGTATAACCCTTGCTGTCATCTCCAAAAGTAATACTTGGGCCAGCTCTCTTCTTGAACTCTGTGAGCAGGGTAGAATCACCAGTCATGTGTCTTGAACAACCACCATCCAAGTACCATAGATTCTTTCTGTTTCCCTGCACACATTAAAATCAAATCAAGTAGATTTTGGTACCCAAGTTTCCTTGGGTCCTGCCTTGTTAGCTTTCTTCTTCTGTTTCTTAGGTTTGATCTCATTTGACTTGGGGATATCAGATTCATCCTTAGTCATCTGAGTTGGACCTTTGAAACCATTCATTAAAACAAAATTATCATGCACATTTTGATTAACAGGAAATGGCATGCTATTAGTAAACATGTTATTCCAGTAGGGCATGCTAAATGGCATTTATAGGCATTGCATTCATGTTGGAAAAAGGAGGTGGCACAGATATGGAAGTAGGCATGGCAGTTTTCCAATTAACAGACAGATGTTTTACATTACCACACTTTACACAGATTTTTCTTGGAGTATACTTATCAGGTGTGTAGTTGTTATGCTTGTTAATCCCTACTTTACCATTTCTATTGTTTTTCTTTTTAGCCTCTATTTTACCCTCAATGTTTTCTAGTCTGTCAGTCAATTGCTTAATAGACAGATGACCAACATTCACTTTCTTCTCCTTCCTCACTTGACTAGATTCTCCTGAAATGAAGTTTTTGGAAACTGATCCATATTTATCATTTAACTTGGCAAGTTTGGCTTTACTCACAGGTTTTCTCACAGCCGACAGATGAGGATTTATGTCACTTGACGGATAATCCTTTTGATTATCTGACGGATGACTCTCATCATCCGTCGAGTCCACATCTGTTAGCAATCCTTCAACCAAATTAGATTCCCGCTTCTCCTTATTCTTCTTCCAGGCTGCATCACAAAAGGACTCAATACCTTGAACTTTGGTGATTTGAGCATGAACATCTCTAGATGTTTTCCATGCCTTAATCACCTCCTGTTCTCGTTCAAGCTGCTTCTTCAAGATCTTTTCTTTTTTTAAAGACTCAGTTAATTCATCCTTAGCAATTTTACACTCAATTTTCAGTTTTTCAAATTCAATGAACTGAGACTCTAGCACATTATTTCTCTCACTTAAAAACAAGTTATTTTCTTTGATTTTAGCATTTTCCTTAGTGAGGGACTTAAGTGTAACACGCAAATGATATAATTCTGTAGACATGTCATTTATAGCATCATTACACTCAGCTTTAGATAAATGTGCAAGGTTAGTGGTGTTTACCTGATTACTTGAAGAACTTGTCTCTGTTTCATCATACTTGGCCATTAGGGCTAGATTGACATAGCTGACATCCTCATCCTCATCCAGACCATTTGCTGCCCAGTCATTTTTTTGTGCAATGAAAGCCCTTTCCTTTTGTTTGAGCAACTCAAAATATTTCTATTTATAATCCACAGGCTCAAACTTCTTCTTGCTGGAATCTGACTTTCTACACTCGCTGGCAAAGTGCCCTGCCAAGCCACATTTAAAACATTTGAATTTTGATTTATCCACCATGTTTCTATTTGGCTTGGTTGCTCCAAAGTTCTTCTTGAACTTGAGCTTGGAAAATCTTCTGGAAAGAAATGCAAGATGTCCATCAATATCCTCCATGTCATCTTGGCTCAAAGAATCTTCATTTTCTGCTATCATCCCCTTGCCCTTGTTTTCACAGACCTTTGAAGCAGACTCAACAGCTTCTATCTTCATCTCCTTCTCTTTCTATAACTCAGCAACCAGTGCAATGGACCCTCCTTTCTTTCTCCCTTTCTCCATTCTTTCATCTTGCTCTATTTCAAGCTCATAAGTCTTTAGAATGCCATACAGTCTCTCTAGTGTAAACTCCCTGTATTCTTGTGAATTTCTCAAGGAGACTGTCATGGGTTTCCATTCTTTTGGTAGGGATCTCAGAAACTTGAGGTTAGAATCTTTGGTTTGGTAGACTCTTCCATGCATCTTTAGAGCATTTAGTAGCTTTTGAAATCTACTAAAGATATCAGTGAGAGTTTCACCTTCTTCAAAGTGGAAATGCTCATATTGCTGAATTAGTAGCTGCATCTTGTTTTCTTTAACTTGTTCAGTGCCATCACAGATAATCTAAATTGTATCCCAAACTTCCTTGGCAGTTTTGCAATTGATGATGTTGTCAAACATGTCACCATCAACTCCATTAAACAGAATATTCATGGCCTTCTTGTCCTTCGTGACTTGTTCAATATCAGGATCCGACCATTCATGCCTTGGCTTGGGAACTGATGGCTCATTTCCAGTTGCAGCTCTCATTGGTACATGGGGGCCTCTCTCTATGCAATCTACATAGGCCTCATCTTGAGAAAGTAAATGCAGATGCATCTTTACCTTCCAGTGATGGTAATTATCTTTTTCCAGAAAAGGAATCTTGACTCCAACATCCTTCTTGTTCATCTTGTTGTTTGTTGTGATCTTTAAACTCTTTGTTCTTTAAGAGCTTGCTCTAATACCAATTGTTAGTCCTTAACAATGCAACAAGAATTACAGAGGGGGGTGTTGAATGGAATTCTTGAAACTTTTTCTGAATTACAAAATATTATATCTTAATAATATATATGGGTGTTTGATTTTCTAAGTGCGGAATAAAAGTTAGTTAAATCAAAACACAAAGTAATAAAAATACAAGTCTTTAAAACTTTCTGATGGATTTGAATGTATCCACCAGATATATATATATATATATATATCAAGAGAACCCTGTGAAGCTTGAATAGCTCACAGCTACTTACAACAATAAGAACAACTAAACTTACAGAGAAATGCTAAGGATACAGCTTACAATTGTTTCTCTGAGAAAATGTATTGCTTAGTCTTGTTGTTGTTCTAATTGATACTCTTGGTTTATATATCACCAATATTATAGAGTAATAAGACAAGATAATAAAAAAAACCTATCAAGTCTAATACTATGCTACTTCATTACTCTATTCCAGCATCATTGAATATCCTCATAATAGCATGGAAATGACAATGCTTCTTTGTTCTAAAAAAAAACCAGTTGAATAGGCTTCCACATTCCTTTTGCATACACACGACGCATGTGACTGTGTTGTCACTGTCAACTGATGTTTGAATTGATTATCCGTCGGGTACATGATCATCCGTCGGGTTGCTTTGTTGATCATCTGTCGGGTAGCTTTGTCGATCATCCGTCGGGTATCTATTTGGCACTTGAATTCATTTCATTTATACAGAATTATAAGACATCATCTATGTAGAATTAATCAACCTATTCTGTATATCTAACTAAAGTCAACATGACTTATATGCTACTACAGAATCTAAACAAAGGTGTTTGCAGAAATGTGCTTCATGACTTATTATTACACAAGCTACTCACTCGATGGATAACAGATTATCATCCGTCGGGACTATATTGAGTCATCCGTCGGGACTATATTCCTTATCCGTCGAGTGCTACATTTTTCACTAAGTTAAATCTACTAAGGTATTTTGTTAATGAAATCATCAAGTTCACAACATATTCACAACAATCTCCCCAATTTATGTCTACTAGAATTGTAGCCATAAATTAAGAGAAACTTGATGTTGATATATATACACATATGTTTTGTTCTCCTATGACAAACCTCTATAGTTCAGAGGTAGATTTCAAGCCAGATATTTATGGCAGTAACTTTTCATATACAATTCTCTTCAATTCGTTCTTTTCTCTCCTTTTCATTTTGTATAAGCTGAGAAGAACAACCCTTCCAGAAGGGGAGGTATTTCCGAATGACTATCTATCGGTGTGATAGAAGCCTAGTTAGATACCACATGTTGTTTAATTGCTTGTCAAGTACTAAAGGCTGGCCACCTTCTGTTCTAACTATGCAATAGAACAAGTGTTCATGATCATAGTGATCTCTCAATAAAATCTTTTACTTCTATACAATAGATCAAGTTTTCGAAGATGGAAGCAGCAAAAGAAAGTAGTATCAGTGCGGTGGTATTCCGAATCTAACGCGTTCGTGATACTAAGGTTGGCGTGGTTATTAAAAGGTTATAGAACGCTAATGAGCAAAAGTATAACTAGTATAATATTATGAACGGGAAAAGAGTGGGTATTGAGAAGCAAAAGCTATAATGCTAGAAGCTATGATGAGAGTCTGTGCAATAGACTTGAAAGAATTTGGAATGGTCACTTAGCACGGATTGAGTTTTCTTACGATAATAGATCGTATGTCAGTATCGAGATATCGCCTTATGAGATCCTTGAGGGAAGACAATGTCGATCTCCCTTATGTTAGGATGAAGTTGTAGTTAGCAAGATGCTCGGACCCGCAGTAGTCCAAAGGACCAAGAATATAATAGATCTAATTAGAGGATGGCCGGTAGTAGCCCAAGATGGACATAAGAAGTATGTTGATTTGACTCGAAAGGACAAAGAGTATTATGAAATAGGGGACCTAGTGATGTTAAAGGTATCCCTTGGAAAGGATTGATGAGGTTCATAAAGAAAGAAAAGCTAAGTCTATAATTTGTTGGACCCTTGGATATATTAAGACGTATTGGGAAGTTAGCATATGAGCTAGCCCTACCCCCGAACATGTAGCAAGTTCATAACATGTTCCACGTATCAATGTTAAGGAAGTGTAATTCGGATGCCAGACAAATAGGGGCGTATGAGTGCATAGACATGCAACCAGACGTAACCTATATGGAGCAACCAGGAAGGGTTATAGATTGAAAAGGAACAAGTGCTTAGGAGAAGGGTTATCAAACTAGTCAGAGTTGGTGGTAGAACCACAATGTGGGAAAATTGACTTGAGAGTTAGAAAGTACAATGCTAAGAAAGTATCCCTTTTCATTTTCTATCTGATTTCGGGACAGGAGGGGAGACTGTAATAACCCCAATTTTTGGAATCTTTGAAACACTGATGAATAGTGATTTTGCTGATTATGCTGATTAAGAAAACTTTTCATGCCACACTATGTAGGAGTTCTTTTATTGATATTCTGAGATCTTATTAGTACTCCATATGGTATATATAAGTGTATGTAAAGATCGTCAGAATCCAAATTCGAACACTTTGATTTTTCCCGAAAATCCACCAGATACCGAAAGAATTGAGTATAAGGTAACATGATTAAAAGGATTTAAATTCAAGGATTATAAGAGAGGACCATAAAAAGAATATGAAATATTGAGAAAGGTTTAGGGGAACCCAAGTACTTAGATCCCGGATATGATCCCTCAAACGATCAACGAGAATGAACAATAAACGAGTCGTAAAATAATTAAACGACTAAGTAATGCAAGAGGCAAGGAGGAGGGTCAATTAGTGCAAGATTAATGCACTTAGTTAACATCTTAATATAAGGATTAAGCTTAAAAAGATGCTTCCACCATAAGGATGAGACAAGTGGCAAGGATTATGTAAGCTTGATGACATCACCATGCTTATGTCACTTTCCACTAATTTTAACAAAACAACTAGTCAAGTAAATATCGTAAAATCATTTCATTTCCACCACAAGTTCAAGTCAACACAATCTCTCATCTTCCTCCCCCATTTCCATTGCTCTCGGCCAAAACAGAATCAGCACATTAAAAATGTTGTATCTCCTTCATTTCTCACAACTCTTGTTCACAAGTCTCATCCAAATAAGCATGGTAAGACCCTCATTTTTACAGTTCTTTCAATCGAACTTTTAGAAACTTCAAAGCCTAACTTTGTGTTCTTGATTTCTTTGGAAAGATCAAGCTTGTAGGAGGCTCCCTAAGGCTTCCTAGCAACTTAACACCTCCCAAGGAAGGTATAAACTTCAAACCCTATCCTTTACTTTGATTATTAGTGATTTTGATGGTTGTTTTTCTAAATGAGAAGCATGACCTTTGATTATTAGTAGTTTGATTTGGATTTGGAGTGATTTGGTGAATAAATCTTGTTATAGTTAATAAAACTTGATTGTGATAGACTGTTTTAAGTAACGTCGTTTCGCGAACGAACCATTACCCCTCGCCTTACTTTGAAACCTTGGTTAAGGCCCTTAAATGACTAATTGGAGTATGAAACAATTATGTAAAGTGGATTAGGCAGTTGGTAGGGTACTCGCGAAAGAATCGCCTTAAAATTCTTAATGGTTAATTTATTATAAATGGTGGAGCCAAGGGTACTCGAACGACTTATGTGATTCGTTAAGCGTAGAAGTGACCATAAGCAAATGTTAGGGTTCAATTGGTTAAAGTCTAGTTTCTTAAGCGACCGTGGTTTAATTCCGACTTATGTTGTTGTTCATAGGTTATTGGACCCACTCTAAGCTTAAGTCTAACCGGGAACACTCAGGCAAGTTTTCTACCCGTTATACTGTTGTTGTGATGTATATATGTATATGCATTATCTTGTGATAAGTGCATGATTATTATTAGCAAAGTCTTGCGATATATTGGAGCATGTGATATGATATTTATATGCATGCCTGTTTTGTAATCTTGATATCTAATTGTTGATTCAAAAGCTTATAAGTTGCATAATACCTATGCTAGAGATAAGCAGTAGTTGCGTATACCCTTAGTATAGGGGACCCAAAGGTGAACATTTTCTAAACCGGGAGTTGATGTTCCCGAGTATATTATATATATATTTATATATATATATAGATATAGTTTTCAAAACTATTAATCAAATAAGGTTTATTCGATAACTTTATTTTAAATAATGAATATTAGATGAATATTCATTCGAGGACTTATGACTCTGTTTATTTTATTTAATGAATATTATTAGTTGAATATTCATTCGAGGACTTATGACTCCGTTTATTTTATTTAATAAATATTAGTTGAATATTCATTCGAGGACTTATGACTCCGTTTATTTTATTTAATGAATATTATTTTGAATATTCATTCGTGGACTTATGACTCCGCTTATTTATTAAATAATATTCTTTATTTTATTAAAGAATAATGTTTCGAAAATCAAACTTATTTTCGATTATTCAAATAAAGATCGTACTTTCGCATAAGTATATCTTTGGTTATTTATTATTCATTTCAAGTATGAGTTTTAAAACTTCTACTTCAATTATTTTTTTATAAAGGTTATCCTTATGGGAATATTATTTAAATAATAATATTCAGATATTTTCTAATATATCGGGACTGATTTATTTCATTAAATCAGCATTACTCCAAACATTCTTAAAAATGTTTTCGAGTCTACAAAATGATTTTTAAAAGTTAGGGCGGATCCCAAAACTCATTTTTATATTTAAGATCCTCCTTTCGAAGGGAATTTAAATACTCGCTAAAAATCTGAGAGCTCCGGCTCTGTGGTGTATTTTACATTCGCAACGAGGTTGTTGTTTTGAGAAAACAATTTAATTACTTGCCCAATGTCCGGGAAGTAAGCCTATCTAATTGAGTCGGCATAAGCGACAGGCCGGGGTACGGTCTATCAAAGTGTAAGTGGCTGGGTGGCAGTCAATCAACACGTAAGAGGCCGGGTGGCAGTGTAGCACAAGGTGCTAATGCGGCCAGGGTGATGACCAATAGGGGATTCATCCATCTACCAGTAGAAAATGTTACTTATTGGTATCTTTGCCTGATCAGCAAGATATCGGGTTTATGCCAAAATTCTTTTCTTTCCAAATTCATTGGATATTGCAACTCTGTTCATACTTTACATGACAGAGGTTTTCAGGAAATGTATAAGAGATATATATGGATATATATATATATATCGGGACTTAATGAAGTATCTCGTAACTTCATTTCATTCAATAATATTTCAAAGATTGAATCTATTCAAGTATTATTTTGTAGTCTGATGAGCTAGTCAAGCTTCAGAGTGACAAGGAGACTCTCATCGACGATTACATGGACTCCACCAGGCCAAATCCTGGAAAGATAACTCAGATGAGTTTGAGAGAGAGATGAAGAAATGGAAGGAGAGGGCTGAGACTTGATAAGAAGTTGAAGAACAAGGGCGAGGAACTATCCAAGGCCCATGCTGAGCTAGTCAAACTTCGGAGTGACAAGGAGACTCTCATCGACGATTACATGGACTCTCAGAAGTTCAAAGAATTAATGGAGATACATGATGAAAGTCTCTATCTTATCCAGTTCACGCAAGGATGGGATGCTGTGGTGAAGGCGGTGGTGGAGAAGCACCCTGGCTTAATAGAGGCTAGGGATTTCATCAGTCCTGAGCAGCCAGAGCCTGAAGACAGTTTAGACCCCCTCTTTGACTCTCCCATGCAGGAGGATTGTATCCTTGATCCCAACACCACTTCTCCTCCATCTTCTTCAGCAAAAAATGATGAGACTTTCGCTAATACAGAGGCGGGGCACACTAAAGAGGAGAGGGATAAGGATGATCCTACTTGGGATGAGTAGGGTTTTTATTTTGCTATTTCTAGATTTTTATATTAACTTATTGTATTCCGAACTTATTACCCTTCGGGATTTGTTTAAGTTATCTTTCTCTCTTTTTCATAACCTTCCCTTTACGTTTTTAGGTACTTTTGAAGTTTCATACTTTTAAGGAGGTAGATTATCAATCTGAATTGCAGAGTTGTAAGAGTCATGCATTGAATAAGATTGAAAAATGATCTAAACCACACAGTTCTAAGAGTCATGCATTGAATAATGGAAACAAGACTGAAAAACAGATGGATGTGACAGACTTGCAAATGCTGCTCATGGCATTCCTATTATAGAAGAATTCCTGAATTTCTCTTTCTTTTGTCATCAAAGCACCAATTTTTCTAAGTAAACAAAACATTATCATAACTTGACTCTTCAAAGTTTGAAATAATTTAAACTTAAGAATGTATAACCTGGTTTTCCAAAACCTTATATAAAATGGGTTCAACCCTTAATAGTCACAAACTAGAATGTAAATCCTAATTAAACTGAGATATGAAACCCTAAGCAAGCAAAGCTTTATGGTTCTTTTGAACCTTATTACTACCTTAATAAGTACGAACTTTATGAAGTAAATATTAGTCCCTAACAATGCAACAAGAATTACAGAAGGGGGGGGGTTGAATGGAATTCTTGAAACTTTTTCTGAATTACAAAATGTTCTATCTTAATAATATATATGGGTGTTTGATTTTCTAAGTGCGGAGTAAGAGTTAGTTAAATCAAAACACAAAGTAATAAAAACACAAGTCTTTAAAATTTTCTGGTGGATTTGAATGTATCCACCAGATATATATATATATATATATATCAAGAGAACCCTGTGAAGCTTGAATAGCTCACAGCTGCTTACAACAATAAGAACAACTAAACTTATAGAGAAATACTAAGGATACAGCTTACAATTGTTTCTCTGAGAAAATGTATTGCTTAGTCTTGTTGTTGTTCTAATTGCTACTCTTGGTTTATATATCACCAAGATTACACAGTAATAAGACAAGATAATAAAAACAAAACCTATCAAGTCTAATACTATGCTACTTCATTACTCTATTCCAGCATCTTTGAATATCCTCATAATAGCATGGAAATGGCAATGCTTCTTTGTTCTCAAAAACCCAGTTGAATAGGCTTCCACATTCCTTTTGTATACACTTGACACATGTGACAGTGTTGTCACTGTCAACTAATATTTGAATTGATTATCCGTCGGGTACATGATCATCTGTCGGGTTTCCTTGTTGATCATCCGTCGGGTAGCTTTGTTGATCATCCGTCGGGTAGCTATTTGGCACTTGACTTCATTTCATTTATGCAGAATTACAAGACATCATCTATGTACAATTAATCAACCTATTATGCATATCTAACTAAAGTCAACATGACTTATATTCTACTACAGAATCTAAACAAAGGTGTTTGCAGAAATGTGCTTCATGACTTATTATTACACAAGCTACTCACTCAATGGATAACAGATTATCATCTGTCGGGACTATATTGAGTCATCCGTAGGGACTATATTCCTTATCCGTCGAGTGCTACATTTTTCACTAAGTTAAATCTACTAAGGTGTTTTGTTAATGAAATCATCAAGTTCACAACATATTCACAACAGTAAATCTTCAGGTTTTGACCATGCCATGTCCGAGGTACTTCTTCTCCGTCCATGGTCTCCAATTTATAAGATCCTTTTCCTTGAACGCTCTTAATCTTGTATGGCCTTTCCCAATTTGGGGCGAGTTTTCCATTCTGCCCTACTCCAGAAGCTTCCACCATCCTTAGGACCAAATCTCCTTGCTTGAAGAATCTCTCTTACACCCTCAGGTTGTAGTAAAAAGAGGCTTTTTCTGATATTCCACAATCTTCGTATGAGCCGCATCTCGTACTTCATCTATTAAATTCAGTGCTAATCTTTGCCCCTCCTCATTTTCCTCAGTGTTGAAAGCTTGGATCCTTGGGGAGGAATGTGATATTTCTACTGGTACAACTGTTTTTGCTCCATATGCTAACATGAAGGGTGTTGCTCCTATCACTACTAGAAATAGTAGATACGACATCGGTGCTTAGACATCGGCATGTAATGCACCCGATGTTAAAATCATGTTTAACATCGGTTTAGAAAAAAGCGATGTTGAATACGAATACTGACATCGGTTTCACATAGTAGGCGTTGTCTATGTTAAGAAATTAAAAAGGCCAAATATGTGCTTTTAACTTTGACATCGGTTAATTTTGTTAACCGTTGTCTATGCTCTTTTTTTAAAAAAAATAAAAATTTACTTGTCTTTTCCCCCCTTTCCAGTACACTTTTCCCCCGTTTAATTTTAACAAAATAATTGTTCCCCCTTTACACATTTCATTTTCCTCTTTCCAAAACCATCTCCCCTCTCCCCTCTTTCCCACTTTGCCTGCAGGCCAGACTCTCTCTCTCTCAAACATCGATGGCAACTCTCTCTCTCTCTCTCTCTCTCTCTCTCTCTCTCTCTCTCCCGAACCTGAACTTCATCTCAAACACCATGACTCTTCCTCATCTCTCGTTTCTTTCTTTCTTTTCTTGCCACTCCCTTTCGTAAACCCTAATTAGAAACTAGTACATAATCGACACTGAAATTGGACCTAATTAAGAACCAAATCGAGCTTCAAATTGGTAAGGTTAGACCTAAATAGTGGCTTTAGAGCTTGGAAAGGGCTATGGGTTTCGTTCCAAAAATATCGTCGAGTTCTTGGGTACATCTCTCTCTCTCTCTCTCTCTCCCTCACGCTCTCCCCCCCTCTCTCTCCCCCTATCTCTCTCTCCCATGTCTCTCTCCCGATCTCTTTTATTGTTAGTGTTTCAGTTTATTCATTTATGTTAATTTACATTCTTAGCTAGTATAGTTCTATTATATATATTTAGGGCTTACCTACTGCTTATATTTTCTACTCTAATTTGGTGACTGTGAGGTGCTAATTTTATCGAAATTAAAAATCTCTGTGTCTTCTCATAGATAATTGGTAATGATTAGTAAGTTTATTGAGTACTAAATGAGGTGTTATGTTTTTTATTTCTATATATTTATATTTGTTTGGGCTTAATTGTTATTTATTTAGGCTAATAGGGATAGGGGTGTGATATGGTTATTGGAAATAATTACATGAAGTCGAAGGTATAATGCTTTGTTTTGATGATATTTAGGTTTTGATATTGGGTAAAGAGGAACCTGAAGCGGCGGTGTCGCCTGCAATGATGCAGTACTAAGTAGTTTAAACAAGAGGTTTTTGATAAGGTTCATCTTGAATTCGATCAGTTTGGTCATTATATTTATAATTCAAATGTGAAGCAGCTTGTTGATGTTCCTGGATATGAGTACTTTTCTTATCTAGGCCAGAAGACTCAGATGGAGGCAGCTAATCAGGCTAAGATTGATGTTTTGGAGGCCAAGATGAAGGGTGCAATTGGAGCCAAGGAACGAGAGGGACTAACACTACAGAATGCAGCAAAGATCGATGCAGAATCGAAGATTATGTCAACAAGGAGGCAAGGAGAAGGAAATAAGGGCGAGATAAGGGTGAAGACTAAAATGCAGATATATAAGAATTAGAGGGATGCAGAGATGGAGCAAGCGAATGTGGAGTTGGTAACAAAGAAGCCAATGTGGTCTCAGTCTTCTAAGATGGCGCAGGTGGAGGCAGATGGCGCTGTGTGCTTTTTACATTCGGAAGTTCGTGACCAGTTTCGATGTTACTGCAGAATCATAATTGACCAGTTTTGATGTTACTGCAGAATCATAATTCCCTCGATGGTATGCAATTTCTCAATGATCAAGTGCTATACCAATAATAGCATCCATATTTATGTTGGTACATTTATTATTCCATTTATAAGATTTGCTGTGTGTATTTTGAACTCTCGATCAGTGAGACGAGTACTATGTTGAGATATTCTAGCTTTGGATTCAGTTTATGAGTAACGGTAGCTAGTTGTAGGGATTTATAATGCAACAATATTGCTCATGCTTAATATGATTCTACTTCCCGCAAGGTTTGGCATCTTTGGAGGTGCTGGCAGTCCCTCCTAATAGATGACACTTAAATGGTTTTTTAGTACCCTTGAAGATACTGTGTAGCCAGAAGCCATTTTCTCTACCCGCGTGTTTGCGTACCAACATTTTAGTAATTTGTCCACACACATTTAATTTGCATGTTATCTGAAGTTTCTTAATTTTTTAATTTTTTGTCCTTTATATGTTAGTTGTTTGTGGCAAGTGGGTAACTGATACCTTTTCACAACCTATAGTGCAATGCTTGCAGGCCTTGCATACTGGACAATTCAACGAATTTCACCGAAACAGAATCAAATATATTCATAGTAGTTAAATTAAGCAAACAAGATCTCTGATTCTTAAATTACTATAGATAGATACCTCTCTCATCTAATCTCTATAATCATACAGTTTCTCATACAACATAAAGCTTTTGATTTTGATCTATATTCTTACGTAATTAAGATCTCATGGGTATCTTTATATTTACAGATGAGCTCACATTTCCGGTTGCTCCAGCGAGAATATTCAAGGCTTCAATAGTTGACTCCAAAAATTTAATTCCAAAACTATTACCACATGCTATTAAGAGTATTGAACTCCTGAAAGGAGATGGGGGAGCAGGAAGCATTAAACAGATCAACTTTATGGAAGGCAAGATGACTCTGGCCTATATACATTTAACATGTACCTCTATTTATTTGCTTTTATTTTGAAAGCATATATTACCAGACCTATTTTCCTGCTCGCAGGAAGCAAAATTAGGTACTTAAAGCACCAGATCGACGACCTCAATGAAGAAAATTATGTGTATAACTACACTTTGATTGAAGGAGAGGGAATGATGGACAAGATTGACAAAATATCGTACGAGGTAAAGTTTGAAGCTTCATGTGCTGGGGGAACCATCCTCCATTTATTTCCACAATCTTGTACATTTCCATCTTATTTTTATATTATTGTATGTTGCCTGTTGTCATGTTGTCCCTAGGATTTCATTATTATATGTAGTTTATTCCTTTAGTAACTTCTTATACTTAGGTAGCTGGCTTGCATATATGATATATATTCTTGCTATATGCTTGCAAGTTTTGTGTTCTATTGTGGTGTTCGAGATTACATCATCGGTGACATTTTATGTATCAAAATATTCATTTTTATAGTCAATTCTGATCTTTTCTGTTGACAATTCAGATGGTTAAAATTATTAATATAGTTTTGGTTCACCATTGTGGGTAATTATTTGGTCACAGTTGGTCCAAACTCGCAATGTTTACAACTGACTTTATTATTATGTCAGGGTGGTGACATCTGGCCGTCAACTTGCAAAGAGTTTGGAGTTGAAGTCTCTGAATGGTCTGGGATTTTCTAAAAGATATGTGTGGTGCTTACAGGTAGGTTCCTGCTTTTTATTCTAGTACAATGTTGGTTGATTTGGAGTTCTTTAATTAAGCAGAGCCACTTTGTAACAGATATCTGAGGTGGTCAATAGCATGAAAGATATTATGGATTTCTGCAAAGACCAGAAAGATGGACCTATTGGTATATGCTGTTTACTTTTATTTAATTTACGGGTTCATTTAATATATTATTAAGTTTGAAGTGTCAGCCGCCTTTGTTGCCAATCTGGCTGCCTTTGTTTAGTTGCAACTACTTGTGAGCATCAGAGTTATATTATTCTCTTGTGCATCATAATCCTGTCAACCAGACTTTCAGGCCTCCAGACACGATAAGGAAGCTCCAGAGAGCAAGGGCTTATTTAAGGTTTGTGATTATGTTTGTTTTTGAAATGAAGTTTGTGATTTTTGTTTTCTTTTGTTTAGCAGAGACCTGATGGAGATGTTGTAGAGTGTGTTTTATCTCACCTTCAACCAGCTTTTGATCACCCCTACTCAAAGGGCAGAAGCCATTGGTACTATACTTGCTTATTCTGCTTCCATTCAATCAATCCAAGCTATGTTTACGACTATTAAGTCAAAATCCGTCGCCTAAAGATTTGTCTAAAAGGTTTTTTTATGCAGGAACCACCTGAGAGGCCAAAACATAATGAATGAATAGATTTTTCGACAGAGGTTATTCAGGCCTGGATGAATACAAGTGAATCATGTCCTGAAGGAACTATTCCAATCAGAAAAACTACAGAGCAAGATGTTTTAAGAGCAAGTTCAGTCCGGAGATTTGGAAGGAAAATTCGATGAAGAGACACCACAAGCAATGATCCTGAGGTTGATTCTTTACTCAGTTTTAAAATCCGATAACCATTTATATTTAGACTGTGCAATTAAACAGCTAATTTTTTCAAGTGGACTTTCTAAAGCTTCTCATGGAACAAAACATTTCCTTCTTAATGAATTATATATACCTACACTATTTTTTTGATACAGAAAACTGTATTGTGATACAGAAGTTATCAATTTATAGACAAATCTGTCTATATGGTGTTTTCTTAACTGATCACAAACTATCAGAATGTCGATATTGTTAAACGAAGGGCTAAGCAATCGAAAAGTTCAAAGAAATACAATTAAGCATGGCATAAATCTAACAAGAAGCTGCATGCCATCTTATCAAATTATGCTTCTAACTGAACTATGATCCTCTGACTATAGCATACAGTAGCATTGGCCACTGGAGATCAATATTATGGAGCTAAAGCCAGCATTAATGTATGGGCACCACGAGTAATTGATCAATACAAATTCAGTCTATCACAAGTATGGGTCATTTCTGGTTCCTTTTGAAATGATCTTAATACCATTGAAGAAAATGTGAGGATCGTTATAACATCTTGTATTTGATTTAACTATAAGATGATTACTAGTCCAATATTAAATCTGCTTCAGTAGTTTAATTCCAGTCACTTTCCTTCTTGGATCATCAGTTTGGTCTGCTGGGCTTTTACACTGTCACTGTGGTACAATTCCTAAGATGGAGTACACACACACACATACACACATACTCACTATTATAACATTTTAAGGGAAGAAGTCAAGCAGGCCACCTACAACTGACAGTTTGGCTGATGCTTTGGCAATTGCGCAATATCATGATGCAGTTAGTGGTACTTGCAAGCATTAGAGATATTTATAATGTCGGATGTAATAACTAAGGAATTTGGGTTTTATTGTTTTTGGTTGGGATGTTTATTTTGGACTTGAATATATGTACGAATTGAGTTTGTTGGATTCAATGTTAAGAAATTTGCTATCAATGTATCTTTAAGTTTCTGTTGGATATTTTTGGATGTTTTTGGTTGGATGTTGCGTTGTTTGGTATTTTTTTGGTTGTGTAAATGCAATTGGTTCATGTGGCTGTAAAACAGGACCAGGATGGCTTGTAATTTACACCACATTAACATCACAATGGTAAATATAAACCGATATAAAAAATGTATAAAAGACATCATGTAAAATAATAATAAACAAAAAAGAACTAAAAACCGATGTGAAATAGTCATTTGACATTGGTTCTGAAAAGAAACTCAATGTATTTTAAGTCAAATAACATCGGTTAGAGAAATTGGCTGATGTTAAACAAAAAGATTTAACATCAGTTTCTTGAAGAACACCCATGTCTTATCCATCATTTCACATCGGGGGCTAATTTAACCGATGTCTGATCAAACATTTCACATCGGACAACTAATCTAACCGATGTCTGATCTTGCATTTCACATCGGTTTGTTCGAAAGAATTTTAATAAATGGCTTTAGAGCTTGTAGGTTTCATGTTTTAATGGATAAATATCTCATAATATACTCATATTCACCTAAAAATACTGTAATATAAGCTGAAATTTGTTGTAAAGACATCACATTTAATCTTAAAACCGATGTATAGCACTGTAATAGACATCGGCTGTTAACCGATGTCAAAGGCTGATGACATTTAACATCACACCGAAGACATCGGTTCAGATTTTTTTTAACATCGGTTCTGAACCGATGTCTAATCCCATATTTCTAGTAGTGTATTTTGACTCTACATGTAGTTCTGTAAGCCCAAAGTATTGGCAGTATTTCATCCACCCAATTATTATTGGACTTTTCAATTCTCTTCTTTAACCCATCTAGAATGATCCGATTTGCAACCTCTGCTTGCCCATTAGCTTGAGGGTGAGCAACATAAGTGAATCTCAAGTCCATTTCATTCTCTTCACAATACTTCCTGAACTCTTCATTATTGAATTGTGTTCCGTTGTTGGTCACCAAGATTCGGGGAATCCCGTACCTGCACATAATATTCTCCCACAGGAACTGAGTGACTTGCTTAGTCGTAATATTTTCCAAGGGCTTAGCTTCAACCCACTTGGTAAAATAATAAATCGCTACGATCAAGAACTTCCTTTGAGCAGTGGTCATGGGGAAAGGTCCGAGAATATCCATTCCCCACATAGCATATGGGATTGGGGAGTTTATGGAAGTGAGCATTTCGAAAGGTTGTCTTACTACAGGGGCATGTTTCTGACAACGATCGCATCTCTTCACATATCCTTTGGCGTCAGCCATCATTTCTGGCCAATAAAAACCTAAACGGATAATTTTGTGGGCTAAGGACCTGCCCCCTAAGTGTTGGCCACGTATACCCTCATGTACTTCCTCCAAAGCAAGTTGAGCCTCATCTGGCATGAGACTTCTTAAATAAGAAACTATAAAAGATCTTTTATAAAGAATTCCATCTATTAGAGAGTATCTTAGAGCCCATACAGACAACTTTCTTGCTTCCACTGCATCACTAGGAAGCCATCCGGTTTGCAGATAAGCCTTAATAGGATCTATCCATGACCCTTCAAGTCCTATGGGGGCAATTTACTTAACATCTATGCTTCGTGTTTTCAAAACACGAAAGTACATGCTCCCAAATTTTTCTTCTACTTCTGAAGAAGCGAACTTAGACAATGCATCATCCTTAGCATTTTCTTCCCTTGAAATGTGCTCAACATGGCATTCATTGAATTGAGACATTACGACCCTTACTAGGAGCACATAATTTGCCATGGTTTCATCTCTTGCTTCAAACTCTCCCTTGACCTGGGATACCACCAGTTTTGAGTCTCCACAAACTTTTAAGTTCTTAACTCTCAATGTCCCTGCTAGGCCAAGGCCAGCTATCAGGGCTTCATATTTAGCTTCATTATTTATGGTTAGAAAGTCTAATTTCATAGCATACTCAATCAAGAAACCATCAGGGCTTTACAGAACTAGCCCTGCTCCACTTGAGTTTGTTTTTGATGTTCCATCAAAATAGAGAACCCAAAATTCATTATCCTTGTTTTCCTGTTCTCCTATATCCTCTTGAGGTTCAGTATCTTCCTGCCCCCCGACTTCTTGGTTGGGGATGGTACATTCAACCATGAAGTCAGCCAAGGCCTGGGCTTTTATCGTCGTTCATGGCTTATACTTTATATCAAACTCTCCCAGCTCAACGGCCCATTTAATCAACCTTCCACCGGCTTTAGGACTATGTATGATGTTTCTCAAAGGTTGATTTCTTAGCACCTCAATTTTATAAGCTTGGAAGTAAGGACGCAACTTCTTTGAGGCCATCACTAGGGCTAAAGCAAACTTTTATATAACCGAATAATTCAACTCAGCTCCATGCAGAATCTTACTAACATAGTATATGGGTTTTTGGACTCTAAGTTCCTCCTTAATCAATACAACGCTCAAGGAATTTTCTGAAACGGCCAGATACAAGTACAAAGTTTCGTTTAGGTCTGGTTTGGCCAGCAACGGGGCTTGGACCATATATTTCTTCAACCCTTCAAACACTTCCTAACTTTCCTCAGTCCATATGAAATCTTTTATTTTCTTCAAGGATTTGAAGAAGGGTAGGCACTTGTCTCCAGATTTGGAGATAAATCATCCTAATGCAGCAACCCTTCCAATGAGCTTTTGACCATCTTTGACAATCTTTGGAGGCTCCATGTCCAAAATGGCCTTTATCTTATCAGGATTTGCCTCGATTCCCCTCTTGGAGACCATCAATTCCAAGAATTTTCCTGATCCCACTCCGAAAGCATATTTTGCAGGATTTAATATCATTTTGTGGTATCTCAGGACCTCACATGCTTCCCTCAAATGGGTTATGTGGTCAGTCTTTATAAGACTCTTGACTAACATGTCATCTGCATATACTTCCATTATTTTCCCAATAAGATCTTTGAAAATTTTATTTACCAACCTTTGATTGGTAGCTCCTGTATTCTTGATACCAAACTCTATAACGAGATAACAAAAAATACCAAAGTCAGTGATGAATGATACCTTTGGGATGTCATCCTTATGCATCTTAATCTGATTATATCCACTGAACCCAATCATAAAACTCAGCATCTTGTGGCCAGCGGTCGCATCTATCAAAGTATCTATCCTTGATAACGGGAAGCAATCCTTCGGGCATATGCATCGTTCAGATCAGTGAAATCCACGCACATTCTCCATTTTCCATTAGCCTTCCTTACCATTACAGGATTTGTGAACCATTCTGGAAATTGTATTTCCTCAATGAAACCATCCTCTAAGAGCTTCTCTACTTCTTGCTTAATTTCCTCCTTTCCTCTTAGGGGAAAAACTCATTTTCTTTTGCTTCACGTTCTTTTGATTTAGATCTAAGTTCAGTGTGTGAGTGATTAGTTCCGGGTCTATGCCAGGCATATCAGTTGTTGACCATGCAAATACATCACTATTTTCTTGTAAAAACCTCACCAACTTCCCTCTTAAGGGCTCCTGTAGTGATGATCCGATGAAAGTCGCTTTCTCGGGATCCTTGAGAGCCAAAGGAATCGGAATCAAGTCTTTTGCTGGCTTCCCTCTTTTCTCGTTATTCTCACGAATATCTAGATCCTCAATAGGCAAAACATGCCCCCCATCTCTATCAGCCCTAAGGGAGGGTACATAACAACTCATTGCCATCTTTTGATCTCCTCTCTCTTCTCCAATCCCATTCCGGGTGGGAAACTTCGTCACTGAATGGTAAGAAGAGGGGACTGCCTTGAAAGTATGTATTGTTGTTCTTCCCATGATTGCATTGTAAGTTGATCCCGCCTTTACCACTACAAAGTCCAGCATCTGTGTTGTTTGTCTTGGTTCCTAACATATAGTCAGAGGCAACTTAATTATCCCTTCCATGGGGAACTCGACTCTAGCGAAACCATATATTGGCATATCAGTTGGGGTTAATTGAGAATCATTGTAACCCATCCTTATAAAGGTATCATGGAGTAAGATGTCCACCGAGGCTCTATTGTCTATAAGGACTCTCTTCACCGGGATGTTCCCTATTATCGATGTTATGACTAGGGGATCGTCATGAGGAAATTTGACACCCTCTTAGTCAATATCATCAAATGTCATTGTTACTCATGTGCTAGCCCTCTTCGGGGCTTCTCCGACAATATGCATGACTTCTCTAGTATAAGCTTTCCTCGAGTTTTTAGATGAACTGGAAGCAGTTGGTCCTCCAAAAATTATATTTTTTACTAGCCCTCGGGGCTGAGGTCCTCCTAAGATTGTGTTTATCACCGGCCCCCGGGGTTGGAGGTTTCTCCCTTGATCATCCTGATCCTTTCTACGATCATCAAAGTTCCTTCTTCTACTGTTATTCATATATCCTCCATCTCCAGTACACTTGCTCAGCCTTTCTTTTCGAATGAGGAATTCAATTTCATCCTTCAGTTGTTTACACTCATTGATGTCATGATTAGCGTCCTTGTGAAATCTACAATATTTGCTCTTATCTAGCTTAGTAGGATCAGTGTTCAGGGGTTTAGGCCAACGAACATCCATGTCTCTTTCGATTTCCATTAAGATCTGACTTCTAGGAGCATTCAGTATAGCATATTCAGTGAACTTTTGTCGAGGTCATCCCTTCTTCGGGGTTAAATCAGCGTTTTGCTCAGTTCTAGATACTTGTCCTTGGCATTATATTCTAGATCATTCTTTCACTTCTTTCCACCAGCGAGCTCGTTATTCACCACCGTCTTCCTCATGATTTCCTCCACTTTGATATACTTCCCAGCCCTATCTTGGAGCTGTAACATGCTTTCAGTAGGGCGCTTGGCTAATGACATCTTGAAGAATTCATCCCTAGTTCTCTACTGTAGTGCTATCATAGCTACCTTGTCGTGAAGATCTGGAACATTCAAAGCTTCTTTGGTGAAACGGTTCAGATAGTCTCTCAAGGACTCCTTTGCTCCCTGCATAATACTCATGAGGGATGCTAAAATTTTCTCATGCATTCTTCCATTGATGAATTGCTTAATGAAAGCTTGACTTAAGTCCCTAAAGGATCCGATTAAATTCGGAGGCAAACGACTGTACCACTTTTGAGCCATTCCTGACAGGGTTTGAGGAAAGGTCTGACACTTAATAGCATCATTTAGGGGATGCAACAGCAGTGCATTAGAGAATGCTCAAACATGATTAACGGGATCTCCAGTACCATCATATGCTTTGATGGTAGGCATCTTAAACTTCCTTGAGATGTGGGAATTCATTATTTCTTCAGTGAATGGTGGAGTTGGATCATCAGGATCTCCTAGGGGCATAAGATCACTTAGGTCAGCCCTTGGGACAACAACCCTTCTTGGTATTGGACATCCAGGTCTATAATTGGAGGAGGATCTCCCCACCTTGAAGGAAGTGGGGGTCTTGGGGTCAGGTGTGCCTCCAGGTCGCGTTTTAGCCTTTGGATCTCAGCCTCATGAGCCCTGATTCTCTCCTATACTTCTTGGGGATTCGCCTCTTGAGTGCTCCTAGAGCGTTGGTTAGCATCAGGCATTGGTTCTTTACCAGCACGCCTCCTTCTTGGAGCAATATCATCATCCAACGATTCAGAGTCTCTTTCCGTGTAAGTTCCATATAATTCCTGATCCTCCGGAATAGGAGCCAAACCACGTATGTATTGGGGCGTCCGCCCATGTGCTTCACTCCGATTAGCATGTCCACTTCCTCCAACATCGGGGTACAGGGGCATCCCGTAAGGGGGGTTAGTGGTTACAATAGTTGAATACTCATACCCAACGGGTTGAGGATTCACAGGTGCATGTATCTGCTGAAATTGGGAATTCGTCCCTTGAGGAGCCGGGGGATTCGTCCCTTGTGGACGAGGCTCAGTTGCCCCTATCAGGGTTCCCCCCTGGGTGGAGGCGTAGGTGGAGTGTGGGGGTATCTCCACCATCGACCAAATCATTTGGGTCGTCCCAGCTAGTGTTCCTTTGGGGGCGTTATTTCTGCTCCGTGTGTTCACCATGGTTGTTGTTATGCTTTCCCACAGACGGCGCCAAATGTTATGGATTAAAAACTAGGGCGTATTTATTGCTACGGTTTGTGAGCTTCGAGGCTCAATTTGACTGCTCTCATGTTTCGTGACTCAATCTTCCTTTTATAAGATGCCTACGTACCTTGTTGTTTGTCAAGGATCATGTCAAAACGTAGTTCTGATTCGTGGGATGAGACCCCTTATATAGGCATGGAATGCCTTTGAACTAGGTTAGGTTAGGAGACTTGGTGTACAAGTCTCAGATTTAGAGTGGACTTTGGAGTCCTATAGTGCTAGAAATTGATTCCTTGTCCCACGGGGTTTCTTGGAGGTCAATCTCCAAAGAGTTATATCCCTATTTGGATTCTATTTATCAGCTTATTTTACCCATATTAATTAATTTCGTAATTAATTAATATTCAGGGTTTTTGGCCCTTTAAAATGGGCTTTATTGTCAGCCCAATTTGGGGCATAATTAATGCGATATTAATTGCGCAACCAAGGTTTATTTTCCTCCCTATCACCAACATTAAACTTTCTTCATGTCTTTGGCTGAAAATGCTACAGAATCTACAATCTTAGAACCAATATTGTTATGGAATCTGTACATGTTGTGTTTGATGATAAGAAGATTGAAGGACTACAAGATGAAGGTTTCCTTGATAGCCTCAAATTTGAGAATGTTGAGATAATTTGTGATGAAAGTGATGATGAAAGTGATCAAGAAATAATATCTAAGGATAATGCAGAAAAGTCTACAACAAATGGAGCACATAATTCAACATTCGTTGAGAGGCAAAGTGCATCATCCGTCGAGAGTTAATCATCATCATCCATCGAGAGGCAAATATCAACATCCGTTGAGCCATCAATAGGAGATGAATTGTAGCGATGGAATGATTAAGTTAGAATTCATCGGCTGATAAAATACCACACGAGTATTCTACCCTAGTGGGTATGAGAGTCAATACAGATCACGCTCAGAAAGGACCCCTACTTTAAGTCAAAGATTCACAAATTCAGGGGAAGTTTCTTCTAATCAAAACTCAGTCACACATCAAGACAATTATGAGGCCTCTTCATCTAGAGCTAATCTACCACAACAAAGAAAATGGACTAGAGATCACCCATTTGAATTAATTATTGGTCATGCATCTTCAAGAGTGCAAACATGGAAAACAACTCAAGAAGAATGTCTATATAGAAGCTTCATGTCTCAGAAAGAGCCTAAAAAGGTAGAAGAAGCTTTGTTGGATCCTGATTGGGTTTTAGCTATGCAGGAAGAGCTAAACCAATTTGAGAGGAATAAAGTTTAGAAGCTGGTACCCAAACTTAAAGGCAAAAATCCTATTGACACCAAATGGGTATTCAGAAACAAGATGGATGAAAATGGCATAGTAGTCAGGAACAAAGCTAGATTGTTTGTTAAGGTCTATTGTCAGCAAGAAGGGATAGATTTTGATGAAACATTTGCTCCTGTTGCAAGACTTGCAGCAATCAGAATTTTTCTAGCCTATGCAGCCCATGCCAATTTCAAGGTCTGTCAAATGGATGTTAAAAGTGTCTTTCTGAATGGAGATTTGGAGGAGGAAGTCTATGTCAGTCAACCTCCTGGTTTTGAAGACCCTAACTTTCCAGAATATATCTACTATCTTTTGAAAGCACTTTATAAATTGAAGCAAGCACCTAGAGCCTGGTATGACACTTTGTCAAAGTTTCTCTTAGAAAATCATTTTACAAGAGGTACTGTTGATAAAACTTTATTCTTTAGAAATGTAAATGGCTCTAGTATACTTGTTCAGATTTATGTAGATGATATAATATTTGGCTCTAGTGATGAGAAACTTTGCAAAAAGTTTGCCAAACTAATGTAAAGTAAATATGAAATGAGCATGATGGAAGAACTAACTTACTTTCTTGGCTTACAAGTCAAGCAAGTTAGTGATGGAATTTTCATTAGTCAAACCAAATATATTTATGATATTTTAAAGAAGTTTGACTTAATGGATTGCACATCTGTAAATACTCCCATGACCACTGCCACTAAACTAGAATTAAACACTACTGAAAAGTTTGTGGATATTTCAAGTTATAGAGGCATGGTTGGCTCACTTTTATATTTAACATCGATTAGGCCAGATATAATGTTTGCTACTTGTCTTTGTGCTAGATTTCAGGCTGATCCAAGAGAATCTCACTTAGTAGCTATAAAGATAATTTTCAGATATCTCAAAGGAACACCAAAACTTGGAATTTGGTATCCTAGATATTCTGGTTTTGATCTAATTGGTTATTTAAATGCAGATTATGCAGGTTGTAGAATTGATAGAAAAAGTACAACAGGAACCTGTAAATTTCTAGAAAATAAGCTAGTATCCTGGTTCAGTAAAAAGCAAAATTCAGTCTATACTTCTACAGCTGAGGCCGAATATATTGCTGCTAGAAGTTATTGTGCACAGATTTTATGGATGAAAAACCAACTGTTGGACTATGGTCTACAGGTGGATAAGATTCATATTTTCTGTGATAACACAAGTGCCATTGTAATTACTGAAAATCCAGTACAGCATTCAAGAACAAAGCACATTGACATCAAGTATCATTTCATTCGAGAAAGAAGTGGAGCTCTCTCTGTGATTCTTTTGTTAAGGCATTTTCTGGCAAGATTAGTAATTTTGATGCTATTAGCTATTCCATTGTTAACATGCTTTACATGCTTCTGAGTGATAAGCATTTTAATTTCAGTAATTCTGTAATGTATGAGTTAGGGTATAAACTAGGAGACATTAAGAAAAGGTCTAATAACATATATTATGCTAGATTGTTTATGTTGCTAGCTAATTTTGTTTCTGAAGATCTTGTAATTGAGAACCCAACCAACAAGCTTGATTATTGGGTTCAAGAAAATAGAGTTATTGTTGATTTAAACAGCGAAAATCACCACAGTGAGGTTTCCCTCATCTATTTTCCAATCATGGAGCCACAGCAGGTAAATGAGGTAATTTCTTCTGCTACAATCTCTACCCAACCACAAATTTCTTTGAAACAACCGTGGCTATGGCATCTGTGACAGTGACCAAACAGGTGCCTACCCAAGCCACCAAATCAAGAATTTCCAAATCCAATTCAAAGAAAACCCACTCTAGTTTCTCTAAAAAAACTAGTTTTAAAATCTACCAAACACCAAGAGGGGAGTGTGCAGGGTGGTGAGCTAGGTGAGGGAAAGGGTGAAAATCAAAAAAATCCTAAGGATAAGGAGAGTGAGGTAAGTGAAACCCAAACCAGCCACATTGCAATCTCTCAACATACTGTAATGCTTAATAAGGATTTAAGCTCATTGCTTGTTGCATCCTCCCAAAAGGATGTGACTATTGAACAAAGCTCTCAGCCAAGAACACAGGCCAAAAGGGTTAGGGACACAGACAAACCTCAAACTTACACAAGAAAGAATAAATCTAAACACATTGGGGATACATAGGGTGCACACACTGTGCAAACTGCAGTCCAAGACTCAGTTATAGCACCTTCTCAAATTCAGATTGATGTGGCTCCAATAAATGTGGAGTCACAGCCAAAATCTATTACTATAGAAGCACCTCACACACAAAAGGAGAGGAAATGAGTGACAAAATGCATGCTATTTCTTCCAGCATGGAAAGAGTGAGTGAGAGGAGTCCCGCCTTGGATGGCGAAGGTGAGAGTGTGAGGGTGGAAAGCCAAGGGGAGCCCTTGATGCAACAAAAGAGAGAAAATGAGATAAATGCAGGTACAAATAAAGAATGGGAAGAGCCCATTGTTAGTGAGTTAAGGGATATCAATGAGGCTGAAAAGAGGCAGCTATTTTAGCAAGAATATCAAGCTATCTAAGACTCTGTTTCTTATGAAGCTGAGGCATTTACTCACCTTGTTCAAACTTATCAAGTTTTGGCTAAACAGGACAATAAGGCTGCTGAGAGGACACTGAACTTGGTGCATACAACAACATCCATGCTAAGGACCAAAGATGCAATCAACTCACTTCCTTCCACAACTGGTGAGGATTTTGAGTATAATTCTGCAGCTTCTGGTGATTCTTTTGGTGGTGATTCTCTTGGAGAGGGTCATGAAGACATAGGCATGAACATAGGGGGAACTGAAACTCCAGAATGGATATTTTCCAAAGGATGAAATCTTCATCAGTTCAAGTCCATCTTGTTCAAGCTAGTTCATGAAACTCAAGCTGCCATTCAGACCACCAACAACACCAGCACCAAGACACTTCTTCAAACTCATCTGGATTCTTTACAGTTACATAATATTCAAGCTCTTCAATATCATTAAAGTATGGATATACTGAAACATGATTTGTCGCAAGTCAAGGAGGATCTCTACAAGAAATTGGATGTTAAGCTTCCAGAAACAACTATGCTAGAAATAGTCCAGAAGCTAAGAAAAGAAGTTGATTTGAACAGAAAAGTTGAGGCCGTGGATTCCAGACTTACAAATGTGGAGACAAGTCCGCTATAGCAAATAAGGAAGCTCAGACAAGTCCGCTATAGCAATTGGTGGTTGCACAAACCTCAAACCCTTCTCAACTCGATGCTAACAAAAAGGGGGAGAATAATTGTAATATCTGGGACATAGCGTGTAATTATTTTTATTGATAAATAATTATTATGTGATTATTATGTGATTATTATGTGATTTTTGGTGAATTATCTGATGTTTGGTGTTGATATGTGGATATTTATACGTGGTAAAGTATAAGTTTGTTAATTTTATTATGACCAGAATAAAATATAGATAATTACAGTATTTTTCTGGTAATTTTTGGACTGTTATATAATTTTATATTGATTTATGAATTTATTAATTATTTTCTCAATAATTATAAAACTATTTTATAAAGCCGGGAATCGTCCAACTTCAACCGTTTTTGCATTTTTACAACCCGAAACTCTTCAGAAAACTCCTTCCTAACCTAATCTGATAATTCCGGACATTTTCCGTATTTTGACTTTTTCGATCCGGATTACGGTTTGACCCGTGCGCGGTCCAGCGCAAAATTTTCGATACGATAACCCTTTTCGATAACATTATCTTCGTACAAAGCGTTTTATAAAAGCCCGGTTTTGATAATTATCCATAACCTTTGATGTTTATCCAAAACATGATAATTTTTATCCAAAACAGGATAATGCTTATCCAAAACAGGATATTGTTTTTCCAAAACGTTATCCGATAGGATCGTTTTTATAGTTACTTAGCGGCTAAGAAACGTATTTATCGATCCAAAACGTAAAAATATTCGATAAATATAAATAGCCAATACAGTATTGTATTTTGTACAGATAATTATTTACAAGCAGTAAAACTATATAGTTTCCAGAGAAAACCCTTAAAATTCACCGTGTTCTTGAAAATCAATCGCACAAACGAAGGCGTTATCGAACTACGATTCGTGCGTCCAATATATCAAAACGAAGCTCTAAAAAACTCTTTCTGAATCAACCATCTATCTTTGTGCAGAAATCAAGATATTTTTCTTGTTTAATTATTTTAATTCGAATTATTTATGGATTAAAATATGAATTTTTGTTCTAGATGTTGTTTGTGTGATTTGATGGCATAATCATGTAGATCTTTTCTTCCTGGTCATTTTGGTATATTATATAACTAATTTGGAGTTCAATAACATGTTCAGATTGTTGTTTGATTCTCGGATTGGTAAATTAGGGTTTATAGCTATGAATGTTCTTAATTGAAATTTAGGCGTTTTTGATTCAAGTGTTATTAGTTAAAATTGTTTATACCAAGTTGTAGATCGTTAAAAAATAAAACGATTGATGCTAGTGGATTAAACAAAGGATAACCGGATCGAGCTCGCCGGAGTTGCGAAGCTCGCCGGAAACAGGGACGTTCCAGCAGGTTTTCCGGCCAACTAGAACGTTGTTAGTAAATTTGGAGACGACGACAAGAATCCTGGCTTCAAACACTTCTAATATGCAGTTTTTGGTGAAGTTATGGGAAGGTTTAGCCGGCTGGCGGTGTCGCCGCCGTGATTCGCCTGAGAAGATGGCAAAATTTTCGTTTGGTCCCTCTATTTTGCAAAAAAATTTAAACCCTGTACTTTAGTTTTCAAAACTTACAAAAACAAAATTGTTATTTTAAGAATTTTCAAAATTTATATTTCTGTTTATTTAATTTCCAGAAATTGATTTTTATTATTTCTAAATTTCAAAATTTTCTTATTTAATTTCTGAAAATTATTTTTAATTATAAAAATAAATCTTAATTATTTATTTAATTAATTTTAGTTAATAATTAATTATTTAATTAGTCAATTAATTTAAATATTAATTGATTAATTAATTATTTATTTATTAAATTAATTTTAATTGGTTATTTAATTACATTTAATTATTTATTTGGATTTAAAAATTTTGGAAAATAGTTTCGAGCTTTAAAATATTTTTCTAAATCATTTTCAAGGCTTGATAATTATTATAAAATTATTTTAAAGTCAAATTCGGGTGATCGAACTCTATTATTTAATTATAAAATAATCCGGAGACCCATTTTAATTCCGAAAAATGTTCAAAAATTCGTATTAAATACCTGAAAAATCATTTTAACCCTGAATCTTCTTTGAAAAATTATTTTGATCGAATATCTTCTGTGCTATGTGTTGCGTGCTATCTTATTGATGTGTTATATGCATATGTGGTTATTGTTTGACGATTTTGCTATAACTTTCAATCCGTAAATCGGATTTGGGTAAAACGAAGGGTAGATAAAAACTTATGACGTCTATGTAAAGATTAGAATGATATGAGATTGAGTATTGATAGATACTTGTGATGCCTAGAAGAGTAAGTGAGGCATAGAAAAAGAAAGTCAGTGATCCGTAAATAGAATTGAAGCGTAGAAAGAGAAGGCAAGTGATTGACGAATAGAAGCAAAGCATAGAAAAAGAAGGAAAGTGATTGATGAGTAGAACTATTAGATGAGTACAAGTAAAGTTGAAAATCATCTATGATAAGGCAAGTACTTCTACACCTTTCTTCGAGATATATTGCAAATATTTCTAAACTTTCTCATAACATGTTGCTATTATTCAAAATAAATCTTGTTTTATATTGCAAGCGCTTAAAACTATTCAACCTTGAACCCTGATCGTATCATTGAACTTGAGCTGTAAGCTTTATTTCTTGTAAATTAAACCACCGATGATTGATTTCCCAGATATTAAACCATACAAATATAATACTACTCCACAAATACATACACACCATAAACCAAGTATCTCAACAGAATTTCTTGAGCATACAGAAACTTATACACCCTGGAATACCCTATCACATCAAAGATCAATACCATGTATTATCATTGAACCATTGTTCTTCAGATACTTAATTCTTCATCAGGCTTGAAGCCGTTCTTCATATTTACACCTTGATACACCCTGGTGATACCTGTGAAATGTTTTATGCTCTGAGATAAATGCTTTATCAATGTTAATCATGATTCTGTTTTTATTGAATTGCAATGGTTATCATATTGAATTGTTTTAGAATTGTATGGCTTTATAAATGTGGACCAGATTCATGGTCAGACCAGATTCATGGTCATATTAGGCCAATGTGTGCCTTAGATCCAGTATATAGAGTAAAGCTGAGAGTCTTGCTCGGGGTTAGTGCGTGACTGATCAGCAGCCTAACCTTGGTTTTTTAAAATGAAAAGAGAATATCAAATTATATTCATTACTTATCCAGAAACTTGATTCTTCTGAATCATTTCAACTGATCATTGTTGAACCTCAGTTATTGCTATTATGACTTGTTGAGCTAGTTAGCTCACTCTTGCAAATCTGTTTATGTTATTTTACAGTTGAAAAGGAAATTATTGGTAACGAGGATTCTCAGTCCAGTGTGCAAGCTAGGATTACAGGATAAGATGGACCGAGTTAGCAGGAGTTTTATAATGTAGATGAGTTATGTAAGATTGTAAGAATGATATCATTATCAGTTATAAGCGGAACTAGTTGGGATTTGGTACGATGTAATAAAAGTTAAGGTTGTGGCTTATTTTCATACTTTAACCTATTGTGATCCATGGTTATGGTAAGTAGGGTCTTTACATATATTACTTTCATAAGCAAGTATATATATTGAGTGTGTGTGTGTGTGTTATGAACCCCAAACTTCTGACACGGGTTTGGAGGGTGTCACAATAATGCATTCATTCCAGTTAGTAAGGGGAAGACATTTAGTGATGGTGAGAAAGTGCACATTCAAGTTAGTAAGGTGATTGTTCCAGAAATCACCTTCACAAAGCCACCAATGATAGATAACATTGACCTGATACAGATAGCAGCAGCTGAACTGGAGCTAAAAGAGAAATGGAAAAAGATTGATAAGAAGATTGAGAAGAATTATGGTCAAATTGCAAAACCTGAGAAACTAGTGAAACACTTCACTCAATTGAGACCAATTTCAATCAATGAAATGAGCTTAGAAAATTTTGGAAAAAGGTCAACCCTCAGCAAGAAGACTTCTACAGGCCAATGTGATTTTACAGCCAAAGAAAAACTACTCAAAGAATTCAAGCAAAAATCCATTGGACCTAGTCTATGCAACTCTCAAGCCTGATGAAGAGAAACTGCTTGGTAGATCTATTGCTTATCACAAAGATCCAAGAGATTCGGTCTTGAAGAAGAAAATTGGTAAAGTCCATAGGTATGGCAAATTAATCTGTGTGATGGCTGGACATCCACAATTTGCAGAAGCTAAGAAAGAAGAAAAGGTGAGGCTCAAACAATAAAAAAGGCAAGTTGCCTTAGATGCCAATAACCAAGCTAAGAAGCCTGTAATCACAGAAACTGAAATGCCTGTTGTGATAGTTGAGCCTGTGAATGAAGAAAATCAAGAGGAACCAAAACAGACAAAAGTACCAAGACAGAAATTTAGAGCAAAGAGGAATCTGGATTTTGATGAAGAAAAGGAAGAGTACATGTCAACCCAATCTACCACTACAAGTCAACCAACCTTGCCCACAATGGAGCAGGCTGAATTTAAGACTTATTCTGATATAAATTTCCATGGTGAACCCATAATTCCCAAGGATGAATCCATAGATATGGAAAGCCTACCAATCCATGATCTAAACATCCCAATCCCAACCAAACCAAAGAAAACAAAGAAAAGAGCAGTCAAATAAGCCAAACATATCAGACTTCAATCCAAAGCCTTAGCCAAACCTAAACCAAATGTCAACAAAGGAGATCAACTTTACATCTGTGACATCAAGGAGTTTGCAGACCTCAATCTCTATCTTGATGAGCTAGATGAAGTAAGAGTTATTGATGCTCACAGGAAGCTTCCAGAGAGATTAGTGTTCAAGTAAAAGGGTGCAAAAGAGCTAACTTGTCCTCTTCACAGAATTCTCAATGAAGGTTATTCTGTCTTAGTGAAGATATTCTCCTCAATGTAGAAGAACTTTGGGTTCAATATTGTTACCAAAAGGATGATATTGAACAAAATTGAAAAGATAAGAAATAGCTGGAGAGACCCAAATGCACTCCCAAGAGTCTTAACTATTCCCTGCAATGGAGATAGAGTGCATTTGAGGCCATACTGGATGATGGAGTTCAAGGATGAGAAGAACAGCTGAAGATTCTTCAGATTAGATAATCAGCTAAAGATTTTAAGTAATGAAACTCTCGTGGAGATACAAAAGATGCTGGATCAGATTAATGAAGATGAATCTGAATTCTACAGGCAACTTCAATACCATATTGAAGAGAACAATGAGAAACTGGGAAAAAGACTAGACATTCAAGAAAATAAGATAAATTTTCTCAGTCTGAAGGAGCACCTTGAAAATGGCTTGTGAGATTTTTTATGAACCTTTCTCTGTATAATTTTCAATAAATTACAGCACTTATCAATTTTGTCTACTATTAATCAGTCTGTATTTATAAGGTGTTTTGTTATCATCAAGTTTCTCTGAATTTATGCCTACAATTCCAGTAGACATAAATCGGGGGAGATTGTTAGGAATATGACATAAGCTTGATGATAAGTTCACTAAAACACCCTAGTAGATTTAATTCAGTGTTTTTGTAGCTCTCAACGGATGATTTACTTTAACATCTGTTGAGAGAGTAGCTTGTGTTTTAATAAGTTTTGTAACACATTCCTA
Organism: Apium graveolens; assembly: GCF_009905375.1. Classification (NCBI taxonomy): domain Eukaryota; kingdom Viridiplantae; phylum Streptophyta; class Magnoliopsida; order Apiales; family Apiaceae; genus Apium; species Apium graveolens. The sequence goes on along the minus strand of NC_133655.1, from coordinate 216,742,467 downwards.
CATACTATAGTACATTAGAGATCTAGAAGTTGTAGGATATTTAAAGTCATGTTGACTACTAGATTGATATGCAAAATAGGTTGGCCAATTATAAATATTAGATGCCTTGTAATTTTGCATAAGTGAAATGGAGTTAACTTCTATGGAAGACTTTCAACGGATGATTCTACAAGATTTTAACGGATGATCCAAGTCACACTCAACGGATGATCTAATGAAGTTTCAACGGATGATCCAACACATTTTCAATGGACGATCCAATGAAGTTTCAACAGATGTTCTAATTCAAATTGCAGTTGATAGTGACTTGACAGTCACATGGGTTGATTAGATGCAAATGGAATGTGGCAGCCTATTTACAGGTTTTAGAGAACAAAGAAGCATTTCAATTTCCATGCTTACTTGAGGAAAATCAAAGATACTGGATGGAGAAATGAAAAAGCATGTGATTAGACAAAGACATATTGTATTTTATTAGTTTGTCTTATAAACTTGTATCTTGGTAATATATAAACCAAGAGTAGCTAGTAGTAAATAAAGCAACCAACTAGACAAATAGAAAAAGTTGTATCTGTAAAGAATTTCTCTATTCTTTGTGATTCTACTTGTAAGCAGTTGTGTACAATCTTTGTATCACAAAGTTCTTGATATATATATATATATATATGGTGGATAAGTTCAGTCCACTAAAAAGTTTTTAAATACTTGTGTTTAATTATTTTATATTTGATTACATCAATATTTTCATTCCGCACTTTTGCATAATCAAACACTGTTATATATTTGAGATAGAGTAGTTCTTGAAATCGAAAAAGAACCAGAATTACATTCAACCCCCCTTCTGTTATTATTTGTTATATTGTTTGGGAATAACATGGTTTTACATTAAGCCCAAAATGGATTAGGCCAAATAACTGTTTCCCCTATATATATATGATGATGTATAATTTTAGGGTTAAGAGGTTAAAAATATTTTTCAGAAAAACCTTAGTTGCTCTACACAAGGAGCGGCTATAAAAGTGAGATAGAGAGAGGCAAAAATTTCGGCTAGTACCGGCTTCAGTGATTGTTGGATGATCAGGAGTTCGTGTGGACATCTTTGGAATGCAGATCTTTGTGTGAAAGGGCTGTTGTGATTCATTCATCCAAGACCTCCATTATAGTCACTTGTACAGTTTCGTTAAGGTACATATTCCGTTCTCGATAATCATTCACTAATTATACATAGATCCTGCGACAGGGATTCATTTTTTTTGCTTTTAGGAGCTTTTTCCGTTGCGTTTTGTGTTCGAATCCCTATATATATGGGATATGGTAATTATGTGATACCTCTGAGAAAAATTATCTAATCCAAAATTTATGTGTGTGATAGAAATTCCTTGTGGTCGCGTGTGTATATATTTATGTTTTCATAGAACTCTACAATATTCATAAGAGTTTTAATCTCTTTTCTCTCTTTTCTTTGGAGCGGTTACTTGCCAAATACAAATAACACAACGGGCTTCTTCCACTATTTCCATCTTATTTACCAGTATCGAACTATACGGGTTGGTTTTGTCAATTTCATCAATACATGCAATATTTATACATGACTAATACCCCATTCATCCCATTTTAATAGTCCACTTTGTAAAAAAAAAATCCAAAAATATTTGTCATGTTATCTATTGCATGCAAATTTTATAGTTTCAATATTGAATACATTAAGTCACAAAACCATCCTCATAAATATCATTGCATAAAAAATTAAAATACGTAGTATTTAATGACTTTTGTGTGTGTATATATGTATACACTTACTTATCTCTTTAAATATGTGTAGTTAATATAATGTATTATATTGTTGTGTGAAAACGAGAAAAAAGACATTCCAATATCTATTTCTTAATATGTGTAAAATTTGCCAAAAGGACTATTAAATTGGATGGACAGAGTCGTTCTTCTTTCTCTTTGTAATATACATATTATTACTTGTGCGTGAACGGGGACGGTTAAGAAAATACACTAGGGTAAATGAGATCAACATAAGAACGAGACACAACCATAATTCAAGATATGTTGAACCATAATGGTTGGTGATCATTGTGCATAACTTGTGGGTAATTGTTGTCCCCGATAATGTTCCAAAAACCTGAAATTTCAGGGTAAAGATAAGTCTCATGTGAATAAAATCATAAAATCATGGGCCAAAAAATTGTCATGTTTATTATATAATTAAACCATGTCTCGTTTATTATATGATTAAATCTATGTTGGTTAAGTTTTACATATTTTTATATGTGCTTAATGCTCATAAGTACATATACATGTAATTTAAGTGAGTACAAAGAGTTTTTTATTTTATAATAAATATAGAATTTATTTAAATAATTACAAGTCTGCCAATAAAAATATATTATGTACTCATGTAAGCTTCCTAAGTACGAACTTACGGATATTTTTCTCTTTTTATATATCATTATATATGATCAAATGCATTTAGTTAATGGTAAGTCCCGTGTGAATAAAACCACGGCATAAGGTATTGTCTCGAAACTATCACACATTATTTTATGTATTATGTACTAAGACGAGAGTATTCACGAAAACAGTCTCCCTACTCGCAGGGTAATGGCCGGTTATACCAGATAAGTTTCATTTTTTTTTTGGTTTATAGAACCCTATAACATAATATATTATATAAACAATATTTTTTAATTATACTATACTATTTCTATCCATATTTAATCATGTAATAAATTATAATATTTCTATAATTTATAATTTTTGAAATATTTAACAAATATAATTTGGAGTATATTCTAAATTTTCTAAATGAATATTACATTTCAGTAATTACTTCTATAATATACATTGTCAGTCGTCAATACATTTACTATATTAAATTTTATATGGTTGAGAATGAGATGTCTGGCAAGAACTTGGCTAATTATTGCCTAATTTAAACTACTTAAATTTTTAATTAATATCGAACTCAGGATCAAATTTCTAATAGATACACATAACCGTAACTTTAAAAATCACATCGATTGATACCTAAATCGAATAAAAACTGAAAGTAAAATATATATGATTGTGTTTTAAAAAAAATCAACTGAAACAAACCTGATAAAATTAATATTATATATTTATATAATAAATTATATAATAATAATAATAATAATAATAATAATAATAATAATAATAATAATAATAATAATAATAATAATAATAAGTACTCAGGATTAGTATGACATGTCAATGTTGATTATTATGTATTCTATATTCTGGCTGACGGATGTACTTAGTAGAATAAGGTGTTAATTGAATTGTAGTCAACAGTTTTGCAGTCTTTATACTCAGTATTGAGTATATGTCAAAACTTTGCTCTTGGTTTCGTTTTCTCAAGTATCTCATCTTTTCAGCTTAATTTAATTTTGGTAAAACCAAATCTTGACAATAACTTTAAACCTAAACTAAAATTATAAATTGAACCGCATCAGTGATGTTCGGTTGAATTTTGATTTCCAGAAACTGATTAATTTTAGTTATGCTTTAATTTTCGACTCAAAGGAACCCAATAGCATCATTCTCATATCTAGTTGGGTGTCAAAATATAGATTTGGGTCGGATTTGGATGATTGAATATGGGTATGGGTTGGGTTCTGACCCAAAACTATATTTTATCCATATTTAAATAAAATATAGTTAGAATTTGGTTTGGGTTTTAATGGTTCCGGATCAAAATATGGGTAAACCATTTTTATAATTTTTAAATATAATAAAAATGATACTACTTTTTTATTTATATAAAAATTTATTAAAGAATTATTGAAAAGATTATATATACTCTCTAAATTATTCAATTTTTTTATATAAATATTCATACAATATCTATACTATTTTCAGCAAATAAAAATATAATTTAACAGGATCATTCAAATCTACAATATGTATGTGACTTGCCATCAACAATCAAAAATTAAGAAAATAGGTATTATCGGGGTCAATACAGTAATTATTATTTTTTATATAAAAAATATTGAATAAAAAAGAGAAAAATTGACTGAGTAAATAATATACCAGACAAGCATTTAGAAAATACTTTATATATAAAACAGACATCTCTAAATTTATTTAGATAAGAGAATAATTATTACAATTCGCTAGTTAAACTGAAGGATGGATATATAAAAGAATTGAAATATAAAACATCTAAAGCGAGTTTATAGAAAGAGAGGATGGGAAGCAGCTGTAACAGCCCGCACTTCCGGACCATTAACTCTAAAATCGAAACTAAAAGCAAATACAATTTCTTGATTAAAAAGTCTATTACAGAGGTCACTATTACAAAAGCGCAGCTAAAAGCGGAAGCCCAAAAGTCAATCTACTCCCATACTAAGATCCTCGAACTCCAATGATTTCCAACTCGAATCTTATACGAAACCTGAAATATAAAAGGGGTGAGCTACAAAGCCCAGCAAGTACAAATTAACTAACTATTTAACCGGAAAACAATGGATATTTTAATAAAATGATTTCCCTCAAAACAATAATAATTTTGTAAAATATTTTCTAAAATAAATCCAACCCAAAGTTTTATATTTTAAAATTCAGAATTTAAAACAGAACAGAGCATATTTTTATAACAGATTAGAACTGCGTAAAACAGAACGAAACGATAATTCTTATAAATACCACAGTCTTGATCTACGGCCACACTTTGCCAGTAGCCGGCATCTAATTCTTATTCTTATTCTCATATACCACACTTTGCCAGTGGTCGGCATCTAAAGTTCAATAATTACGCGCCCTTAATAGGTATCTAAAGTTGCACACTTGTGCGCCTAATAAGGGTATCTAAGGCTAGTTCCGGAACTATAGCGTAAATTACGAACAGGTTCGAAAACGTAGAGACTGGGTTTCAAAAGATTCTCGTATCTTATTTCTTATACAGTTCGAAACAGAATTCTTATATCTTATACGAAATTCGAAAATCAGAGTATCAAAACTTTTCCGAAAATATAAGTAAGTCAAAAAGTACTTACCTCAAAGCCTGACCAGATCTGAATTTACTCTTTTTGACCCTCTAAATGATATTTTCTTGGAAAACACGAAACACGAAAGCTGAAGATAACGAAAAGACCTTTCCGAAAAGTCCAGAATCACTGAATTCTGACTTACGATGAATTTTCTACAAATTTTACAAGACTACTGATTTTTGCTGAGAAGAGCCCTACGAATTTTATTAATTAAGGCGGGGAAGACGAATAGGGTGTATTTATAACGAGACAAAACCCTATAGCTTAACCTACAAGTTATCCATATTAGAATCTGATCCAAATTTTAGGCCCAATATTCTAACCCAATTTTAAATCCTAGTCCTTATCTAATTTTAATCTTTTTTATTCTATTATTCTTTTATTAATCGAATTCTAAAAAAATTACGGGATATTACATACTACCCTCCTTAAAAAGAATTTGGTCCCCAAATTCACAACAATCCTAAAGTTCGTGACACATCTACCCCTTGATCTACCAAAGGTCAAACTATGGTCCACAAGATCGAATCCTAGGGAATGTATTAGTCTCATACCTAATACACTCCGAAAGACAGCCTGCTCTGATACCAACTGTAACCAGCTCATCTAAAACCTTAAGGTGTTAGAGGAAGGGCCCAATAGGATCATATATTTAACACTCCCCCTCACTTGAAAGCCCATTTATGGGAATGTTGGGGGTGCTGGGAATCGAACCTTAGTTCTCCCGCCAGCCTAAGCTCTGATACCATGTTGAGTAACAGCCCGCACTTCCGGACCATTAACTCTAAAATCGAAACTAAAAGCAAATACAATTTCTTGATTAAAAAGTCTATTACAGAGGTCACTATTACAAAAGCGCAGCTAAAAGCGGAAGCCCAAAAGTCAATCTACTCCCATACTAAGATCCTCGAACTCCAATGATTTCCAACTCGAATCTTATACGAAACCTGAAATATAAAAGGGGTGAGCTACAAAGCCCAGCAAGTACAAATTAACTAACTATTTAACCGGAAAACAATGGGTATTTTAATAAAATGATTTCCCTCAAAACAATAATAATTTTGTAAAATATTTTCTAAAATAAATCCAACCCAAAGTTTTATATTTTAAAATTCAGAATTTAAAACAGAACAGAGCATATTTTTATAACAGATTAGAACTGCGTAAAACAGAACGAAACGATAATTCTTATAAATACCACAGTCTTGATCTACGGCCACACTTTGCCAGTAGCCGGCATCTAATTCTTATTCTTATTCTCATATACCACACTTTGCCAGTGGTCGGCATCTAAAGTTCAATAATTACGCGCCCTTAATAGGTATCTAAAGTTGCACACTTGTGCGCCTAATAAGGGTATCTAAGGCTAGTTCCGGAACTATAGCGTAAATTACGAACAGGTTCGAAAACGTAGAGACTGGGTTTCAAAAGATTCTCGTATCTTATTTCTTATACAGTTCGAAACAGAATTCTTATATCTTATACGAAATTCGAAAATCAGAGTATCAAAACTTTTCCGAAAATATAAGTAAGTCAAAAAGTACTTACCTCAAAGCCTGACCAGATCTGAATTTACTCTTTTTGACCCTCTAAATGATATTTTCTTGGAAAACACGAAACACGAAAGCTGAAGATAACGAAAAGACCTTTCCGAAAAGTCCAGAATCACTGAATTCTGACTTACGATGAATTTTCTACAAATTTTACAAGACTACTGATTTTTGCTGAGAAGAGCCCTACGAATTTTATTAATTAAGGCGGGGAAGACGAATAGGGTGTATTTATAACGAGACAAAACCCTATAGCTTAACCTACAAGTTATCCATATTAGAATCTGATCCAAATTTTAGGCCCAATATTCTAACCCAATTTTAAATCCTAGTCCTTATCTAATTTTAATCTTTTTTATTCTATTATTCTTTTATTAATCGAATTCTAAAAAAATTACGGGATATTACATACTACCCTCCTTAAAAAGAATTTGGTCCCCAAATTCACAACAATCCTAAAGTTCGTGACACATCTACCCCTTGATCTACCAAAGGTCAAACTATGGTCCACAAGATCGAATCCTAGGGAATGTATTAGTCTCATACCTAATACACTCCGAAAGACAGCCTGCTCTGATACCAACTGTAACAGCCCGCACTTCCGGACCATTAACTCTAAAATCGAAACTAAAAGCAAATACAATTTCTTGATTAAAAAGTCTATTACAGAGGTCACTATTACAAAAGCGCAGCTAAAAGCGGAAGCCCAAAAGTCAATCTACTCCCATACTAAGATCCTCGAACTCCAATGATTTCCAACTCGAATCTTATACGAAACCTGAAATATAAAAGGGGTGAGCTACAAAGCCCAGCAAGTACAAATTAACTAACTATTTAACCGGAAAACAATGGGTATTTTAATAAAATGATTTCCCTCAAAACAATAATAATTTTGTAAAATATTTTCTAAAATAAATCCAACCCAAAGTTTTATATTTTAAAATTCAGAATTTAAAACAGAACAGAGCATATTTTTATAACAGATTAGAACTGCGTAAAACAGAACGAAACGATAATTCTTATAAATACCACAGTCTTGATCTACGGCCACACTTTGCCAGTAGCCGGCATCTAATTCTTATTCTTATTCTCATATACCACACTTTGCCAGTGGTCGGCATCTAAAGTTCAATAATTACGCGCCCTTAATAGGTATCTAAAGTTGCACACTTGTGCGCCTAATAAGGGTATCTAAGGCTAGTTCCGGAACTATAGCGTAAATTACGAACAGGTTCGAAAACGTAGAGACTGGGTTTCAAAAGATTCTCGTATCTTATTTCTTATACAGTTCGAAACAGAATTCTTATATCTTATACGAAATTCGAAAATCAGAGTATCAAAACTTTTCCGAAAATATAAGTAAGTCAAAAAGTACTTACCTCAAAGCCTGACCAGATCTGAATTTACTCTTTTTGACCCTCTAAATGATATTTTCTTGGAAAACACGAAACACGAAAGCTGAAGATAACGAAAAGACCTTTCCGAAAAGTCCAGAATCACTGAATTCTGACTTACGATGAATTTTCTACAAATTTTACAAGACTACTGATTTTTGCTGAGAAGAGCCCTACGAATTTTATTAATTAAGGCGGGGAAGACGAATAGGGTGTATTTATAACGAGACAAAACCCTATAGCTTAACCTACAAGTTATCCATATTAGAATCTGATCCAAATTTTAGGCCCAATATTCTAACCCAATTTTAAATCCTAGTCCTTATCTAATTTTAATCTTTTTTATTCTATTATTCTTTTATTAATCGAATTCTAAAAAAATTACGGGATATTACAGCAGCGCATCACCGCCAATCATCGTAGCAATTTGATTTAAAGGAACAGCTGCTATATCTGAAAGCATGATAATATGAGTGTAAATATGGGTATCACATATTTGTATCAATATTTGAGAGTAAATGTGTGACTGCAATCCAGTCCAGTCTATATTATAATTTGTGACTTTCGTATGAACCAAGAACCTGAATTCTGGGTTGGTTTGGGCGGGTAATTTGGATTTGGATCCAAATTGACACCCCTAGTTGCGAGAGTAAGACAATCATTCCGGTTATTTTTTAAAAGCAGACTGGTAAAATGAGAGAGGAGTATAGAGTAATGCATCCCTGAAGACACCAATCTATCAAGCTTACGTGCACTGGCACTTCTTTATTTATATAATATAATCTAAACACGCACACGTTACAATTAATTTAACTAAAACCAAACATATTTCACCACAGATTTATTACACAATTTAAAAGGGATAAAATTATTGAAATATCTTATTGAAAAGGAATTCTAAAATCGGAAAATAAAAATATTTTTATCATGCATTTATTACTCAATGTGATTGACAATATCCTCAAAGCATTTTTGAGAAAGAAAAACAGAAGAGCAAAACTAAGAAATCAAAATATATGCTACATCTAGCACACCGTCATTTGTAGGTGCTGACATTGGCGCGTACCAATTTATTTAAAAATGTTATTAAATGAGAAATAAGATTAAATCAAGCTAACGGGGACAAAAATAGCTGTGGGCCTATTATTCCCACTTCTTCACAAGCTGCCATTGAAAAGTATGAGAAGTATAAGTGTCCGGTGTATAGAAATAGAAGCCATCAGGTCTAGCTTCGTAAACAAAATGTAGTAAACCATGTACTTCATAGGGCATCATAGTGCTATCGTAAACATGAAATCCTGCATGTTTTCCGTCCCACCAAAAATTGCACCAAAATAAAGTAGTTCCCCAAAAATTTGTATAGAATTTCCAAGTATACATTTGACTTAAACCAAGGGTCTGGGGGCCGAGATCATCATCTCCTGATTTGCAGTGCAGATCTAACGGAGGTGCATTAGCGGGGAGAGTGTTGAAAATGGCAACAGTCAATTCTGCAGAACATGTTCCTGCAACAAGTAGAATGATAATAATGTAAGCCAATAAAGAAATTGAGGGCTTGGATGAAGACATGTTTCTAGTCACTCTGTGAATCCGCTGTCTACTTATTTACTGTAGATGTAAATGTGCAGTGCAGTTTTTAGGGTATCCTATTCCTCCCTACGTGCATGTATTTATAGGCTATATTGTTTGTAACAACAGAATATCGTTTCTTTTTTGACAAGATTTGTTATAACAGATTTTGATTACAGTGATTATAACTTTTTCCAAAAAAAAATTATATGAAACTAACTGCGGCTAAAATTTAGGTATTTTTTAAATGAAAACCGGGATCTTGTTTTTTCATCTATACTTTAATTTTGGGATTGATAGAATCTCTACATTTTTATTTGTTTACGCTATTAGTGCAGATATATATGTGAAATAAGTGTTTCAAACTAAAATTGGGATTCACAAATCAAATTAGTAATTTTCTGTTGGTGGAAAAAGAGTAATTTTTGTTGGTAACAAATATCCTCTGAATTTCAATCAAATTTCCCCAGAAATATGTTAAGAGAACATATGTATCCATTCAAAACTCGATTTTGCAAATATTTTCTTTATAAACATCGAATCTGCAATTTAATTTTAGAATAAATAAGTGATCATAAATGAGTTGGCGCGCTGGAAAAGCAAATTCGGACAAAAACGTTAGCCAGGTCAATATTCAGTCTAATTAGTTGGGAGAACTCTCTCCATTATTGCCTATATTTAGGAGGAAAATAATTGCCATTGGGGCAGGCTTCATTACAAATCTTACAAAATTAGAATCGATAAAAACAGGTATTGTCTTGGTGTATCAAAACTAGCTTCGCAAGTGACTATATATGACTTCGATTTCTAAATAATAAGAAATAAAAATAATATTAATAATGATAATTTAATAATTTTTATTTATTTTATATTTTTGTCAGATTCAAAACAAATAGAAATTTAATATTTAATATTAGTATTTTGGTTTCCATCCATGTGAACATGGGTTATGATATTCGATTAAATTCTCAAAGAATGCTAACTTAATATTTTAAATTTCGGCTCGTGCAAAATATGGATTATCAACTAATAAATTTACGGATTAATAATATAAATAGTTTTTTCACAATGTTTGGTGTATATATAATTCCTATCATCCTACTTAATGTTCATATATATTTTCTCCTATTTATCCCAAAACTGGTTACCAAAAAAATCAAGTTGCAGGTAATTCCTAATTACAACGAATTATTGCCAGCTCGCATCTAGGACGGTTGAACATGGATCGTGAATCACATGTCTGTTTTGCCTGCACTAATTATTGTAATTCCAATTAGTTACAAACTATTTTATTAAACTGCGCTTCATAGCAGTCTTATAAACTTACTTTTAAATAGAATAAAAAAAATATTTAAAATTCTGATTTCATGATTGTCATTTTAAATAATAATTTCAGAGAAGAACTCTTAAATTTTTTATGAACTATTCTACCATTTTCTTACTATCAAAACTCTTAATTTCAACCTAACATTAAGTAAACTGCGTTGGCATCAGTCTTATAAATCTCAGATTTTAGCGTCCTACTCTCCACATCCATCAATTTGATTGACCTCCTTGTTACATGAAATAGAAGAACAACCCTAAAACAAAACTATAATTATCGTTATTTTCTGGAAAAAAATACCTTAAAGTGAACTATGAGACCAGACTTGCAAACGAAACATAAATTACAACACTTTAATCACAATATACAATAAAAAATAATCATAAAATAGTTTAACTCAATAACAATACTTAAACATATATACTTATACATACAAATATATATAAAAAAATGGAAGGAGTTGTAGTTGTTGTCCATATGTATAAACTATTTTTCAATGATAAATTTATCATTTTATAATTTTCTATTTTTGATGTATTGATTCATAAACATGACTTTATAATTATTTTTTGACTTGTGTAACATTAATTTTGTGTGACTTGAAAAAAATAGAAAAATATAAGATAATTTTAGCTTTGTTTGACTTGAATAGAAAATTTAGAAAAATATATGGTAATTGTAGTTTTTAATAAGATTAATTTTTTTGACTTGAAAAGAAAATTTAGAAAAATATAAGATAATTGTATTTTTGATATTTATTAACTCAAAAAATAAAAAAATTCAAAAAATAGAATGAGACGATTTAAGAGGGGCCACATAAACCTCTCCATCTTCTCTTTTATATAAATATATTGATTTCAGTGACTTGTGCAATAAAAGAGTTTAATTATTATTTTCCTAAAACTATCTTGAATGCTCAATTATTATTATTTATAAATTACTCCATAAGATTTATCATGACCTCTCAAGCGTGAATAGGATTTCACAAATAAGAACACGTTATGTGTTATTTGGGAAAAATTTTGAGATTAATTTCAGCATACGTAAAACTGCTCTATAATGATTAATGGAAAATTTATCTAAACTTACTATCCGATAGTTGATGAAATATTAAAAATTTAGCTGGTACAGTCTTTCATTAATTTACATATAATTACCCTTTTTCATAATTTTATTATTTTACTTAATTACTCTTAATTAATATATAACCAATTATCTTATTTTAATTAAACACATTATCATATGAACTCTCCCCCAATACAATTGTCTCTCCGGTATAAATATCTTCCACCACTCTGTCACTGTTAAAGAAAATAAGAACTCGACTCATTAAAAAAACGAATCATCACTTGAGCGGAATTCATGTATTGATTTATTTACAAGATTAACCGGCCTATTTAAGAATAAAATATTAAATATATTTGACGACGTAAAACTTCTCTATATATAGGTAATTAATACCATTATATCAAAGTTGGAATGTTGAAAATTTTAATTTTTGACAATTTCGATTATTTATTAATAATGTTATAATTACTATGAGTAACCAACTACATTTTGCAAGTGAAATACCAATTATCTTTTTCAATTAAAACATGTCAATTTTTTTCTCAACTAAAATACCTTCTTCTCCAAAAATATTACGGCAAAGTCTATTTAATAAAACAGAATAATGACAGTATGACACCATAATTATTAATATCTAATCAATTATCTTTTTCAACTAAAATGAACTATCAATTTATTTTAAATTAACAATATAATATTTATGAATTTCAATTCAAAATAAATAAATAAATATACAATATTAAAGAATATCATTGCATGGTAAGGTAGATAACAACTGTTAGGTCATTATTCAAATAGACGAGAACATTGAGATGTAATAAAATAAGATTTATTATATTCGTATTTAAAATGTTTACATAAGTTTAGATTATTATAACTTTTTTTGGATTATTATAATTTATAATTTTACAATTAAGTAATTGAGTATTTATTTTAAAAAATTCTTAAATGAGTGAAAATTAAACATAGGATCCCCACAACAGAAGATAAACATTTTCTCACTTAAACTATTTAATTATGCTCTTGCAAGAAAAATTTAAAGCTTCGTGCTCTGACAAGAAAGATTTAAAGATTAAATTTTTTAAGTTGTGCGGTTGTGCCTTGCACCGTCTATGGAATTTAATGAAATAACTTAGTTGAGCTAACTTTTTATAAAACAAGAAATAAAGATCAGTAAAACTTTTCATACGTAAAGTACATCTCTAAGATTTCCTTGATGTTGCAAATTTTGCCGATTACATAACTTATTTTATTAATATGCTAAAAAGAATAGTCGGGTTACGTATGCTGCTTGCATCAAGCTAATCAAAACAACCCTAAATATGCGCTTAATTTTCCCAGGTCTTGACTAGTTGCCATAAAGACATTCCGGTGAGGGGTTCTTTAAAATAAAAATAGAATCCATCGGTTCTAGCTTCATAAGCGAAATGATTAGCATCATCTGCTACCTCTATCAGGATATTTTTATCGAAAACTTTAAAAGCTGCATGTTTTCCACCCCACCAAAAGTCGCAGTAAAACAGAGTAGTTCCCCAAAAATTCATCCTAAACTTCCAACTGTAAAACTGATTTACAGACAGGTTGTGGTACCCCATATCATCGTCCTTGGATCGGCAGTGAAGCTGCAGAGGAGATGCATTCTGCGGAAGGCGGTTAATAATATCCACGTGGAGTCTCGAAAAACATGTTGTCGAAAGAATTAATATTATGAAAATCGAAATTAAAACTGAGGACTTGGTTGACATGACTCTTTATTCAAGGTTCGTGTCAACTATAGTCACTGGGTGTTGAAATGGGCGACTTGTTTCGAGGCACACTTCCTGTATTTATAGGATATCGAATTGTTCATAATCAATAATCTTAGCACAAAAATAGGTAACTTTTCGAAAAATATGGTCAATTATTATTGAAGGTGCCTAAATCTTTGCTAGAAATCAATTAGTATATTTTAAGGATATTGGTAATTGTCAACCCTCGCCATTAGTTTAGGTTTTACATAATCTTAACAAATTATATCATGTCGTGTAATATATCCAGCTTCTCACATGAATGTAAATGTAAAATCGAAAATAGTTTGGCAAAGTCAACGTAACTTTTGTAGTTGTTCCCCCCAAAAATAGACACTACAACAAAAGCGGCTAAATTCAACCGACAGTATTCGGTTGAATTTAGCATAAAACCAACCGGATCCGGTTGAATTTATACTAAATTCAACCGCAACCAATCGGTTGTAAATAAGGCCGTTGAAATTAGCATTCCGGTTGAATTTATGATTATATTCAACCATTTTCGGTTGAGTTCGCTGACACTATTTTCAACCACTTTCAGTTGAAATTCACTTTACACATTTCAAAAAAAAAAAATTTTGAATTTGATTTTCACCAAAAAAAAAAATTCCCGCCAAAATTTCTAAAAACAACCGAAAAAAGTTGAATTTATTTTTTTAAAACCAACCGGTTTTGGTTGATTCGTAAGCTAGTCCATTTTTTGTATATATTAATTTCAACCAAATTTTGTTGAATATAGATTTCATAAATAACCGAAAGTGGTTGATTAATTTTGATTATGTCTATTAAATACAACCATCTCTTGTTGAATTTAATGGGCAATTAGTATTATTTTCAACCATTAACAGTTGAATTTTAAAATATAATATTGTAAAATAATTTTTGAATAAGCTGCCTCTCGTACAATTCTTTAGATATATAACTATTAATAAAAAATAAAACAAAAAATTAGAGAAACCAAACTGAAATGCATACATAAACACGCATTAGTTCAATGTTTTCATACCTAATACAAAATATATAACTTGATATCATAAAACATAGGCCAAATTTTAAAGTTTGAGACCAAACTAACACATGCAAAATTAGAAAAGTTCTTAGGCAAAATAATCGTAAGATAGGATCTTCAGCTAAAGTGGGAAGCGATATTCCAGGTCGTCTATATGAACATCATTGTCATCTTCGTCCACCTCCATATGATCTGAGCGCGTATCCTGTGGTTAAGAATAAAAATCTGATTAGACTACACTGCCAAAACAATATACACACAACTTTTTAATCATTTAAAAGAATCTATATCTATATCTTACTATTAAATCTATATCTATATTTTACTATTAAAGCCAAACTACAGGTAATCTGTAGGTCGGTTCTTTAAGCCTAAAGCAGACTACAATAATAGTTTGGATTTTTATATTAGCATAATATAAAGACTGAAATGTAAAACAGTCAGGTGCAGATATATCAGATAAATGAGATTAATTGGAAAAACAGTCATGTCTAGATAGCTTAATAATAATAATAATTTATATTATTACCTCTATAATAATCTTTTTATAACGCTGACAAAGAGGAGAAGTCATGTGTGATGCTATTTGAATGTACTCTTCCCATAAAATTTTAGAAGAGAGATTCTCTCTGTTTGGATAAGCACGAGCAGCCAATTTCTGCACCTGTTCGTCAAGTTTAGCACGTGTAACCTCGATCTCCTCTATTGCTTCAACCATATTAGTCACATCTGTCAGAACCTTCCCGATAATAGAATATGCAGACTTTGGAATGCGCTTTGGGATGCAGACCAGAGAAGATTGAGAAGTGGTATATTTGGAAACTTCATCAATTCCAACAAGCTCCGTGAGGGTATGGCGCGGGAACATTTTAACTTTTCCCTTCTTTGGTGGACAAACCTCCAGCAATAGTTCAACATGACGTTTTCTTTGGTTGGCTACACATAGTGGTGCATCCTGAGAATTCCCCTCTTCACGCTCCACGACCTCCTAAATTACATAAGAACCAGGGATATACAACTCAATTATTTAACACAATATTTCCCTTAATGCAAATAAGAAAAATTAAAATTTTAGGCTACATTATGCATAAACATGTAAATAGACAGGGATGATGATATATCGATAAAAATCAAGAAAGCAAAAAAACAGTATAACCATAAATTTAAAATTTCTTATCAATTGTCGAGATAATTAATATAAATAAAGGCAGCTTGCAGGGTTGATTCCAAAATGCCACTAATGAATTCACAGGAGCTAAGTCACTGATGTCCCCCTCTGGACCTATATACAGCAAAAACGGATGTAACTGAGGACAAGGGTGGTGACCTACAAAAAAACTCAAGAGCCATCTTCCTTTTCTCCTAGCTTTAATTGAATTTATTGGTGCGTGTCAAATTAGGCAAAAGCCTTAACTATAGTCACTACCCAAACAAATAGCTAAACAGCCCAACTTTATGTAACGCAAGTCTCATGATTTTGCTATATGATCACCAAAGAAATCAGTTTAAGATTAAACAATAAAATCCACCCACATGGTACACTTTGCCAAAAGAATTTTCCACACTTCAGATATTTGCAATTAGTGAATTTCCACCAATTTTAAGTCATTTTAGTGAATTGCAAGTTGCAACTTCTACAAGTTTCACAGCTAGCGAACATAACATCTTTTAAAAGCTAACATGCCTAATGATATTAACACCACTTTTCATAGACAGAGATGATGATATGTAAATAGACAGGGATGATGATATGTAATTTTACAAACAGAGAAAAGGTAACAAAAGGCACATGAGGCACATGAGTTTTCTCACAAGTCACAAAAGGCTAACACTTGAACATCAAATCAAAATCATTACATCTGGCAGACTAGTGAAATTCATGTAAAAAGTAAATAAATGTGCATAAAGAATTCATTTAACACATTTAATAAAAACTGAGCCTAACTCAGTTTTCTTTTTCCCAATAGAAAACAACCTAGATTTTATATTACCCAACTTAAGAATTTAAACAATTTTATTTAAACAAAGTACAAGCACATTTAGAAATATAATTCAAATATTTTTTTCCGGATATATACAAATAAAATTCTTGAACAAACAATAATCAATTATTTATTTAACAGTTTAATAATTAAAAAATTGCTACCCTAATGAATTAAATCTCTACAACTGAATTATAAATTTTAGAAGTACGAGGAAAATGCATATCATACATATATAAATAAACTGAAATTTATATTGTCTACACACATGAATTTCTTTTAAACTTTCTGGACAACAATACATGTTAAGCCAGGAAATAATTTTTTTTGAAATAATTAAATCAAACATGCTCCTCATTATGTTCAAGATAAGTAAGGATCAAAGACGGTTTTTTTAATATGGAAACCTTTTGATATTCTTGTAAAAAAGAAGAAGAAAATTATGAGCAACTTGAGGGATACAAAAAATAACCCCTGTTAGCTGCTTTCAAAAAATAACCCCAGTTTGTGTTGTGTGTGTGTTGTTGCTACAAAATCAAGAACATAAACCCATAAATATTAAAGACTGAAAGACAGACTTACTTTAAGCTTTCGCCTTATTTCTTCCACTTTTTCTTTCTTTTTGTACGAAACATCAAACTTTTCCAAAAGGGTGAGAGGCTTTTCCAATTTTTTTTCCAGTTCCTACAAAAGAGATATAAAAAATATGAACATATATAGATAAAAGATACTTTTGCAAAATCAAATAGCAAGTTCTTGAGAAAATTTTGCCTCATAACGTTGGTCAAAAGGCTTCGCTCCACTGGAGTGCTTAATATCTGACTTCTTGACATTTTCCCTTCCATTTTCCGACAACTTGGAGAATGTCTCAGTCTCCCAGTAGTCACATAAACCCTCCCATGCAGGTTCTGATAAGTAGTAGGGGGGCACGTACGTCGGGTTGCGCTTGTGTCTCCCCTGGCATTGGCCTCTTTAACCATATTATCTACATCAGTCTTCCAAGCATTCATATAACATTTCAAATTCGCCTTCAAATGATTTCTCACAACAGCATCCCCTTCGAGTTCTTTGATTTTATCAACTTTATATTCTGGCTGATATTCGTAGTATTCCTTCGGGAAAAAAGTTTTAGAATTCTTTACAAGCGAGTATTATATAAAAATGTCATATTAATTGAAAAGTTCTGAAAATTTATAAGCAGCATACCTTGAACTCCTGGATACACTTATTTAAAAAAGCCTCTCGTGCGCGTCCTTTTTCTTTTGCTGTTTCAAACTCCCAGTTATTCCTTACTATCGCTCTAATTGTTTTCTTGTAACGAGCCTCTTTAATACTGTTAAATGAAAAAAATTGTGTAAGTAACAGATTATAATTTGTTGGAAAATAACAAAGTTATAAAAGAAATGTTTACTTTTTTCCATTTATAAAGGTTACAACTCCAAGTTTCGGTTGTCCAAGTTGTGGCTTCTTTTTGTAATCACCATCACAAATGCTGCGTTGAGCTCTCCCAAATGTGAGAACACCGTCACTCTGTCCAGCATCATCATCTTCATGCTCTTCATCACTGCCTTGTGCATCATTTTCTTTCTCAGGATCAACTTCTCCATTACCCCTACCCTGGCCCAGGCCCCTAGTATCATTTCTACCTCTTCCACCTCTTCCCCTGTTGCTGGTGACCCTACTCAGTGCGCTCCCATTACCACTACCCCCCACTGCCATGAGAATAATAAATAGAAAAAGCAGCCAACAACTTTTAAATGTCTCCTGCAAAATTTGTACAATTATATAAATGTAAAATCTAAGCAAGTATGATTTTGTAAAGCCAAATAAATAAACATCTACAATTTAATAAGTGGAAATATTAATATATGGAAGACTATTTCTTTTAAAGTTCAATTTATAATTTCAAGTCGCGTTACTCATAACAATTTTAACAGAAATTACTAACATATCAGCAGTAAATATAGTAGTGTACTCGTAAATAATGTATTTGAAAGAACTGGACATTATAGTTGGGTAGCAAATGTAATTAAAGATTACCTTAATCTTTACAAAGTAACCGTATTCATAAAATTGATGAAATCGCTAAACTAAATAATTAATTTCATTTCAATCATTGGATTACTTAACAAAACAAAATGTAGATTGTACAGTAACATAGTACATGTGTGCGTAGACGACAGATGTATATCGCAAGTACCCCTGTACTCTAGTGTAAATAATTAAGGACAGTAAACAAAAATAAAATTCAATCATCTTAAAAAAAGATGAACTTACTTTGTTTGTAGCAATTTCACGTGCCTCGGCAAATGTGACGAAACAAGAAACCAATATTATCCCAGCCAAAAGTTGATTTCCCTTCCCAGGCTGGTGACATAAAATTAAATGAAAAATGAGTTCAAGCCTCTAAATTAAAGCCACTGCACACAATTTAATTTAGGAACCAATATCTGTTTCTAACACTTTAAAGCAAAATCAAAAATGACAGAGAGAATAAATCCGAGTCGTAACAAGAAAAAAGTCTAACTGCACACAATCCATCCATCAATCATCGATAATGATGATATCTGAAAGGAGGCAGTCATGCAAAGAAGAGGACAATTACGTAACTGAGCACATATAAAGTAGAATTCCCTAGATGTCATTCAAGTCCTAGGTACCTCACTTCACTAATCCGATGCAGACTGAACAAGTTTGGCAAGTTCTGTACCATCTGAGGTGGTTCGCTGCCACGTCTCAAAGGTGTGACAATTGCATGGAAGTTTGATCTTAAGGATTATGCAGAAACGAGCTCAAGCACCAAGATCATCTATCTTTTGAGGGGTAGGATTAGGAGGTTTGGTTTTGTTTAGCCTTAAGATGAAGTTCCATAACTTCTATTTTTGCTTGAGTGACCCATAACAATGTGGTACATAACGAATTCCCAAATTATGCACAATACATGACTAAACAAAATGGACACACACGGCATGCTGGAAACTGAACAGTAGTAAAAACATGATGCAGTTATAACGTAAAAATAAAGGACTAGAGACTAATTGAAGCATTCATCTTATAAGAACTAACCAAAGAACATAAAGAACTGAAGTTGAAAATTTTTAGGCAATACTTACTCTCACTATATCTCCAACTTGTAAATTCTTCCAAGGCACGGATGCCCACTTTCGAACTTGTAACAAATCTATGGTAGAATTATTTATTGACTTGTCATTTTGAAGACGCTTCTGCAACATAAACAAGTAAGCAAGCACTTAATTCAAAAATTCACATAACACTGACTTGGGTTTTAATACAAAGATGCAACAAGTTCAAAGACTCACAACATAATCAACATCAGCTGATGATTAACTAAAACTTAGATATTCTTTAGTTTACAAATAATAGGAAGGATATAATTTAATCAACAATTTATTACTCTGTGAAACACAACTCAATAATTTATAAATGAGCAGATTCGGGGTCAGACACTTATAATGATAAATGAGCTTACCTGTTCATATAACCCTTTAGGAAGAAATGTCAATAAGTTGTACTATAAATTTGATATTGTTTGATATTAAATAAATATCGAGTGTAAAGATACTGGTGAACACAACCTTCACAGTTAGTTTAGATCTTTATAATGCTAATTGGGCTGGTGAAAGGAGTGATCAGTTGCTTGAAAATGTAACAACTGATCTCCCTCCTCCACTATCAATATCAGAGAGAGCTCACAGCTATGATTTTCCTGGGCAGAGGGGTGATTTGCTTGTCAATATCTATTGGTCAAGGGTCTGATAAGGAGCAATATATCTATGAAGGCGTTTATGATATAAAATAATTGATGTATTGTTCTGTAATAGTTTGTCTGCATGTTTTGCTTGGCTTCCTATGTAATATGCTACAGTTTTATCATGTTTCCTGGCTTCAACAGCATGTCTTTATAAAAATATGTTAGAAACAAATGATGTATATGCCTTGTATTTTAGAGTTCTTGTCACTGATTTGAGGTATCTATCACTAATTGAGCTATCTAGTTTTCTGAAATGATGCAGTGATCCTAACACCACGCTGTGTGGTTGACTTGACCATTGTTTTCTGAATTTCCCTGCAATATTTATTTAATATCAAACAATATCAAATTTATACTACATAAGTCTAACATTTTCCATTCAAATGAGTTAAATGCTAAACCAAAAAAGAACTGTCTTTCAGATAGAAATAATAACTTAATTTAGCAAGAACCATATATTGTCGCCTGAAATCATGTCTGCTAATAACTTAATGAATAATGCAATTTATGTAATAACAATACCTTAGCCTAATATCACGGTCACTAATAAAAAAAGTTGAGGGGTTTATATATGTAATATGCCTGCAATTTAGCAAATGGACTTCACCAACTTTGCCCAACAACCAGCCATTCTTTTTAAGTTTTGAAAATATGTCAATATAAATGAATACACTAGCTAAATTGACCTTAAGCCAAAACTCTAAATTGATTTTACAATAAACCTTAAATTTATACCTGTGGAGAAAGCAATGAAAGCCCCATCATCCCAAAAGCCCTGAATCCGAGAAATCCAGTGACAGCAAGCCCAATAGTGAGAGCAGTAAGGCCTATTAGGGTTCCGATTAGGGTTATTCCGGCGAGGAAAAGTAGGGTTCCGCTAACAGGGAGGAGAGTGACGACGGCGAGGACTTGGGAGGTGGAGGCGGAGTGGTTGGTGTGTTGTGAGGTGTAGGCGGAGTGGTTTGTGTTTTTGGGGAGGACTTGGGAGGAGAGTGCCATTCTCGATTTTGGAGGCGGCTTCCAGAGAGAGTTACACAAGAAAGGGTTTGTGAGAGAAAATATTTTATTTCAGCTGTGAAGATATGACCCGACACGGGTAAATGCAATCGAAAATGGTTGATTTTAGGAGTTAAAATCAATTAAAACCGGTTGGTTTAATACACCACTTCTTACCTCCTCCAGTAGCTACTGGAACCTGAGCCCTGCTTTTGCAACAATAATAAATTGAAGGCTAATATATATTTATCTAACATTTAAAATTTAATGTCTAATACAAATCAATATTACAATTGAAAAATTAAACACGGCCATTACAATAATTTTCAACTTAAACATATTTTTTGTAAAATCACTAAAATTTTAAATTAAGCCATGTCATCTTCCTCGCTTTCACTTTCTTCATCAATAATCATGTCTTCATCTTGATTTTGTTCTTCGTTGTACTCATCCGTAGAATTATCATTTTCAACAAATCTCAGATCAATAAAAAAATTTGAAGGATCATGAATCATTACGGGCTCGACACGAGATGATGAAGCATTTGAAACCTCATTTTGCAAGGCATCTTCACTTGATGTAAAGTACCTTTTAGATTTCACTTCTTCATTAACAAAACGACTCTTTGTTGTTAAAATGGTGTACCATGGTGATCTTGGATTAGAAATATGCCTCGCATAATACACTTGATGAGCTTGACTAGCTAACACGAACACATCTTCCGCATTTAATGTTGATCGAACATCCACCGTTGTCATCCTATTTCTATCCACCTTGACATGCTTTGTATGATCAAACCAATGACATTTAAATAATATAACTTTATGCCCATTACGGTAATGAAGCTCAAGTATTTCTTCGAGTCGACCATAATTATTTTCAAAACTCCCCTTATATGAAGATCCTACATATAAATGAGTAAATTTCTTAGGTACAAGCAATGCATTAATATAACGAAAGAGAGAACAATAGATACGAAATAATTAAGTACCATATATTTCTTACCAATGACAAGCACACCCGAATTTGGTGAAGTGCGTTCATTAGAATTTGCACAACCAAATTTGTAACCATTACAGTGGCAACCATTGTAAATATTCACATCTCGCATCGGACCTTTTATTAAATCCTTAAAAATATTTTTGAGTTGTGGATCATCCGCTACCTAAAAATTTATATATATTTATAAGTGCATTACAATTATAATATTTGAGGACAATAAGAAACATTTATATGTATGTGTTTAGACACATACCCTTCTTTCAAACCAATTTGTGAATCGATCTTTTTGAAATCTTTCTTTTGCTGCATCATCAAACTCTGGGTATTTTCTATGTACCAACTTGTTAAATTCACTAAAAACAAATAACAATCATTACAATAAAATAAATCAAAGTAAAAAATATCATAGATTTGTTAAAGACCTTACCCCAAGTACTTTGCAACCTCCGGTGTGTTGATAAGAACATAATATTTGATGAGTCTATCTTCATCGGCCGTCAAGATTCTATGCCTTTTTCTTACAATGGGTTTCGCCGGATACGTGTAAACTTCTAACAAGTTAGGATCATTACACATTTTGGGTGCCTCGTAACGACGCAATCGATTGTGCATTGTTTCAACTTTGGATTCAAAATATAGAGAACAAAAGTGCACACATTCCTCCTCAATATAGCGTTCAGCCATTGACCCCTCCGGATGTGCTTTGTTTCTAACTTTCATCTTCAATCCATGTAAAAATCTTTCAAAAGGGTACATCCATCGATATGTAACAGGGCCACCCAACTTACACTCGGTGGCCAAATGTAGTGGCAAGTGCTCCATCGGGTCAAAAAAACCGGGAGTAAAGATGGTTTCAAACTTAGACATTATCCTCACAATATCTTTCTCCATTTTTAACAAATCTGAGTATTTCAAGGTAGATGAGCACAAATCTTGGAAGAAGTTAGACAATTCAATAATGGCATCAGCCACTTGCCTCGGTAATAAGTCACGACAAACAATAGGCAATAATTTTTGCATGAAAATATGACAATCATGTGATTTCATACCACGAATAGTATATTTTTCAAAATTCACACACCTAGATATATTTGAAACATAACCATCCGGAAGTTTAAGTGTTGAAATCCACTCAAACAAATTATCAACTTGTTCCCTCAAGAGCGCATATGGAGCATGTGGCATTATGTCTCCATCTTGAACCCACAACTCACGTCGAATACCAAGTTCCTCACAATCATACCTTGATTTTAAGTTATCTTTGGTCTTGTTCTTGTCAGCTAACATCGTGTAGAAAATGTTTTCAAAAACATTCTTTTCAGTATGCATGACATCAATATTGTGCCGAAGATCAAGTGTCTCCCAATACGGGAGCTCAAAAAATGGAGAATAATGAGTCCAATTATGAGTAACACCATAGTCCCGAGGTCTTCTTTTTGTTAACTTTCCTGGAGGAGGAAATTGTATAAGATCACATACAGTCTTTGCCCTTCCACCTGAATGTCGAGCTGTGACAGAACGAACCTCTTTCTTTCCAAACTTTGTGCTACTCCTCAATGGATCACCCGGTTCCAAAAAATATCGAGCAGTGCCAAAGAAAGAAGGCTTACCACCATTCCTCAGTTGAAAGCCTTTGATATCACCACTACATACATGACAAGACAACTTACCTTTAGTCGACCATGCACTTAACATCGCAAGTGCTGGAAAGTCGCTAATAGTCCACATTAGTGCAGCCCTCATCTGAAAATTTGTGCGTGATGACCTATCATATGTTTCCACTCCTGTATGCCATAATAGCTTCAATTCATCAATTAACGGTCGGAGGTAAATATGTAGGTCTTTTGTAGGATCACTAGGACCGGGAACAATGAGAGGCATGAACATATATGGAGCTTTCATGCACATAGATGGTGGAAGGTTGTAAACAACCACCACAACGGGCCATACGGTATAATCCCTGGCAAGTGGATCACGAAATGGGTCAAATCCATCACTAGAAAGGCCAAGTCTGATATTTCGTGCCTCTTTTGCAAATCTCGGAAATCTAACATCAAATGATTTCCATTCATCTCCATCTGCCGGGTGAGATAACTGACCATCAACTATGACCCTATCATGGTGCCACGTCATACACTTAGCAGTTTGCTCAGACATGTACAAACGTTGTAGTCTCGGTATAAGTGGAAAGTATCGCAAGATCTTTCTTGGAATCAGCTTCTTTTGGTTATCCTTTCGGTCCATATATCAACCTTTGTGACATATGGCACAACATGTCTTTTTACTATTTTCCTTGTAAAATAACATGCAATCATTCTCGCAAGCATCAATCTTTTCATATCCCATATTCAAACCACTTATCATCTTTTTCACATCATAATATGTCTCAGGTAGATTGTGTTTCTCCGGCAATACTGACCCAATAAGTTCAAGTAACTCATCAAAGCCCTTGTTACTACAACCATGCTTGTTCTTGAAATATAACAACCTATTTACGAATGACAAAGTGGTAGAACTTGGACAATTTGGATAAAGAGGTTCAGAAGCACCGTCTAACATCTCATAAAATTTTTTTGCTGTTGCAGTCGGTTCCTCTTCACCATTCCCGAAATTTCCATGTGCATCCACAAAGTCTTGAAGCATTTCACGTGCATCATACATATCATCATCTCTAGGATCATTATTACCCAAACTAGTCCCGGCTTCAACCCCGGACCTACGCTTTTCGCCATGAAAAACCCATTTAGTATATGACTCCATAATGCCATGTCGATACAAATCATAAGTTACATTGTCGGGTAATTTACGCCATGTATTTCCACACTCATTACATGGGCATCTTATCCTCCCCATTGAATCAACTTCCCCTTTCATAGCAAAATTGATGAAATTTTGTACACCATGTTTGTACTCCTCGGTTATATTATTCCTTGCATCAAACCTACGATGCATCCAACTTCGATCGGATGCCATCTACAATTATCATATTTTGATTAATTAGTTATTATAGACAAGAACTAACACCAATAAACAACTTAATTAAATTAATATTTCATTGGTATGATTGATACAATCATTATATAACTCAATGTCTTATGATTATCTTAACATACTAAAAATAAGTAATAATCACACTAATTTAGCCACAATTGACAATATTAACACAATTGACATATAAAAAAATTAACAATATTAACACAATTGACATATATGAATACAAGAATTACAAGTATATATATGAAAAATGTGAAAGAATACTTACTTGGACATGAATGCTTTTAAAATTGAAGATTAAGAAATTAAAGGAGATAGGAAAAATGGTGAAAGAAGAAAAAAGAGGCTACTGGAAAGAAAGGATACTAACAGTAGGGTTTCTAAATGTGTTACCCAAATACAACAGGAAATGGTTGAAAATGAACAGCGGGTATATTCAACCAGATACGGTTGAAAACGAACAGCGGGTATATCCAACCAGATACGGTTGAATTAAAATCCGCTGAATTTATTCATTTTGGTGGGAACTTTCCCGCGAACAAAAAAGTGTTCATACTAAATTCAACCGGAAATCGTTGAATAAGATTTCCGTTGATTTATCCGGTTGAATTTATTTTTGGTGGGAACTTTCCCGCTCATCCAAAAATTGGCTATTCTAAATTCAACCGGTTTTGGTTGACTATAAAGCAGTTGAATTTATTCGGTTGAATTTAACTTTTGGGGGGAAAATTTCCCGCTCAGGGAAAAATTGGGAATACTAAATTCAACGGGTTCTGGTTGAATTGAAAACCGGTTGAATTTAGTCGGTTGAATTTAGTGACGGTTGAATTTGTTCGGTTGAATTTGAGCGCAGGCCAAAGGTCTAACAATGTTGAATTCAAATTCAACCATATACGGTTGAGTTTAGGTTCGGTTGAATTTAACCGGTTGAATTTAACCCCATTTTCTAGTAGTGAGAGTAATTTTGTACGATAATCTGTAAATAGTTCGTGTAATTACAGATCCTATGTATCATAAAGAAAATTAGTTTGTGTAATTACGTAAATGGTTCGTGTAATTAGAGATCCTATATGTCATAAAAAAAATAATTCATTTATAACAAAAATTATTAAATGTGTTGTCCACCATTATAATAGCTCCGGGGCAATTAAATAGGTCCAAACTTAAAATAAAAATTAGAAAAAAATCTAAGTTATTAGCTCAATATAATCTAATGTCCCCTTAAAAACACTACACCCAACTAATTCGACCTCCCCTCATTTCAGTTTTTCCTTTCCGTTTTAAATTTGATTTTTTATGTCAAACGTTAGGTTTTTTTTAAATCCGACTTTATTGTATTTTTCAAAATCTTCCAATAATCAATTTGCCTAACGTATGTGTTATATTTCGACATAATTAAGAAAAAAAATATTTTAATTTCTAGTTTTCATCATAAGGGAGTTTCTATTGGAGTAGTCACATAACTCTGTCCTAAAATATATCACTTTGACTTTTTTCATTTAAAGATGAATATTTTGCACATCTTATTCTTATATTAAATTAAATATAAAGTATACTTTTTTCGTATTGTAAAGTAAATAAAATGCACAATTCATAAAAAAAATCTGAATAAAATTTTAAAATTTATTTTTCAAAAAAAAATCTGAATAAAATTATTAATATTAAACTTTAATTCAAAAAAAAAATAAATATAATATATATATATATGTAAATATATATATATATATGACTTAATCTAGTACTAAAAATAAAGCCAAATGAACATCACGTATGGTTGAACGGAAGGAGTAGTTCATTACCTAGCTCATTATTGTGTTATTCATTTATTAATTTTTAATCTCGCCAAAGTAAGGATTTCTTTAAAAAATTATATGATTTTTTTTGTTTTATTAAATTTGATAAAAATAATATTTTTGTCAAAAATAAAATAATTTCAATGATAAAATTTTGAAATACATAAAAGGTATATCTTCCAATCACAAAGTTTATCATCTAACCAAAAACCACGCAAATTGCCTGCGAACGTTTAGACAATAAAACCTATGTATGAAAAGGATAACCCGCAAAAAAAGACCTCGTTAAAACCAAGTAAGATTAAAAGCTTGTGGAGAAAAACTCAGGTAGGAAATAGAGTGCCCTCTATAAATTATATTTTATACAAAACTAATAGTGTCTTCCGATAATTGTAATAATCCATCGTATCATCAAAATTTGAAATTAAACTATTTTGTACTTTTTTTATCGTAGGTAACCCGCAGCCACTACCCTTCGGGTGCGCACTGGGTAAACCCTACGGGCTCACGCAATAGTCAGCAAACCACGTGAACCAAGGTAAACCGCATTTAAGCGACATGCTTTGACTCATGAGGCATAATCATAAATTCTCCTCCTGTGGGATTCGAACATGTGACCAAGAGGACAATTTTCCTCTCTTTAACCAACTGAGTCAACCCTTGCGGGCAACTATTTTGTACTTCAAGATCCCTCGTGAG
Organism: Apium graveolens; assembly: GCF_009905375.1. Classification (NCBI taxonomy): domain Eukaryota; kingdom Viridiplantae; phylum Streptophyta; class Magnoliopsida; order Apiales; family Apiaceae; genus Apium; species Apium graveolens. The sequence goes on along the minus strand of NC_133655.1, from coordinate 216,714,507 downwards.
ATTATTGTGATATAAAGTCTGAAAAAAATATACAGTTGAACCTCTCCCAATTATCCTAAAAATAAGAACAAATACAATAAGAAAAATATATTAAAAATATAAAAAAAATTATATCCGATAATAATTTATTTGAAAAAAATGAATGTACATATAAGACGACATTAAAAATAATATAAGAACTAACCAAAGGATATCTTTGATTAGACATAAAATTCTTATAATATGACAGAATCATTCATTAACAACTCATAAATATCATGGTCTAAAGGCATCATATATGAAACCCCCGTATTGACACATATAAATCACCTCACATGACACATCATTCTATAAATAAGAGTAATGAGTTTGATATCCATATATTTTAAAATTTAATGGCCATTAAAATTCTTAAATGTATAAATATGACATAATTTGAAAACGTTTCTTAATTAAGAATAAAAGGGTTTAAAACAATCCATATGTTATATTATTAATAGCCAAATAAGAGTCTATATAAAAAAATTGTGAAATAATTTATTTCTCGCAAGAAATTTATAAGACAATTTATTCCAAACCCACAGCCATACCATATCATCAGCTCTGCTCTGTAATACTATGTTACAAATCATGTTAACATTTTCCACTTCTCTGCTGTTAATACCACATCATCAATCATCAAATCAACAAAATTATTATTGCGTTAGTTTACCCTAATGGCTGACCGATGCCTCGCTAGCTGCAACTACCCAAAACCTCAGTTCATGTAATGCCCAAAAATTGGTATAATATTATTCAGGAGAAAATCAGATAAAATAGTCAAAATTGAGGTATAAATGCCTAAAATTAAGGAACATATAAGATTACCTTCCTTATGGAAGGAAAGTAGGCGCACCATATGTATAGGAAGGACACGCCCTATATTTTGGATGACTGATGAAAAAGTAACTATAGATGCGCCCTATGTATAGGAGGGCGCGCCCTCGGAATAGGGGGAAGGCGCGCCTAGTTATTCGGTGAAAGATGAGAAATTACCTGATAGTTACCCACTTGTGGTGAATCTTAGTGCGCGCCCTAAGTGGGTAGGATGTCTTGGAAAGGATTTCAACATGAATGCTTGGATGGGCTCTTTGAAGGATTCAAGGAAGATGTAGATAATTATTACTAACCTATTTGATGCAGGTATTCTATTGAAGAACTCCTTCCTGTAGTGCATCTACAGGTTGGCGGTGTCCGTGGTCAGAGACCTCTCGGTGCATGCCTGGACGGAAGGCGTCCTCCTGTAGTCAATGAGTGTCCTCATTGGGGATGTGGGGTGAATTCTGGTGTGTGCTTTGGGAGCTCTGTCTCTGTAGTCAACGGATGTCCTCATTGGGAGACTTCGGAGTATCCTGCACTTTGCACCCAAAAGCTTGGGATCACTTGTCCTGTAATCTGGTAGGGGCTCCTTATCGGGGGACAAGGATGCGTCCAACATTTGGGGTGAACCACGGCTATACCTGCGTCCACGGACTAGAAAAACAGCTGGTAGCATAGGGTTATCCTTGGCCAGGGAGATACCTTATCCGTAAAGTCTCGAAGCCGCGGACGAGCCTTCGACCTTTGTGGTTGGGCTTCATCGGCGGACATTCCTAAAGTTAATAGAAGACGGTTTCCAATGGGTTTCCCATTGGGCCTCCGGACAAGAGATCTAAGCCCATTAGGTTTCTTATTCCCCAAGAACTATGTTGGCTTGATTCCCTATAAATAGGGATACATAGGCAAATTGCAAGGGGTGAGAAGCGAGAGCGCAAATAAGCCACCACTAATCCTAAGCAATCTCATCCACCAATAACCACCACCACCAAACACATTTCATATTTTCCGAATACTGTTCATCAGATCCACTGATTACTGTTCACGCTTCCGACGAAGAACCACCGCCACATATCTTGATTCCGGCTATGAACCTCAGACTTTGTTGCTCCCAAATTCTTCCGTCAATAAATTGGCACTAGAAGGAGGGGTCTAATCAAGATCTGCATCTAGGAGGAAAGATGTCTCAATACCGTGATGGAAGTTTTTATGATGAAAGCTCTGAAGAAGAATCTGAACATGGCTATGACCGCCATGAACCCTACGTTACACCCATGACTGATCGCCCCACTCCAAATATTGGGGTTCAGTCGCCTGTGCTGATCAGTAACGCTGACTTGTTGGAATAATTGTATCGTATGGGAGATGCTCTGAATGGTTTCGACTCAGGGCTGAGCACCGTGGAGTGACGCAATACCGGAAGGGGCCTTTGCCATAACCGTGTTGCTCATGCACCTGACAAGGCTCCCATGACTGATAGAGATTCCTTGGCCGGTCGCGGTCGAACTGAAGGTGGACGTGTGCCATTAACCCCGCGACGGCTAAACTATTCCAACGATGTAACCCCGATCGTCGAGCTTGTAGAGGAAGGTGCTGATGGTCAAGAAATACTGCGGGCAGATAACTGGGGGTTACTCACCCCCACCGGTCCGGGCATAGTCTTGAGGAACGTCGACAAGCTGAGTCCATGCCGGATAGTGAACAACGAGGCTTCACAGCTTTAAAGGATCGCTTGGGGATCCGCTTAGGCGATGATGATCTAAGGATGTTGCTGCTAGAATGACAAAAAAAGGCTGATCACGGAGATGTGACGCCCCATGGTATAATGTGTGTGCCCCTGAATTCCCATGAGAATCAGGAGCGGCATCGCGATCATGAGAGAGCTCCTCCCCACGGATCGCTAGACCGGTATGGTCGAGTATATGGAAACGACAGTTGGAGAAGACCCCAGTGGAGGGGAAGAGGCGGAGGTCTAGGTAGATACTTAGATGGATATCGCCGTGACAACTATCGTGGCCACAGGGATACTCGATGGTATAATCGAGCAGAAAGCGATAACTATGCTGAATACGATGGTCATAGGGATGTGACAAATTATGATCACGAGATGGCTCGGGGCCGCGACCGAGGTCAAGGAGAAAATCTTGGGGGAGATCAAGGTTGAACCTAGAAGTAATTGTGATACCTGAGGATGTCCAGAACACCAACCAATAGCAAGCTCCTCCAGGTGGAGATCAGACAGTAGTACCTCCACCTCAGCCCCAAGGTCCACAGCCTCACATGCAAACTATCCCAGGTGTGGGAACCTTCAATGTGGATGATCTAAAAAGGCTTCTTAACCACTTGGAAGGCAGAGTAACAACCATGGCCGAAATGCCTTCCATGTTCTCTGTGGGGGTAAGAGAGGCGCAATTGCCGGCCGGATGTCGTAACACTACTAGCGATATCTGTTTCCATGGAAGTTCAGATCTTGTGGAATTCTTGGGCCAATTCAATATAGAGATGGACGTGTATCAAGTCCCAGACTTGGCTCGATGTCGGCTCTTGGCGGCAACTTTTAAGGAGAGCGCCCAGCAGTGGTTCCAAAAACTCGGACCGGGAGTGATCACTTCCTGGGACAAAATGAAGACCCTATTCCTTTATGTTGAGGAATCAACTTGGGAACTTGAAGACATCATGAGGAATAGATATCCCCACTTATTTTTTTTCTAATGGATTCCGGGACGGAATCCTTGTTAGAGGGGAAGACTGTAATAACTCGAATTTTTGAGACCCTGTAAAATGTATAATGAATAGTAACCCTGACAGACGGGAAAACTTTTGAGCCCACACTATATAGTGCATAAGAAAATGAGTTTCGGAATAGATATTACGACTATACGTACCAAATAAGTGTATGTAAACGCTATTAGTTTTCGAAGAAAACGAACTTTGAAAAACAACCGTAATTACGACTTATCAAGGACTACCGGAATCACAATATAATTACGAGATTAAAATTCTACGAATTTATATTCAATTAGGATAAATAAAAATATAAGGAATAAATACGAAAGAATTACATTGTGAACCATTTACGAATAAGTATTGCGGAGAACGTTTAAGTAACCGAGCGAACGCGTAAACGATTAATTAAACGTAACGCACTAACTAAACCATGGTAAGGAATTAACCATGGTTACTTCATCAAATAGTAAGCTACTGATAAGTGGCATTTTATACCACTTAGAACGTCTTAAAATGGCTTAAATTGGTGTCTTGAAATCAAGTATTTTGTGTATTTGATGCGTTTTTCTAGTGTTTATGCATTTCAGGGTATTAGTTGCATTTCGGGGGAGGAATCATCAAGAATAAGCCTTGGCATGTGTTCACCATTGCGAGAGGAAAGGAACGGGCAGATTACGGCGAAGAAACGGAGCAAACTTGGATTTTTTCCAGTGGAGGCCTGCGCGCCCGCGCAGCTATGCTGAGCGGCCGCGCAGGGTCGGGAATTTTGCTGAATTATTTTAGACTTCTACTTCTGTTTGGCTTCCAACTTCTATGTAATCTGAGTTTTATGGGACTATTATATAAGTATATTTGAGACGTTTTCACAGGGGGAATTAAGAAGAAGAAGATTGTGTTTTACGCAAGAAGCGAAGGGGATACCAAGGAGAAGACCTAGAAGCACAGAACCACTCCGAAAAAGAAGATCTTGTTTTCAACTTGTGATTCTTTTAATTAGTTGTAACTTTGGATGCTCGTTTTTGTTCTTGTTGTACCTAAATCTCGTTTATTCGTACTTTGATTATTATTTAGTTTATTAAGACCTTGTTTATACCATGCTTTCATTGGAACCCATGGTGACGATGAGTTCGATTATGGGCTAATCGTTATCATGGGATTCTAGCGGATTTACTTATGGATTTCAATAATTAATTGTTTCGATATCTTGGTGTGTGGTGATTGTATGATATCCTAGTATTGGTTGTGCTTATTCGTCTTATGTGTGTAGCTAACATATAAGATAGCGTGTTAATCTCTATTGAAGCGACAGTGAATATAGAGGTTTAGAACTTGCCATGCTAGCATAGGTTCATGTATGTGTATGCATGATTCGTAGGTAACTCTAACCGTTTTACTTGACCTATGTAATCAAGATAGATAACTTGTTCTTAAACCGTTATATTGTCAAATTCTATAGACATATAGGGTCTCAATATAATTGGTGCCTATTCAGCTTCTATCTCTTTTGTGGATGTCTGGTAGAATGGTACTCGTGCAACGAAAGTTGGCGTTTATCAGTTTTGTGTTATCTGATTAGTGTCCTCACCATCACATGCTAAGGTTAAGAACGAGAAGGTTATTGAACGAAGTATTTAATGAAGTTAGGATCCCATGTTTGTCATATATAGTAATTCAACCTCAATTCTCTTAGTTAATTTTATTTAGTATAATCTCTTAGTTTAATAAAAAACCAATTTGTTATTTGTCTTAGCATTGAGCGATAACCATACATTGTTGCATAGGTGCATAAATTGAACTTAACCTAAACCAGTCTATGTGGGAACGAATCTGATTTATATCTTATACTACTTGCGAACGCGTATACTTGCGTGAATATTAGCGCGTGTTTTCGCCCTAACAGCTACCCCTAGGATGACCAAGCTAGCTAGCAAATAGTGTGCTAAGGAGCTAACCTTGTAGTTTAGCTTATAAGCTAGCAAGCTACAAAGATTTGTCCATGGATTTGGAGACAAGGAATAAACCTAAGCTATCCTAGGAAGAATAAAGATCAACTTGCAAAGATATCAAGTCACCTTCCAAGAAGCAACCAAGAATTCATCCAAGAGAAGCAACCAAGGGCTATAAATACCCCCCACCCCCATTTGCTCCCATTCGGCTATTTGAAGTAAAAAAGAAGGAATTGTAATTCAAAACTCCAAGCTCTAGTTCTTGTAAAATCCCACAATTATTTCCCAAGCCTCCTAGCAACTAAACTAAGGTAAGAAAAATCTTTAATCTCTTTTTATCAAGGTTTTATGGGTGGAATAAATTCAAGAAACTCACTAGTGAATACTGTGAATAGTAACCTCTCTTTGGTTTCTTGATTTTAATGGTGGTTTTAGGTTCCAAAAATCATACCAAGCACTTCCAAGCCTCCACAATCCTCAAGAACACATCTCAAGCTTTCAAGAAAGGTAAAATTTTTTGACCTAACTTTATTTAAGGTTCATGTTTAAGATCCATTTAGTGGGTGTTAGTAAACCTAGCTTACTAAGTGTTGTTTATGAAATCTTGATGATTAAGTTAAGTAGATTTAAGGTTGGTTGTTGTTGCCTCAAGAACATGATGTTATTGAGAGGAGTTTGTGTGTTGATGATGATATGATGATTTTTGGTTGTTGTGTTGATAGTTAAGGCATAAACGAAACCCCGATCGTAAACGTAACTTCGTTAAAAACAACAAACCGTAACTTTAAGTTTCTGCAGAAAGTCTCGAAGTTGTAAACTGTATATTCTTGAGAAATAACCTTTGTTTAAGATAGACAATGTTATAAGGATCGTTTAGGCGCTTGAATCGCTTAATTCCGATTTACGGATCAAACGTTATGATCGTTTTAGTAAAAGTATTTTACGAGACAAAAACTGCTACAAATCACGAACTTTGAAAATATAAAGGATAGACTTAAAAGTATTCATAAATCATGAAATTTTTACAGAGAGTAACATGTGGAGTTTCCTAATTGTCATAAAAATTTTCAGTGAAAATAATGAATTCTCAATTTTATAAAAATGTCGGAGCCGAGACCGCGCGAGTAGAAACCGTAAGAATCCTTAAGCGGAGCCGACAACGATAATGAGAATGAACTCAAGATACTTAGGAAAATGAAGTGACCATAAGGTGTTTATGACTTAAAAGAAATTTTAAGGGTAGTATGAGTTAAGAGGGTGTATAATGAGCAGCGCATGAGTGCGAATTACCGTGGATTAGGACGGAACCTAACGAAATGAAATGTGTTTATGGTTATAGATTTCCGAGCGGAACCTAGAGCATCCTCCACCTCGAGATACCCAGGCAAGTTTACAAACCCAACTCCATTTTACTGGTGTGTTGTGAAAAGATTGTTTTACTATCATCCCATAAATACTATGTTTTCCATGATACGTAGTTTTGAATTTTCGCATGATATAGCGATGTTGTACGATAAGTATATATCGTGAAATGTTATTTCGCTTTAAGCGTAATGTATGATAGAAGACCGAGTGTCGGTCGGGATTTAAGATAAAACCCGAGAATCGTTTTGGAGATATTATAGGACGGATATAAGTCCATAATAGTACATTTTAAAGGGACTCATCGTCCACTTACGAAACATTAAAACACCTCGAACTTTTAAAACGATTTCCCAATGAGCATATTCCCTCTACTATATTTTATTGATTCGGATATTAAATATTATATACGTATTCCTTTATTATAGGAGTAGTATACTTCAACGTTTATTTATTTCAAACCCAATTAATCATTATAGATTATTAATTATGTAAACACAAACTAGTTGAGGAACACTATTTAAATAAATCTTTTAAAAGAATAACTCATTTGAGGTATGATGAATATCAATTATCATTTAATTATTTATAGACTACTATTTAATTAATGATTATTTATTTAAGTATTGTTATTGATTTAAAGATCATAGATCCTAATATACCTTCTGATTTAGAAGTATCATTCGAATAATTTCAGATCGTCGGTGAATATTATCCCGACTTATTATTATATTGTATATAGTTTCAAGATGAAACTTTTCCCCTTATTAATTATCTGTTGACAACGGTCAACTCACATCCCTAGTACTTCCTCCGAAATTCTCGGAAGTACGTATATACATATATATACACTTATATTCTAAAAAGATAAATAATCTCTATCAACAAGCAAAACGCTTGGGGAACTTCGATGTGGATCAAGTTCCCGGGATGGATAGAATTCTGTTGAAGGACAATGGAGGGGTAGACTCTGGTACTACGTGTGCTGGATGGGCTACCAAAGGTACCGCAGGCGAAGGTACTTTGTGTACTCAGGAACTTGTGAAGTATATGTATACCCGAAAATGGGACACGTAGCCCGAATGCGGCCAGGGTGATACCCGAGAGATGACGGTATTAGTCCTTTTACTAGTAAAGAAGGTTACTTTCCGTAGGACGACTGATCATCGTATGCGGTGGCTCCTGTGAGATGTCCAAAATCTTCCAATTGGAATTGATATGCAATACCGTAACCCAAGCCTAGGTGCTGGGATTACTATTAAGGTATTTGCAGGTTATAAAAACCCCTTAAAAGAATTATTCTCATAAGAAGGTGTGGGACACCGAGAAATCTACTTTTAAATAAAACATATATAATATATGATGTTATTATACAGTCATTTTCATACTGTACATTATTATGCTGAGCATCTTAGCTCACACTTGTTTTCTTAAATTGACACAACACAACAGTGAATCAAGATGCCTGCCATGAGAACCACAGCCAGGAAACGGGTAGGAAATGGCCAACTGTTCCGTAGATTGTTTGGTGCAGTACTTCAGGTAGTCGGAATAAGCTGGATTAGTTTTCAGTTGTTTATAGTTCGACTTATTTATAAGTATGGTTTATGTAAAATAAGAAATAAGAAGCGTATATTCGGCCGGCGGATTAACCTTACTTAAAGGTCACCCCCGGTAAGACTAATTACATTTGGGTTGTAATAAAATTTCTCTAGTAAATGATGGTTCATTTCCAAGACAATAACCTGTAGTGTGTGTGTGTTAAGGGTGGAGTCGTGAAGCGTGAGTATTTACATATTGTAGTGTTAGTTGTGTGAGTTTAGATAGCGTGGCTTCCGAGACTCCTGACCCCGGGTTTTGGGGCGCCACAGAAATGGTATCAGAGCCTTAGGTTATCAAATCTTGGAAACGATAGGATATAAAATATGTAGACCTAAGAATAATAAAATAATCAATTAGAGCTCAAGTCGAGTTCATCGTCGGGCTACACGGGTAGTCTTGACTGTTTTACCCTCAAGGGAATTCCAACTCTCAGTTAGTAACACCTTGCCTATTGTGTCAGGTACCAGTGGAGCCTAGGAGGGAGGTTGACCTTGTTGATGAATTGATGATTCCTGAGCATAACCCTATTCCCGAGCCAGAGAGCCCACCCATTGATGATTCAGACAATGACCCTACTGAGGATGTCTTAGAAGAGGAGACTAAGCTTCCTGTCCCCATAGCTAATGGCGTAGTATGGAGAGATGTAGAGATGTACCCACACCAGGCTATTCGCTCTCCTACACCACCCCCAGGGATCCAGAGCCCTATGTCCTATACGGATAACGATGATGAGGAGGCGATACGAGCACAGTTCCATGAGGTCCAGAACATATCCTCTAGCGACCCAGACTCACCTCTACCACCACCGGCGACCATGCATGTAGTCGTACACGACTGGGTAGTGAGTCAGCTTAACGCTGAGATCACGGCGGCGTCTACCCGCATTGCTGAGTTACGCCAGGCACTGACAGCTGAGAGAGCTACCCAACTAGGATACCCCGGAGACTTCAGAGCTGCTTCCCCAGCCATAGCCCGTAGAGAGATCGATGGGATCGAGCTCCGTACCAGGGTTCAGATGAGGATGACATCAGTGGGAGGATACATCCCGGTAGTCGATGCAGAGATGATGATTGCAGGAGCGATGAGGAGGGTGCGTGACCTCACTCGCAGTGATAGTGACTGAGAGATTAGTGACTAGATGTAGACCTTGAAGAAGGCTGAGTGACTTGTCACCAATTTTGACAGGATTGCTAGTAGTAGATAGCGTTCCTAGCCTTTCAGGGTACACGGCTTATGTATTTTCCTTTCAGTATTTAGAACTAGCAGTGATAGATTGTAATCAGGCATGTATGAACTCGGCTAGTTATTTCATCCCCAAGATATAATTGGGAGATCTTATGAATATATATCGAAGCAGTTATTAAAGAATTGATGTCTATATTAATGCACTTTATAAAACCTGTTAAATAATAAATGACATGCTTATATATGAATAAAATAACCTAACTGTCATAATCATGTGACCAATTTTCCTTATCAGAATAATGCCACCCCGTAGAATAGGAACTAGGGCACAGCCCGTAGAGTCTGTTAACCAACAACGAGGTGACCCAGTAGTAAATGAGGGAAGTGAAGAAAACATAGACTATAATGAATATGATGAGGAAGAATATATAGAAGAAGAGGCTGAGGATACCCATCAGGGAGGGAACCCAGTGAATCAATATGGAACTGCTAAGAACAAATCTGAACCAACATCCTATTCCACCACAGCCCCCTGCTGCCCAACAGACTACAGCTACTATCTTTAAAGCCTTCAAGTCCCTCAAACCCCCAGAGTTTCTAGGATCTGCTGACCCCGTTGAAGCACGGGCCTGGCTCAAAGAGATAGAAAAGTCCTTCGAGATACTAGGAGTTGAGGAACGACATAAGACCATTTTTGCTTCTTACATGTTGAAAGGAGAAGCTAACTATTGGTGGGAGTCCAAACGAAACCTAGAAACTGATGTTGTGATCCCATGGGATAGATTTACCCGACTGTTCTTAGACAAGTACTTCCCTAGGTTTATGAAAACCCAGATGGAGATTAGGTTTCTGGAGTTGAAACAGGATAAGATGACCGTGGCAGAATATGAGGCCAAATTTACTGAGTTGTCTAGATTTGTGCCTGAGTTTGTGAATACTAAAGAAAAGAAAGCGTGAAGGTTCCATCTTGGTCTAAAACAATGGATACAGAACCGAGTAGCAGTGTTAGAACTGACAGACTATGCCACCTTAGTACAGAAAGCCTCGATTGTTGAAGCTGGTAGTGAGCAGATTGTGAAAGAAAAGGAGAATAGGAAGATAAAGATAGGAAGCCAAGAAATAGGAACCGGAAATAGGAGCCTTCCAAGTAGGTTCATCAGGGGAGCGGTGTCCCAATCTGCAAAAGGCCCCGGATTTAGAAAGGCCCCAAATGAGAGCGTTGGCCAGGGTGGCGGACAATCTAGGGCAACATTTCATAGCCAACCACGTGCCCCAATACCAGAATGTCAAACCTGTAAGAAGAGGCACCTTGGAGTGTGTAACCAGACAAGAGCCCCTCTGAGATGTTATCTGTGTGACCAAATCGGGCACCTTGCCAACAGTTGCACCTGGCCCAAAGTAACATGTTTCCAATGTGGGAAGGTAGGACACATGAAGCGGGATTGCCCAATGTTGAAGCCCCCAGCCTCAGGAATGAGTAGAGTTGCATCTAACCGACCTCCAGCCGCTAGCACCTTCAACATGACTATTCAGGATGCTGTCTGAAACACTAACGTGATAGCAGGTACCCTTTTGTTAAATTCCGAACATGCAAATGTCCTATTTGATTCTGGAGCAACCAAGTCTTTTATATCTCAAGATTTTGCTAGCAAGTTAAAACTTAATGCCATACCCTTACGTGAGGTATTACGAGTGGAAATAGCAAACAAAGAAATAATCCATATAAATCAAATATACCCTAAGTGCAAGCTGAAATTAGAAGAGGAGATTTTCGAGGTCGACTTAATACCATTCGCGTTAGGAGAATTTGATGTGATCTTAGGAATGGATTGGTTATCCCGTAACGGAGCGCAAATAGATTGTGAACAGAAGAAAGTTAAGATAAGAGTGCAGAATGATAAAGAAGTAGTGTTTAAAGGTCAACGACAGAACCAGAAATTTTTGACCATGCTTCAAGCAAAAAGATTGTTGAGGAAAGGTAACGAGGCCTATTTGGCTTATATGATAGGTACCCAGAAGGAGGTCCCCAACATACAGGACATACCCATAGTAAACGAATTCGAGGATGTATTTCCAGAAAACTTACCAGGATTACCACCTGACAGAGAAATCGAGTTCGCTATAGAGTTAGCACCAGGAACGGCACCCGTATCCAAGGCCCCATATAGGTTAGCCCCAGTTGAGATGAGAGAACTATCTTCTCAACTACAAGAATTATTAGATAACAGAATGATAAGGCCCAGTGTGTCACCATGGGGAGCACCAGTACTATTCGTAAAGAAAAAGGACGGCAACATGAAATTATGTATAGACTATCGAGAGCTGAATAAGCTGACTATAAAGAATAGGTACCCTCTTCCCAAAATTGACGACCTATTCGACCAACTCAAAGAAGTTGTACATTTTTCCAAAATAGATTTAAGGACAGGATATCACCAGTTGAAAATCAAATCGGAAGATATACCAAAGACTGCTTTTCGCACTAGGTATGGACACTATGAGTTCTTAGTCATGTCGTTTGGATTAACCAATGCACCCGCAGCCTTTATGGATTTGATGAACAGAGTGTTCAAAAAGTACCTGGACATATGTGTGATAGTTTTTATAGATGATATTCTGATCTACTCAAGGACAGAGCAAGAACATGCGGAACATTTGAGGATAGTATTAGAAATCTTTAGGAATGAGAAATTGTATGCCAAGTTTTCGAAGTGTGAATTTTGGCTGAGAGAAGTTCAGTTTTTAGGACATGTGGTGAGTAGCAAAGGAGTTTTAGTTGACCCCGCCAAGATAGAGGCGGTATCCAATTGGGAAAGACCAGCAACCCCGACAGAGGTTAGGAGTTTCGTAGGTTTAGCAGGTTATTACCGGAGGTTCGTGCAAGACTTCGATAAGATAGCCGGTCCACTGACTAGACTTACCCGGAAGGCAGAAAAGTTCGTATGGACGGAAAAGTGTGAAGAGAGTTTTCAAGAACTAAAAAAGAGGCTGGTGTCTGCACCAGTGCTCGCTCTTCCCGATGGAAAGGGAGAGTTTGTGATATACAGCGACGCATCACTTAAAGGATTAGGATGTGTACTAATGCAGCACGGCAAGGTTATAGCGTATGCCTCTCGACAATTGAAGGAGTATGAGAGCCGATACCCTACGCATGACCTAGAATTAGCAGCCATAGTATTTGCCCTAAAACTTTGGAGACATTACCTATACGGTGAGAAATGCGAGATCTACACTGACCATAAAAGCCTCAAATATATTTTTACTCAGAAGGAACTAAACATGAGACAGAGGAGATGGTTAGAGTTGATAAAGGACTACGACTGTGAAATTTTGTATCACCCGGGTAAAGCCAATGTGGTGGCTGACGCCCTTAGTAGGAAGGAAAGACTCAAAATGATAATGACATCGGAGGAATTAGTTAAGGAATTTGAGAAGATGGAAATCGACGTAAGAATGATCGGTAAGAGAACGGAAGGATTATTTGAGATTAAGCTAGTACCAGAACTAACTACAAAGATACGAGTATGTCAGGAAAAGAAGATGAGCGAGGAAAAAGGGACATTGACCGGTGAGGAAGTGAGATGCGAGAAGGATGAGGAAGGGATCATGAGGTATGCGTCCCGGATTTGGATTCCGAATGTGCAAGAATTAAAGGACGAGCTGTTGCATGAAGGGCACAGCTCTAGATATTCAATCCACCCAGGAAGTACGAAAATGTACCGTGACCTTAAGGAATATTATTGGTGGCCTAACATGAAGAGAGAAGTAGCGGAGTGGGTTAACAAGTGCTTGACATGCCAAAGAGTGAAGGTGGAACACCAGCAACCTAGTGGACTGTTACGACCCCTAGTAATTCCGGAATGGAAATGGGAACACATAGCCATGGATTTTATGACAAGCTTACCTAGGACAAAGACCAATCACGATGCTATATGGGTTATCATTGATAGACTGACGAAGTCTGCACACTTCCTACCAATCAACGAAAGGTACACCGTAGACAAGTTGGTAGATATTTACTTGAAGGAAAATTGTAATAAGACACGGCGTTCCTGTAGCCATAGTGTCAGATAGAGACCCGAGGTTTAATTCCCGATTTTGGAGAAGCTTCTAGGAATGTGTAGGCACCAGACTAAACATGAGTACCTCTTACCACCCCCAGACAGATGGACAAAGCGAAAGGAGTATACAGACCCTAGAAGATATGTTGTGAGTATGTGCCATCGACTTCAAAGGAAATTGGGATAATCACTTACCCCTGATAGAATTTTCTTACAACAATAGCTATCACGCTAGCATAAGAATGCCCCCGTATGAAGCTCTTTACGGGAGAAGATGTCGCTCTCCCCTGTGTTGGGATGAAGTTGGAGAACACAAGCTATTAGGACCAGAGTTAGTCCAGCAGACCAGAGAAATGGTGAAACTCATCAGGAAGAGACTGACAGCAGCCCAGGACAGACAAAAGAAGTACGCCGATCAGACCAGGAAGGATAGGGAATATGAAGTAGGAGATTCGGTGTTATTGAAGGTATCTTCGTGGAAAGGAGTGATGAGATTTAGAAAGAAAGGGAAGCTGAGTCCCAGATTCATAGGACCCTTTGAAATTTTGAGGAGGATAGGACCTCTAGCTTACGAGCTCGCCTTGCCTCCTAATTTGCAACAAGTACACAACGTGTTTTGCGTATCTATGTTGAGAAAGTACCATGCTGATGCCCGACATGTAATAGAGTACGAGCAAGTAGATTTACAACCAGATCTGACCTACATCGAGCAGCCAGTTAGGATAATGGACCAAAAAGAACAAGTGCTGAGGAACAAAACGGTGAAGCTAGTTAGGATCTTGTGGAGAAATCAAAATGTTGAGGAATCAACTTGGGAACTTGAAGACACCATGAGGAATAGATATCCCCACTTATTTTTTTTCTAATGGATTCCGGGACAGAATCCTTGTTAGAGGGGAAAACTGTAATAACTCGAATTTTTGAGACCCTGTAAAATGTTTAATGAATAGTAACCCTGACAGACGGGAAAACTTTTGAGCCCACACTATATAGTGCATAAGAAAATGAGTTTCGGAATAGATATTACGACTATACATACCAAATAAGTGTATGTAAACGCTATTAGTTTTCGAAGAAAACGAACTTTGAAAAACAACTGTAATTACGACTTATCAAGGACTACCGGAATCACAATATAATTACGAGATTAAAATCCTACGGATTTATATTCAATTAGGATAAATAAAAATATAAGGAATAAATACGAAAAGAATTACATTGCGAACCATTTACGAATAAGTATTGAGGAGAACGTTTAAGTAACCGAGCGAACGCGTAAACGATTAATTAAACGTAACGCACTAACTAAACCATGGTAAGGAAGTAACCATGGTTACTTCATCAAATAGTAAGCTAACCCTAGGATGACCAAGCTAGCTAGCAAATAGTGTGCTAAGGAGCTAACCTTGTAGTTTAGCTTGTAAGCTAGCAAGCTACAAAGGTTTGTCCATGGATTTGGAGACAAGGTAAACCTAAGCTATCCTAGGAAGAATAAAGATTAACTTGCAAAGATATCAAGTCACCTTCCAAGAAGCAACCTATAATTCATCCAAGAGAAGCAACCAAGGGCTATAAATACCCCCCACCCCCATTTGCTCTCATTCGGCTATTTGAAGAAAAAAAGAAGGAATTGCAATTTAAAACTCCAAGCTCTAGTTCTTGTAAAATCCCACAATTATTTCCCAAGCCTCCTAGCAACTAAACTAAGGTAAGAAAAATCTTTCATCTCTTTTTATCAAGGTTTAATGGATGGAATAAATTCAAGAAACTCACTAGTGAATAGTGTGAATAGTAACCTCTCTTTGGTTTCTTAATTTTAATGGTGGTTTTAGGTTCCAAAAATCATACCAAGCACTTCCAATCCTCCACCATCCTCAAGAACACATCTCAAGATTTCAAGAAAGGTAAAAATCTTTGACCTAACTTTATTTAAGGTTCATGTTCAAGATCCATTTAGTGGGTCTTACTAAACCTAGCTTACTAAGTGTTGTTTATGAAATCTTGATGATTAAGTTAAGTAGATTTAAGGTTGGTTGTTGTTGCCTCAAGAACATGATGTTCTTGAGAGGATTTTCTGTGTTGATGATGATATGATGATTGTTGGGTTTTGTTGATAGTTAAGGCATAAACGAAACCCCGATCGTAAACGTAACTTCGTTAAAAACAACAAACCGTAACTTTAAGTTTCTGCAGAAAGTATCGAAGTTTTAAATTGTAGATTCTTGAGAAATAACCTTTGTTTAAGATATACAATGTTATAAGGATCGTTTAGGTACTTGAATCGCTTAATTCCGATTTACGGATCAAAAGTTATGATCGTTTTAGTAAAAGTGTTTTATGCGACAAAAACTGCTACAAATCACAAACTTTGAAAATATAAAGGATAGACTTAAAAGTATTCATAAATCATGAAATTTTTACAGAGAGTAACATGTGGAGTTTCCTAACTGTCATAAAAATTTCCAGTAAAAATAATGATTTCTCAATTTTATAAAAATGTTGGAAATGAGACCGCGCGAGTAGAAACCGTAAGAATCCTTAAGCGGAGCCGACAACGATAATGAGAATGAACTCAAGATACTTAGGAAAATGAAGTGACCATAAGGTGTTTATGACTTAAAAGAAATGTTAAGGGTAGTATGAGTTGAGAGGGTGTATAATGAGTAGCGCATGAGTGTGAATTACCGTGAATTAGGACGGAACCTAACGAAATGAAATGTGTTTATGGTTATAGATTTCCGAGCGGAACCTAGAGCATCCTCCACCTCGAGATACCCAGGCAAGTTTACAAACCCAACTCCATTTTACTGTTGTGTTGTGAAAATATTGTTTTACTATCATCGCATAAATACTATATTTGCCATGATACGTAGTTTTGAATTTTCGCATGATATAGCGATGTTGTACGATAAGTATATATCGTGAAATGTTATTTCGCTTTAAGCGTAATGTATGATAGAAGACCGAGGGTCGGTTGGGATTTAAGATAAAACCCGGGAATCGTTCCGGAGATATTATAGGACGGATATAAGTCCATAATAGTACGTGTTAAAGGGACTCATCGTCCACTTACGAAACATTAAAACACCTCGAACTTTTAAAACGATTTCCCAATGAGCATATTCCCTCAACTATATTTTATTGATTCGGATATTAAATATTATATACGTATTACTTTATTATAGGAGTAGTATACTTCAACGTTTATTTATTTCAAACCCGATTAATCATTATAGATTATTAATTATGTAAACACAAACTAGTTGAGGAACACTATTTAAATAAATCTTTTAAAAGAATAACTCATTCGAGGTATGATAAATATCAATTATCATTTAATTATTTATAGATTACTATTTAATTAATGATTATTTATTTAAGTATTGTTATTGATTTAAAGATCATAGATCCTGATATACCTTCTGATTTAGAAGTATCATTCGAATAATTTCAGATCGTCGGTGAATATTATCCCGACTTATTATTATATTGTATATAGTTTCAAGAAGAAACATTTCCCCTTATTAATTATCTGTTGACAACGGTCAACTCACATCCCTAGTACTTCCTCCGAAATTCTCGGAAGTACGTATATACATATATATACACTTATATTCTAAAAAGATAAATAATCTCTATCAACAAGCAAAATGCTTGGGGAACTTCGATGTGGATCAAGTTCCCGGGATGGATAGAATTCTGTTGAAGGACAATGGAGGGGTAGACTCTGGTACTACGTGTGCTGGATGGGCTACCAAAGGTACCGCAGGCGAAGGTACTTTGTGTACTCAGGAACTTGTGAAGTATGTGTATACCCAAAAATGGGACATGTAGCCCGAATGCGGCCAGGGTGATACCCGAGAGATGACGGTATTAGTCCTTTTACTAGTAAAGAAGGTTACTTTCCGTAGGACGACTGATCATCGTATGCGGTGGCTCCTGTGAGATGTCCAAAATCTTCCAATTGGAATTGATATGCAATACCGTAACCCAAGCCTAGGTGCTGTGATTACTATTAAGGTATTCGCAGATTATAAAAACCCCTTAAAAAAATTATTCTTATAAGAAGGTGTGGGACATCGAGAAATCTACTTTTAAATAAAACATATATATAATATATGATGTTATTATACAGTCATTTTCATACTGTACATTATTATGCTGAGCATCTTAGCTCACACTTGTTTTCTTAAATTGACACAATACAACAGTGAATCAAGATGCCTGCCATGAGAACCACAGCCAGGAAACGGGTAGGAAATGGCCAGCTGTTTCGTAGATTGTTTGGTGCAGTACCTCAGGTAGTCGGAATAAGTTGGATTAGTTTTCAGTTGTTTATAGTTCGGCTTATTTATAAGTATGGTTTATGTAAAATAAGAAATAAGAAGCGTATATTCGGCCGGCGGATTAACCTTACTTAAATGTCACCCCTGGTAAGACTAATTACATTTGGGTTGTAATAAAATTTCTCTAGTAAATGATGGTTCGTTTCCAAGACAATAACCTGTAGTGTGTGTGTGTTAAGGGTGGGGTCGTGAAGCGTGAGTATTTACATATTGTAGTGTGAGTTTTGTGAGTTTAGATAGAGTGGCTTCCGAGACTCCTGACCCCGGGTTTTGGGGCGCCACAGAGACGGATCTCCGAGCCCGAGATATAGAAGGAGCAGTCGAATCCCAAATCGGATAAATGTTACGACCACAAGGAGGAAGAGGAAATGGAGCCCTCCTTCGAGCTATGACCACAGAGCAAGCAGATATATGCCTTTGACCGCACCTATTGAACATATCTTTAAGGTAAACAAGAATAGAGGGCTGTTTAGAAAACCTGAGGCTCTGTCATCTTAGCAAAGCAAAGATAAGAAGAAATGTTACGAATACCATGAGTCATCCGGACACAACACACATGAGTGTCAGAAACTAAAGGATGAGATCGAAGCCCTTATCAAGGAAGGATATCTTGGCGAATGGGTGGTTAAGGAAGTAAGGAGGGATACGGATGGCGCCGACAGAGTAAAGAAAGAAGGATGTCGAGCTCTACGGGGGTAAAATAATGAAACTGTGGAAGAAAATAAGTTCGTCAAGGATGGAAGCATCTAAGCAATCTATGGAGGAGATCTCGGGATGGAATGCAGTAATAGAGCCTTGGCAAGGGAAGCCCGATTCAGACCTCTAACCGACATTCAGAAGGTGGAAACTCGGCCACCCAAAGTATTTAAGGGTGAGTCCATGGACATCACCTTCAGAGAAGCAAATGCCCGGTGGGTACATCACCCCGACAATGACGTACTGGTCATTTCCATCCAGATCGGGACCAAGAATGTTCATAGAGCCTTCGTAGATAATGGAAGCTCGGTAAACATCCTCTGCTATAGCACCTTTAAGAAGATGGGGCTACCTGATCGGATATATCGGGAGAAGACTCTTGAGTCTATGGTTTCTCTGGCAAAGGAGTTAGAGTTATGAGATCATTCGATTGCCGTGTACCTTGGGGGAAAGTCCGTTGTCCGTCACAAAGATGCTCGAGTTCAAGGTCCTAAATCAGGAGTCATCCCACAACGTGCTGCTAGGACGACCTTTTCTTAGGAAAATGAGGGTCATCACTTCGATCCACCACCTCACCATCAAGTTTCCAACCCCAAATGGTGTGGGCAATATAAAGGGCTCTCAATATGACTCTCGGGAATGTTATAGGCAAGCCATGAGAGGTTTTTGGAGAAAGGATGCCCACAGCGAAGATACGTCGGATGATGAGCGAGAGAAAACCATCGAACAGCCGATCGAGGAAATTCGAGTCCATTAAAAAACTATATCGAGCAAGAAAACGAACGCCCCTTTGAATTACCTCCAGCGACGTTGTTCTTGGAAGACACAATCAAAAATTGAAATGTTGGAGGAAGAAGAGCTCTCAAATGACATAGTCGAAGCAAACTTCAACGGGGAACGTCGAAGAAAGATTTGATGTCTTACAGAGTCTTAGAAAAGATGTGCATAAGGTAGATGCCCCTCTCCCTGAGGGCGCGCCCTTATCTTCAGGAAATTCAAAGGAAGTTGATGCCCCTGTGACATAGGGCGCGCCTTCTAAAGAAGTTGATGTTCCTCTCCAAGAGGATGCGCCTTCTCTGCAAAATGATGAAGATCGTAATCAGCTCGACTTAGATCCACGGATACCAATGCAAACGGAAAAGATGGGGCCAGTGGAAGACACAATTGAAATCCCTGTTGATGAAAAAGATCCAAGTAAAGTTTTGAGAATTAGATCTCAGTTGGCCCCAAGGTTGAAAAAAGGGCTTTCAATATTTCTCTTGGCAAACCTTGATGTATTTGCGTGGAACCATTCAGATATGGTGGGAATCGACCCGAGAGTTATGTGCCATCGTTTGAATATTGATCCCAAACAAAATGGGATCATAAAAAAAACAGAGGGCCGTAAGTGGAGAAAGGGCATCAACCTTGGCAGAAAAAGTAGATAGACTCTTGGATGTCGGACTAATCAGGAAATCTTTCTACCCAGATTGGCTGGAAAATCCGGTGTTAGTGAAAAAACCTAACGGCAAGTGGAGAACGTGTGTGGATTTCACCGATCTAAACAAAGCCTGTCCAAAGGACAGCTTCCCTTTGCCACGAATCGACCAGTTGGATGATGCCACGGCAGGGCATGCCCTGCTGAGTTTCATGGATGCATACTCTGGGTATGACCAAATCCCCATGTACAAGCCCGACCAAGAGCACACCTCTTTTATTACTGATAGATGGCTCTATTGCTACGTTGGGATGCCGTTTGGTATGATCAATGATGGGGCCACTTATCAAAGATTAGTAAACAAAATGTTTAAGAGGCGGATCGGGAAGACGATGGAGGTGTACGTGGATGATATGCTTGTAAAATATAAGAGGGCGGAAGATCACATAGCAGACTTGGCTGAGATGTTCCATATTTTAAGAAAGTATAGGATGAAGCTGAATCCTCAGAAGTGTGTGTTTGGCGTGGAATCTAGAAAATTCTTGGGATTCATGGTTAACCACCGAGGGATTGAGGCGAACCCGTCAAAAATCAAAGCTCTGTTGGACATGAAATCTCCCACCAGCGTTAAGCAAGTGCAAAGCCTGACGGGAAGGATTGCGGCTTTGAATTGATTTGTCTCAAAGTCGTCGCATAGATGCAAAGAATTCTTTAAGGCAATTAAAGGGATGAGGAAGGATTTTGTGTGGACCTCAGATTATGAAGAGGCTTTTCTGAAAATCAAAGAGCAGTTGGAAAATCCTCCTATGTTGGCCAAGCCAGATGAGGGGGAAATATTGATTCTTTACTTGGCAGTTTCAGAATACTCCGTCAGCAAGGTGTTAGTGAAAGAGGAAGCAAGCCACCAATCACCCTTGTACTATGTGAGCATAAGGTTGCTAGATGCAGAGACTAGATATACCAGCATGGAGAAATTAGTGTACGCCCTTATCCTTGCGGCACGAAAGTTAAGGCCTTACTTCCAAGCTCATCGAATAGAGGTTCGCACCGCTTATCCTCTCCGCCATATTTTACAAAAACCAGAATCATCGGAAAGAATTTTAAAGTGGGCGATAGAGCTGGGATAATTCGATTTGGAATATTGCCCTCGTACAGTGATCAAGGGACAGGCGTTGGCTGATTTCATACTTGAGTTTGACTCTGAAGTAGATAACAAGGCTATAGTGTTGGCAGAACCTTCCTCACAAGGAAATCCTCCTGTTGACGTGAGAGAAGAGTTCCCACACCCTTGGTGGATCTTGCATGTTGATGGGGTTGTGAATAATAATAGAGCAGGTGCCGAGATTGTTTTAGTCACCCCGGAAGGACATCGTTTGATGAGTGCCATCCGCTTCAAATTTTACGTCACTAACAACGGTGCTAAGTATGAAGCATTAATCAATGGTTTGAAAATAGCTCTGGAAGTGGGGGTTGTGAATTTGATAGCTCGGAGTGACTCAGAGTTAGTGGTAAACCAAGTCAACGGAGGTTTCCAAGCCCGAGGACCTCGGACAGAGTTATATATTAGATGTGTGCAGCGTCTACTGGAAAAGTTTGGAAGTGCCAGGCTAGAAGGTGTACCGAGGGAAGAAAACAACAATGTTGAAGCCTTGGCAAAGATGGGGTCGCAAATGGACAGTGTCCAACTTGGAAAAATTCCTTTGGGGATTCAAGAAATCCCAAGTATTCCAGAAGTAGGGGTGTTCCATACACGGGAGATTCCACTGGAAAATTGGATGACTCTCATTCATAACTATATTCGAAGGGGAGTTTTGCCAGAAGACAAGTTACAGGCTCGACGCCTTCGCTACCAGGCTGCGAATTACATTGAATATGATGGAGTATTATATAAGAGAGGGTTTAACTAACCACTGTTACGCTGAGTGGATCTGGAAGAAGGGAATTATATTCTTAGGGAGGTGCACGAAGGAATTTGTGGCAATCACTCGGGGGGTGGTTCGTTGGCATTGAAAATCCTTATACAAGGATATTATTGGCCAACTATTAAAGAAGATGCCTTTAAGTTCGTTCGGGCTTGTGATCGCTGCCAGCGATTCGCTAATTATTACAATGCCCCGGCAACATCTATCACTTCGTTGACAAGTCCTTGGCCTTTCACCATATGGGAGATTGATCTCATTGGAGGACTGCCCAAGGCCAATGGGGGTGTGAAGTATGCTGTGGTGGCTGTTGATTATTTTACCAAATCGACGGAATCTATGCCACTAGCCACGATCACGGTAAAGAAAATCAAAGACTTTGTTTTAACTCCATAGTCTGCAGGTTCGGTATTCCATATAAACTCATCTCAGATAATGGGAAGCAGTTTGACAGTAAAGAGCTAAGGAAGCTTTGTGAAGATTTGAACATCAAGAAAGATTTTGTTGCGGTCCACCACCCGCAAAGCAATGGTCAGACAGAAGCCATAAACAAGATTATCAAACACACTTTGAAGGCTAAGCTAGAAGAAAAGAAGGGAGATTGGCCGGAGGAGATGCCCATGGTCCTTTGGTCTTACAACACGACTCCTAGGTCGACCACTGGCCAGTCCCCTTTTTTGCTGACGTACAGGTATAAGGCTATGGTCCCCGTATAAGTAGGGGTTGGATCTCTGTGAAGGGATTTATTTGTTGAGGAAGATGCAGAAGTTAACCAAAGGCTCCACTTGGATTTGCTGGACGAAGCCAGAATGAACTCTCAATTGAAACTTGCGGCATCAGCAGAGAATTTCTAGGTATTTTAATAAGAAGGTGAATTATGTTCCCTACAAGGTGGGAGATCTTGTTTTACAAAAAGTCATGCCAAATACCAAAATAGCTCAGCATGGGGTGCTTGGAGCTAACTGGGAAGGACCACACAAGGTCAAGGCTATACTCTGGGAGGGAACCTATCGCTTGGAAGATTTGGATGGCAAGCTTATTCCCTGGGCTTGGAATGCAGAGCATCTACGAAAATATTATCAGTAGGGTGTGACTTTGGCCCCCTCGTTTCTATGATTAATTCCTATGTAATAGACTAGTAGCAAATAAATTCCTCCTAGCCTAGTGGGGTAGTATACATAACTATGAACCTTGAAACTAGCAGAAGGATAAAATTTTCAAATAATTTCCCCACAGAGCATAGTAGCCATGGGACTGGTGTAATTTTTACACTAGAGCGCATTATCATTAAAAGGAAAAAGTTGCTTCAAATTGCTTTATGTACTTTGTTCATTCAAAGGAAAAGTTAGGGTGTGCCCTAACTAAAAAGGCCCCTTAATAATAAAGAAAAAGTTATTTATAATACACTAACAAAATATATCCATGAAACAATGCTCTCTAATTCAGAAATTGCAGAACATCCTATCTAAGAAAGTCTGCTAAAAAATAAAGTGTGCCTATATGAAAGGATGCGCCTCAAGTTTCTGTACACTTGGCCAATCTCAGCAAATGAAAAAAGTGTATGATTAAGAAAAAGCTAAGACAAAAACTTAAATAAGGCGCGCCCTGAAGGTAGAAGCGCCTTGATAAATTTTTCCTTGAAAGACTGTTAAAATAAAGATATTTACTTTTAAGATGTGGCTTACCCAACAGGGCACGCCACCAGTTTAGTACTTATAAACTTTTTTGCACAAAATTTACTTGTTAAAAGATATAAAGATACGACAGTCACAATGAAATGGTAGCAAAACGGAGTATAGTCTTACAACTTTGCACAACATTAAAGGAGAGCTGGCTCCTCAAAGTCTTGAAATACACAATTCAGATAAATGATGAGGACAGTAATTCAGGGCGTGTCCTGAGGATCATCAGTTGGAGGGTTTGACTGGAGAGGGACTGAGGGATCCACTTCAGGGGCGTCCTTAGTTGGTTCTTCAGTGGGCGCGCCCTCTTTCTCTAAGCCGAGCTCAACCCTTTTCTCTCGAATCTCCTTGGAAAATTCCATCTTCAATTCTGCCATTTCAGCTACGATTTCTTCGCCGAACTTCTCAAAAGTGTACTCGGGATCGTTTGCCACGAACCCAATCCTGTAGAAATGGAAACCGTTGGCAAAAGCATCATCTGTTATAGTCCTCCTCTCCTCCATCCAGCCATTCCTTTCCGGGTCCTCAAGGTACTCTACATTCGCTTTTGTTTCAGCCAATTCTACGTGAAGAGATTCTGCCTTTTTCTTGGCTATTTCAAGCTGGGAAGTCGAATTTGTAACTTCACCTTTGAGGAAAGTAATTTCAGAATCCTTGTTTTGATATCTTTTGAATGGAGGAAGTCTTTGTCCTTCAAAGTATTTTTTAAAATGTTGTTGTCACCTTGCAGCCTCTTATGGCACGCCTTCTCCTCTAAAAGCTTGTCCACCATCTGATTAGAGTGGATGAATAGTTGGCAAGATGCCTTAATGGAAGCCCTGGTGGCGTCTTCCAAACTCATGGCTTGCCACTGCTCCAACTCCTCATCTGTAACGTGGAGGGAACCTAAAGGACCAAGGGAATTCAAAGTAGCAGAGGATCCTGAAGGCGAGCCGTCTGTCCTTGGCTTCTTGGGAATGCCTTGTTTTTCTAGTCAGGTCAATGATTGGCCTTTTCAGAACATGAGCAGTCTGAGAGAAAAGAGTAGGAACAGGAGTGGATGTTTGGGCTGTAGAAACATCTTTCCTTGATTTAGGCTTGGGTTTGTCGCTGAGACGCGCCCCGAATGACTTAGGAATTCTGGGAGAACCCATTTCTGTATAAGACATGGTAAATATTAATAAACATTGCAACGAGGCGCGCCAAAAGTACCAAATTTGTCAATGAAGGCTTGAAAATATATAATGTACAGAGATGCAACAAAAATAAAGGCAAGAACTAAATGTATGGTATAAATGTGCAATCCTTAGAATAAAAAAAAGGCAACGGGGAAAGAACTGAGGCGCCCTGGTAAAGGGCGCGCCTTAGATAAGGGATATTGAATCCATAACGATGAAATACCTACAAAGGGAACGCGCCCATACTAGAGGACGCGCCATAGAGACATAAGATAACCAAACCTGAGGGAATCTCGCTTTGAAATGAGTTGTCTTTCACTTCCTCATCTTCTTCCTCAATTTCTTCATCACTATCTAAATTACTAACATGGGAAACAGGGACACCTTTTCTAAATTTTATAAATTTATGCTTTACTCCCACTTGGTCAGAAAGGATTCCAACTCGCATCATATTGGTCCTAGTGACCAATGATTTTAGATTCCATCTCTCGGAAGCCACTCTGAGGAGGGCTTTTGCTCGCCTTTTTGGCGCGCTCTCGAGTGTTCTCACCACCGGCTTGTCTGAGTAAATGCAATATTATAAGAAATAGAAAATAAATACAAGCTGAGAAAAGGAGAACAAAAGAGGTGCGCCCTTACTTGGAGATGTGTTGAATCGAATCCTTATCCTGGGAACATCATAAAGGTAAAATGAGGATAGTGCAATCCTTGTGAGGTTACTCTGACTTTTAAAAGTCATGAGGATAGTGTAGTGAGAAGTAGTGAGACTACTTATTCAAAAGAACAGAGATCTTAGGATTTTCCTATTCTAATCTACTTGGTAAACTCATCACTACAAACTTCACTAACTTGAAGCTGCTGATAGTGTTATACCTGAACATTGACAAAAGCTTGAACAATGTGCATCTAGCTGGATCTTTCTTCATGGAGATAATGTCAAAAAGGGGGAGAATATATCTAAATTTCAAAACAGCTAATGGATGTTGCCATATAATAATATTCTTTTCTTGATAGGGGGAGAAGGAATAATAAATCTAAATGCAACTCACAAAAGAAGATCAAATTAGGTTCTTGGGTTCTGCATTTAGATAAAGTTTTGACATCATCAATCAGAACTTGTGCATAATTTCATAATGAACAAGTTGGGGGAGATTGTAATATATAATAGATGATGTCAAAGATTACTGGAGCTAACAATATCATTAGCATCTATGATCTGAATGGAAGATTAATGAATAGTTATTTTCAGTAATCATTTAAGCTTGGGGCCAACCCTAAGTAAATTGTATTGTTATCTAAATTTGAATTCTGTACTTGTAACACTTAAAGTCTGTAAAAATGCAAAGGAGCAGACTGGAGTCTTTTTCCTAAAATAGTATCAAGCCTAAGGATTCTATCTGGAAGAAGATCATGAAGATTATGCCTCAGAAGAATTTTAAAGAAGCTTGGAGTTGAATAAATCTGTTTGGAGAAAAATGTTCTAAGTCAAGATCTCTACAAGTCACAGATTTAATGTTATAGAGAAGTCATTCGAGAACTCCAGAATGACTTATCGAGAAGTCAATCAAACTCCAGAGAGTACCGACGGATAAGCAATATCTACTCGACGGATGAGCTATATATCCACTTGATAGATGAATAAAATCTACTCGACGGATGAGCAATATCTACTCGACGGATAAGCTATACATCTACTCGACGGATGAGCAATATCTACTCAACGGATAAGCAATATCCACCGGGAGTAGAGAAGTTAGGAAAGCTACTCGAGAACTCAAAAAGATATCGACAAGTCATTCCCTCACTAGAGAACTCAGAGTTATCGACAAGTCTATATCCATTCAAGAACTCAGAGATATCTACAAGTCAAGTGAAGTTATGAAGATTAGAGATCTCGATGAGCTGAAGACCTCTACAAGCCAAACTCATTATGGAGTACTAGAGATCTCGATAAGCCTTTGTACTTATCGAGATATCAAGTGTTCAAATAAATCAAACTGGAGATCTCGAAGTACAGTCTCAAAGTAAAGAATTGCATATCAGTTTAATATCCAAGATAAATAATCAACAAACAATCCAACAGCTAGATTGACAAGTCTACAAAAAGCAGCTTGAAGAGTGTGCAAGATCAATGGCAAATATTAACTGACAGAGGAAGATTAAAGTAAATACAGGATGCTAAAGATATGCTAAGCCAGAAATGGAAGATTTGCTTTTTTATAAAAAGAAATGACAAGTGACAGTTTAGAAAAGCTAATAGCATGTTTATTATCCACTGTGTAAACCAGCAGTTAACTGAGCTATAAAGTTAACACTGGTCCTCTAGTTAGAAGTAACAATTTAGATCAAAATTCTTGTAAAACTTTCGAGAAGAAGTTGAGCTCTTTAACTTCGAAGAGCTTAGAAATTTTGTAGCAAAGCATCTTAATTTTTAATACAAAAATTAAGTGAGTTTTGAAGATCTGTGTTCTTTATTTTGTGCAAGTTTAATTTCTGCATGAACACTTTTCTATACAAGGTTTAATTTACATTATTCAACCGTTATCTTTCAAGAAAAGCCTAAAATCAGAAAAACACATTCACCCCCCACCCCCTCTGTGTGTGATTCTTACCTAACCGCAACAAAAACATTGAGGGCGCGTCCAGTTCAGAAGGAAAAAGAAGGAAAAGGAGAAGAAAATATGAGAAGCAAATGGTAAAAAGCATGCATTGGGAAGATAACATATCCTATACGGGAGTTATATTGGGTTAGATTAATAAAGCATCTATCTTATTAATTTTTAGAGGTACACCTTGTGATAAGATGGTGCACTCAATAAAAGGCTAAAACGGTAAAGAAAGATTGGGGCCCGCCTTGATAAGTTATGCCTAAAAACCTACAAGTCTAAGTATGCTATTGATAAAAAAAGGGCGCGCCTTGAGTTGTTGGCGCATCCTGGACAGATATTTGCGATGTTTGCACTAAACAAATTGGTAAAAAAACAAAAACAAACTGGGCATAGAATACTAATGATTAAACTTCTCAAAAATATAAGTTTGAAGTTTAAAACCTTATGGTTTCAGATCTAAACCGTAAAATTCATGTATATGCAGATATACACATATATATACACACAGATACATACAATGAACTAAGAACAGGAAGTCGAATGGATAGTATGGCATGCACAATGATTTACTTGATGAAATTTAGAAATATAAAAAGTAACATATACCTTTCTGATCAGAAAAGAAGATCAACCAGAAAAATTGGAGAAATGGTGGAGAATAGGGCCGGTTTCGAACAGATATGACTCCCGCCGGTGTGCTCTTTTGAAAGAAGAGTAAATCAAGAAAGAGGGTAAAGTAAAAAGTGACAACTGAATGATTACATGTATTTATAGATGGAAGTTATGAGGGGAAGCTGTCGGTCCCATCAATCATGTCGATAGTGATTCCCAAAGAATAAGGGGAACCGTTTCAAACCGTTTAAAATTCCAGGACACTCCCTCTTGAAGGCGCGCCTTCTCTAACTATCATGACAATTTAAAATTTCGAGTAGAGAAAGATTGGAGATTCTAAAGGCACGCCCTGTAAAGGGCGCGCCTTGTAAAATAGTATTGATGAATATGTTTACAAATTTTTTGATAAAGATGAGTAAAAAATTCCAATCCCATTTCCAATGGCATATGGAATTTAGGGGGTAGTTATTATGCCCAAAAATTGGTATAAACATTATTTAGGAGAAAATTAGATTGAATAGTCAAAATTGAGGTATAAATGCCTAAAATTAAGGAACATATAAGATTACCTTCCTTATGGAAGGAAAGTAGGCGCGCCCTATGTATAGGAAGGACGCGCCCTATATTGTGGATGACTGATGAAAAAGTAACTATAGATGCACCCTATGTATAGGAGGGCACGTCCTCGGAATAGTGGGAAGGCGCGCCCAGTTATTCGGTGAAAGATGACAAATTCTATGATAGTTACCCACTTGTGGTGAATCTTAGAGCGCGCTCTAAGTGGGTAGGATGTCTTGGAAAGGATTTCAACATGAATGCTTGGATGGGCTCTTTGAAGGATTCAAGAAAGATGGAGATTATTATTACTAACTTATTTGATGCAGGTATTCTATTGAAGAACTCCTTCCTGTAGTGCATCTACAGGAAGGTGGTATCCGTGGCCAGAGACCTCCAGGGGTATGCCTGGACAAAAGGCCTCATCCTGTAGTCAATGAATGTCCTCATTGGGGATGTGGGGTGAATTCTGGTGTATGCTTTGGGAGCTCTGTCTTTATAGTCAACAGGTGTCCTCGTTGGGAGACTTCGGAGTCTCCTGCACTTTGCACCCAAAAGCTTGGGATCACTTGTTCTGTAATCTGGTAGGGGCTCCTTATCGGGGGACAAGAATGCGTCCAACATTTGGGGTGAACCACGGCTATACCTGCGTCCACAGTATCCTTGGCCACGGAGATACATTATCCGTGAAGTCTCGAAGCTGCGGATGAGCCTTGGGCCTTTGTGGTTGGGCTTCATTGGCAGACATTCTTAAAGCTAGTAGAAGACGGTTTCCAGTGGGTTTCCCATCGGGCCTCGGGACAAGAGATCTAAGCCCATTAGGTTTCTTGTTCCCCAACAACTATGTTGGCTTGATTCCCTATAAATAGGGATACATAGGCAAATTATAAGGGGTGAGAAGCGAGAGCGCAAAGGAGCCACCACTAACCCTAAGCAATCTCAGCCACCAATAACCACTACCACCAAACACTATTTATATTTTCCGAACACTGTTCATCAGATCCACTGATTACTGTTCACGTTTTCGACAAAGAACCACCGTCACAGATCTTGTTTCTGGCTACGAACCTCAGACTTTGTTGATCTCAAATTCCTCCGTCAACAGTTCACTTCTTCAACTTCTTTTCTCTGCTTCTTACCGATCATCCAAAATTGCTTCGAGTTTTCTGCTTGGGAAGAAGATTTTGGTTCTTATTTAGCGGAATATATATGTTGTATTTGTTTATAGGGTTTTCCCCCGAGGCAATTGAGTGATGATATAACTGTATTGTTATTTGATATAATATAATCACAAAGAAATCTGGTCACTTACTTTTGTCATTACATTTTCCTTTATCCCTTCTCTATAGATAATAAAATGGAGACATGACTATGACTGCATATGCTAGACTTTATGTAGTAGAAGTTTATTGCTTGAATTATCCGACCTCCCCCGCCCCCTCATATTTTTTTATACATATATAATGGTATAAATCCCCCCGCTATAACTTCTAGTGAGTTTTGGAGTTTAGATTTCTCATTCCAGATTTATAAAGCGGTGTGCTTCGTTAACAATCATAGTCCAGAGTCTCTCCCGCCAGGGGCGGACCCATAAAATTTAGACGACCGGGGCTAAAAAATATCATGCACATCATCTCAAATAAAAGATACATGTCACTACTAGAAAAAACACCTTAGACATCGGTTAAAAACCGATGTCTATGTAAAAAATGACTGATGTCTTCGCGACTGATGTTAAATGTATTTTTTCATAGACATCGGTTTTTACCCGATGTCTAAGACAGACTTTCACAACGGTTCTGGAAAAATTCTGATGTCAAATGTCAGATTAGACATCGGTTATATATATGTAACCATTGTTAAAAACCTATTTTAACATCATTTTCTTTAATATAACCAATGTTAATTTCAAAAATAGACATCGGTTGTTTATTATAGAATTGATGTTATTACCCTTTTTACATATGCTGATATCCCTATATTAACATCGAATATAACATAATGCATTAACCACAATACTGAAAAAACTTGATTATCAAAAATCAACCAATATATATATTATTACCCAATCGAATTCAAGATCAACAAATTCTCAATGTCTACAACTTATCTCAAATACTACTATCATTTTAAACAAACTATTCCGGTGATAAGTACAACTAATCTCAGTGTTTAAAATCAACCATATTCCTAGTACTCAAGTCATCCCCTTTTATGCGGGCTAGTCTTCTTATCATGTCAGCTCCAATCTTCTTGCAAGTCTCATCATTATTTGCCTTCTCACGGGCACTAATCACTGCTAAAATAAATCAAACCATAACACAGGGAGTGAACATTATTATTAAACAGACTTATAGCTGGTTTAGCATTCCTTTGCAGACAGACTACAAACTCTTTAACATCACAGTAATACATGTGATCTATTTAATATATAAAAATGATAGCTTTCTTACAATCTGACATTTACAAGTGCAACAAATATATTACCTGTGTTGGTTTGGATAGTTGGACTGGTTGCCTGAATATGCATTTTTGTTGCACCCTATGCAAATACAGGTTCAAGTATGTTCTGAAGAAATCAAGTAAAATTAGCAAAATCAGTGTGCACTTAGTTTATGCTTCTAGCAACTGGTCTACACTCTACAGAAACCCATCATTGTGATTATTAAATCCATTCCATATTTATTTTTGATATTCTAAAGATAATATAGGAACTGAGGCTCGATTTTAACTACAGTTTGCGTCAAATTAAACATATCATCGACGTTTCTCCATACCTTGACAAAGACTTGAGTAGAACGAGCAAGTACATTCTATGACAGACTTATGCTTTCACTGGCATCGATATAGCTTCAGTATATAACATGCCTGCATGCAGAAAATTAGAAATCAACATATTATTTATCAATTATCATCAACACTTTAGTTCACAATAGTTCTAATGACAACACCTGTTATTTTCCTTTCTTTTTGCTAAATAAAATTCTAATCAATCAAAATGATTACAAGTTCAAACAAAGCATACCCTGGGAACTGCGTGTGGAATAGAACCTCCCCCCCCCAAATAGCACCAAAACAAACAGTCCAATCATTTGGAAGTTAATACCATAATTTCTGAACGAACCAAAACTGTGTGTGGTATATAAGATGATACTATGATTTCTGAACGCACCTCGACCGGAGCACAGATTCTAGAGGCAGTCTTTTTAAAATTTCTGCAAGGATATCTCTAGAGAAAGGATCAGCCATTGGTGTTGCAGCTTACTGACCTTAGGTCTGGTTTCTTCAGCTCCTCTCATTCTTTTGCCATAGAACTGAAAAATACAATTTTTCAAAGTACCAACTTCTAGTCAGGAAAGAAATTAAAGTTTCCAAGGCTTGATTAAATAATTTTGACAAAGTCGATGACCATAAAAAGGAAGAAATTAGCAAATGTATCTGTTGATGAACAAGTATATTCAAGGCCAGAAATTCACTTTATCTATTCTCCGCTACCAACAAACAAGGAAAACAGTTGTTGCACTGTCATCTGATTTGCAGACAACACAATTTGCCTTGTACCGCCTATAGCATGCTTCATTATTCCCCAAAAACTGTTTAGTAAACGAGTCTGTTAGGAACCAAGCCAGAGCATCTAACAACTACTCATCATCTGGTGACGCAGCACTGATATAAACTTGAAACCACTGCCTTACAAGAGCATAGGCAATAAAATAGTCGAGGTACTCAATATAACAGCCACATATATACACAGAAAATAAAATTAAAGGCATATATAATGTTTATTTGGGATCTGAATGAAAGGAAAGAAAGCAAACCTTGTTGTTGGTGAAGAGAGAGATCGAGATAACATTCCTAATCATGATTAAAAAGAGTCAACAATATGATGATAATGACAACGGCGTATGAGAGGAGGAGAAGAAATTAAGACATCTCAATTGAATCCAAAATGTTGAAGAAGCTCAATGAACTTCCAAATTTGTTAAAAAAAGAAAAAAAACAAAATTAAAAACCAAACCCAATAATAATTAGGAAATAAATCAAGATGAAGAATAAACAAAATCCAATTGAACAATGAAACCAAGCCAGATTCTTCACAAATTAGGTTTCTCGAAGCTTGAGTTTGATTAATCGTAGATGTTCTTCAATTTGGGGTTCAATTGGAACCCTAATTAGAAATAATGTGAGATGGTGACAGATAATGTAAGACGGAGAGATAGTAATATATATATATGTAGAGAGAGAGGGAAAGAGAGAGAGAGAGAGAGAGAGAGAGAGAGAGAGAGATGTGAGACCGAGAGCGAGAGCGAGAGGAAAGAGACGGGGGAGAGAGAGGGAGGTGAGGTAAGGGGGAAAAGGAAGAAGTGATTTTGGAAGGGGGAAAAATAAATATGGTAAATATATTTGTTATTAAGGGGGGAAATATTTAGGAACCGGGGGAAAGTAAGCACGTTTTTTTTTAATTTTTTTTAAAATTAACCATAGACAACAGTTGTGATTTTAGACCGATGTCTAAGAAAATTCGACAACGGTTATGTTATAAACTGATGTCTAATTCACATTTCTTCTTTTTTGAAAATAACTATCGACAACGGTTTTTTTATCGACCGATGTCTAATATATGCAGTAACATCGTTTTAAAAATAACCGATGTCTAAAGGAACTTTAACATCGATCGTCTGAACAAGCGATGAAGGACCGATGTCTATTGACAGAATTCTAGTAGTGTGTAAAGATATATACAAATAAAAAATTTGCTACTTTAGTATATTATATTATAAATTTAAGTCTTGGATGTAATAATAAATTTGAATCCATATATATTATAAGTTTCAAATTAGTTAAGGATTAATCGTGTGCGTCTTTGTCAATTTGAATTCAGAATCAATTTTTCTGATAAATTTTAACTTAGGTTATAAGTGTAAACTTCACAAAAAAACAACATTTACGAAAAAGATTTATTAACTAATTCTCATTTGGCTTTGTAATTAGTGTTTTTTATTCTAAATTATGAAAAAAAACAAGAATGAAGGCTGCTCAATTTTTTTCACAAGACCTCAACTCAAGGTAACAAGCAATTATAATGATAAAATTATGAAAAGTTAAAAAAAATGACTTGGGCTAGGTCTGCCCCTGCTTCCCATACGTTATTATCTTCAGGTACATCATTTTATATAATTTGTGTGTATTTGATCAGCAGTTTCACTGATTGGTTTTTATGCATGATATTGTACCGAGTATATTGTCAATTTGGTGGTATACTTTATTGATCATAAACTACCAGGTTAGAATATTTTCAATTTATTCCTTCTAACATAGTGCGAGCATCACAGGTCTCACTCATTTCTTGTTTTCCACGTGTTTATAAATATAACTAACATTGTTTTTCTTTATATAAAACTGCTCGATCGCAGTTCAGCTCACTATTGCTTCCTGTGAGTAAAGATAGTTGAACAAAAGAAAAGGTTCACAAGCTCTTAAATGGAAATTTTGTAGATCCAGCAGATTGGGTATTTGATAAGTACTTTTCCATTCTTTTTACACATATCTTGATTTCTCTTCTGCCATTCCATCCTTTTTAAGGTCTTATAATAATTGTTGTTACCATCTTACGGAGGTCAGGAACTCAATATCAGGGGAAAGTTCAAGAACTCAGTAACATAATGCACTCGGATGCATCAACAAATAGTGTACAAAAATTACAAGTTGATGCAAGGAAAGTAAACTGAATTCAAGTCCTGGTAATTTACGATTTCTATGTCTAAAACAAGCAGTAAAGGTTTTGCTTTCAAATATTATGGATTAGCTTTTGATTTCAAACCTCATAGGCTAATTTTGTTCATCATGATGTACATGCGTCCTCATCTTAAATGAAAATTTTAATTCCAAGTGATTTAATCATTTATCTTACTCGCTAACTTTCATGTTCTGCAACTGATTGAATATGAAAGATAATAGTTCAACTTTGAAATATTTGGTACTAAAAAATTCAAGCAAGCTAAAGAACATGTGCCCAACTAAAGAGATATAAAATAGTCAAGACATGTGAACAATGATATGTTTGGTTAAGTGGTCTATAATAGTTATGCAGATCTACTTTACAGTTCCACTGATTCATCATAGACCAATGTCTGATGAAGTAAATAAACTAGCCAGCTTATGTTAGGAGTCTGGCATATTTCATGTTCTTGACTTTGAATTCAAGTAATGGGTTTTTTCCTTCAAATAAGGTGCTAATTTATCATTTTTAGAATTTTGTGTATGATGATTTTGGCATTGATATATACTAAGAAAATGTAGTCTGTCGGCCAAGACTATCAGGCCCAACGGTTGGAATGTAAAATCAGAGTAATTCATTCATGGTCAAGGATCAAATAGGCTAATTATTTAATTTCCCGTTGCTCAACTTTCAGAGACATGAGATGACTTCAATTCTTTTTATATTAAATAATTGGAAACTTATTTGATTTTTTCCATAAGGATTCAACCTTTAGTTATGTAATTAATATACTAGATACTGAACATTTTGATGATAATTTACCTATGTGATTTTAAATAGGTAAACACTTATACAAAATACTTATGCTAACAGTCTCATTTTACGTTGTTACACCTATGTCTAATCTTTGACTTCATCAATCGTTCCAAATAAAAATGTCTCAACTGGAGCTTCCGAAACAGTTCATGCATCAGATCCCATTCCACTAACAAGTGCAACATGATCATAAACATTTGTATGTTGAATATAACTCTTTGTATAGTTTATTTTTCACTTTTAGGTGGACTTAAAAATAGAGAAATAAGGGTGTGGGGTAGTGGATCCCAGAGAAACAAAGTCTTCCATTTGGGTTTGGAAGGTTTTTGTTAATATACACCAAAATTTATTTTTTATTGTGTGTTTAATAATGAGGTGTGCAATACGTTGTAATATTTGTGTTTGGTAGTCATTGGTGGAAATTTCCGACAACAAAGAGGGGACGTCCTCCCAGTTGAAATGACCAAGGAGCCTCTAAAATGGGTAGGGGATCAATACTTCCCTATCAAATTATCATTGACTTACCTGTCATTTTCCAGGTGATGGGTCTTCCATTGTTTTCTTTGATCTATATATTAATTATGTGTGTGGATGCATCTCACATGCTTATTATGCCACTGTTTAAAAAATTATGGTGCTATGTATATTATTATGAAACACAAATTTTATTTGAGAACGGGCGAACAATTTTTATTTGAGAAGGGTGCGCGATGGGCTGCTTATGGTCAGAATCCCTCCCATCACTCATTTAACTTGAATTAAAATTTATGTCTCTCGTATCCAACATGGGTTGTTTCTTTTATGTTCTAATGCTTCTAGACCAAGAGAAGGGCCATGGAGAAAAAAAGGCCAACCTCGGCATGTTGAAACCATTCTTGAGCCCCTGTGTTAGATATATTTGATAATGTCATGACTAATATGATTTGTGTTTAGTTTTCAGACCTTACTTAACAGGACAAATCAGTACTTAACTGGACATCAGTACTTATACTGAAGTCAGAACTTAAGTTGTCAGAACTTAAGTTATCAAGAGATATTTATCAGGAGATAATATCAGGACTTAAGGAGACTTTCAGATAAGGAAGGCGGTTGATTGAAAGGAAAGAAGATCAAGACAAACGCAAGAAGAGATATACATGAAGAAGGATATCTATGAAGAATAGAATACTTGGAAGAAAAGATAACTAGTTGATATATTTTAGGAAGCATAATTATATTCCATATCAATTAGAATTTATCTCGTAACTGTGTAGTATATAAACACAGACATAGGGTTTACACTAAAAGTGTTATCATAATCGAAGTTATTATTTATTGTAACCCTAGCAGCTCTCGTGATAACTTGTTCATCACTGAGAGAGAACAGTTCCATATTATAACAGAGTTTATTTGTGTTAAATAAAATCCGTTTTCTGTGTTCTTATATTCTATTTGATTGTGATAAACATTATATTCAACCCCCTTCTACAGTGTGTGAGACCTAACAAGTGGTATCAGAGCAGATCTGTTAACACACAAACAGTTTAAGATCCAAAAACAATCATGTCTGAAGAAGAACAAACTCCAACCAAGCCCACCAAAACTGAAGAACCTCCAAAGACTCAAATCTATAATCGATATGAGACTATTAGAGTTCCCATACTGAAACCATCTGAATATCCTATATGGAAGGTGAGGATGTCTATGTTTCTGGAAGCTACAGATCCAGAATACCTTGACAGAATCAATGAAGGACCACACAAGCCAACCAAACTCTCTGTTATAGTTGTAGGTGAACCAGCAAAGTCTGTTCCAAGGGAGAAGAGTGATTACACTGCTGAAGATATCTCATCGATTGCTAAGGATGCTAAGGTACGACACTTGCTGCACAGTGCCATTGATAATGTCATGTCAAATAGGGTAATTAACTGCAAGACTACAAAGGAGATATGGGATGCCTTGGAGACAAGATTCCAGGGAACTGATTCAATTAAGAAGAACAGGAAGACTATACTCACTCAAGAGTATGAGCACTTTGACTCAAAATCTGATGAGTCATTGACTGGTTTATATGATAGCTTTGTCAAACTCTTGAATGATTTGTCACTAGTTGACAAGGAATATGATCTTGAAGATTCAAATCTTAA
The DNA here is from genome assembly GCF_009905375.1 of Apium graveolens. Classification (NCBI taxonomy): domain Eukaryota; kingdom Viridiplantae; phylum Streptophyta; class Magnoliopsida; order Apiales; family Apiaceae; genus Apium; species Apium graveolens. The sequence goes on along the minus strand of NC_133655.1, from coordinate 216,677,136 downwards.
ATCCATGTTAGCTCTTCCTGAAAGTTGGGATTTGAAGGCCACCACTATAAGAGACAACTATAATCTTGAAGAAACAACTCTTGATGAAATTTATGGGATGCTCAAGACTCATGAACTTGATATGGAACAAAGAAGAAAGAGGAATGGAAGAAACTCAAGGACAGTTGCTCTAAAGGCTGAGGATGAATTCCCCAAAGCAGCTGCCTCAAGAAAAGGCAAAGGAAAAGATCTCATCACAAAGTCCAATACTGAGTCATCAAGTTCTGATAGTGATGATGACTCATAAACTGAAAGCTTACCTGAGATGGATGCTGATGAAGAGATGATGGAGCTGTGTGCTCTTATGGTGAAAGGAATCACAAGGATTGCATACAGGAAATTCAGAAAGGGAAAGAAATTTTCCAGGAAAGGTGCAAGTTTTGATAAGAAGTGTTTCAGAAAATCTGAAGGCAAAGGAGGAAAGTCTGACAGAGGAGATTACTTAAATGTCAAGTGCTACAACTGTGGTGAGAAAGGCCACATATCTCCTGATTGCAAGAAAGTGAAGAGTGACAAAGGCAAGGCTCTTGTCACAAAGAAGAAAAGCTAGACAAACACTTTAGATTCTGAAAGTGAGGTGAACTATGTCTTGATGGCAAATGCTGATAGCAGTACTGATAATGCTAAGTTAAAGGTACCTCAAACAACTTATGCCTTTCATACTGATGATAATACTGAGTTGAGAAGATATCTTAAAACCATGTTCATTATTTATAGAGATCAAACTTTAACATGTGAAAGATTAACTTCTGAAAATCTTGCTTATAAAAAGAGGAATGATTATTTAGAAAAAGAGTTAGTCATATTCCATCAAACTCAGAAAGATAGAGATGATGCCTTTTATGTTAGGGATGAAGTACTTAAAATAAATGAATCTCTAAAAACTGAGTTAGAAAAGGAAAGAGAGATTATTAGGACTTGGACTAACTATAGCAGAACAACTCAGAATTTGTTAAGTAGTGGAAACTGGAAAGAAGGCTTAGGTTATGGAGATGATAAGAATGATAAGGAAACTGTAGAAATTGAGCCTGTAGTTGTTAAACAAAAGCCAAAGGTAAATCATGTTAAGTTTGTAGCTGTAAAGTCTGATATTGATAAATCAGAAGTTAAAGAAAAATTAACTTCTAACAAACTAAAACAGGATAAGCCAACTGAAGTTAACATAGGCTTAATGACTAAGAAGCAGCTTAAGCATAAGCTGAAAGATGTTAAGAATGTAAACAAGGTAAATCTCCCTAGGAAAAATAGGAATGGAAAGGAAGGTGTGAATAAAAGTAATTATTATAAGCCTATTCCTAATGCTCCTAGAAAGAAATGTCATAACTGTGGAAATTCTAACCATCTAGCTTCTTTTTATAGGAAAAATAAGAACATAAACTCCTTACCTTCAAAGTCAGGAGTTAAGAGTCAGTCTGTTAGATATAGGCCACAAAATCCTTATTTTCATTATGGTAGTTTATGGCATTCCATTTATACTTGTAAGGAATATCATAGTTTGTACTATGAGTATTATCAAATAAAACCTTCCTTAAAGAAAGTTAGTATTATTCCTTCTAGTGTAAGTTCTGATGCAAAGTCTGATAGTGTAAATGCTGATAAGAAAAATGTTAAGATAAACTCTGATACTAAATCCGCTGTAAATGTTAACAAACTTAATAAGGCCAAAGGATCCAAGCAAGTCCGGGTCCTTAAAACTAATCATTAGTGGTCTTTGTGATTGCAGGGCAACAGGAAAAACATCCTAGTTCTGGACAGTGGATGTTCAGGATATATGACTGGAAATAAAGTCCTGCTATCAGACTTTGTGGAGAAAGCTGGCCCAAGTGTTTCTTATGGAGATGGCAACATGGGAAAAACTTTGGGATATGGCAATATCAATCTGGGGAATGTCATCATTGAAAAAGTTGCTCTAGTCTCAGGACTTAAACACAATCTGCTGAGTGTTAGTCAAATATCTGATAGAGGTTATCATGTGGATTTCTTTGAAGAACACTGTGAAATTGTAAGCAAATATACAGGCAAAGTTGTTCTGAAAGGATACATGCATGGTAACATTTATGAAGCCAAGCTTTCAATAAGTACTGATGGTTCTGCAATCTGTCTGTTGAGTAGAGCATCAATTGAAGAAAGCTGGAATTGGCACAACTCTCTCATTTAAATTTCAACAATATAAATGAAATAGTCAAGAAAGATCTTGTGAGAGGTTTGCCAAAATCAGTATTTGCTTCTGATGGCCTTTGTGATTCCTATCAAACGGAAAAACAAAGAAAATCTGCATTCAAGAGCAAGACTGAATCTTTAATTCTTGAGCCTTATCACCTACTACATGTTGATCTATTTGGTCCAGTGAATGTCATGTCTATTGTAAAGAAGAAATATGCTATGGTCATAGTGGATGAGTTCACTATGGGTGTATTTCTTGCACACAAAAAATGAAACTGCATCTATCTTGATTGATCATGTCAAACAACTGGATAAAGTGGTTAAAGACTCTGTGAAAATCATAAGAAGTGATAATGGCACTGAGTTCAAGAATTTGATTATGGAAGAATTCTGCAAAGACCAAGGAATCAAGCAAGAATTCTCTGCTACTGGAACTCCACAGCAAAATGGAGTTGTTGAAAGAAAGAATAGAACTCTCATTGAAGATGCACGGACTATGCTTGATGAGGCAAAGTTACCAACCTATTTTTGGGCTGAAGCTGTGCAGACTGCTTGTTTTACTCAAAATACAACACTCATTAACAAGCATGGAAATACACCTTATGAGATGGTGAAGAAAAAGAAGCCAAATCTGAAGTATTTTCATGTATTTGGATGCAAGTGTTTTGTTCTTAAGACTCATCCTGAACAGCTATCCAAATTTGATCTAAAAGCTGATGAAGGAATTTTTGTTGGATATCCACATTCCACAAAAGCCTTCAGAGTCTACAATTTAAGAACAAGGGTTGTCATGGAATCTATCAATGTCTTTTTTGATGATAAGAAGATTACAGGACTTGAAGATTTCAATGATCATGATCAGCTGAGATTTGAGAATGAAGTTTTAAATTCTGATACTGTAAATCCTGACAATCTAAATCCTGATACTGCAAACTCTGATAGATTAAACTCTGATGTTATTGAAACTGTGGTGACTACGCCAAAAGAAGATGCACCTGTGCAGGGGGGAGCATACTGAAGAAACAACCATATCTCTAGAAGCATCAGAACCTACAACTGGCTCTTCAAGTTCTGATTCATCAAGTTCTGATGGGCCAAGTTCTGATAATTCTGGGAACTCCAATTTTGAAGGATCCAACTCAGAGAGCATAATTTCAGGGGGAGCATCAGAAAAGGTTGATGAAGACAGCATGGATCATGGGGGAGCATCCAGTTCTAGAGAAAACCTTCCATCTGTAAGGAAGTGGACTAAATCACATAAACCTGACTTAATTATTGGAAATCCTGATGCAGGTGTCAGAACTAGAACAGCTACATCAAATGAATGTCTCTATCACTCTTTTCTTTCTCAGACTGAACCAAAGAAAGCGGAATAAACTCTTCAAGATGCTGATTGGGTGCAAGTAATTGCAGGAAGAGTTAAATGAACTTGAAAGAAATAAAGTCTAGACCCTAGTACAAAGACCAAAGAACAGATCTGTTGTTGGAACAAAGTGGGTATTCAGAAACAAAACTGATAGAGATGGCATAATTACAAGGAATAAAGCAAGGATGGTTGCAAAAGGATATTCTCAACAGGAGGGAATTGATTATGATGAAACATTTACACCAGTTGCTAGATTGGAAGCCATAAGGATATTTTTGGCTTATGCTGCTCACAAAAAGTTTACAGTCTTTCAAATGGATGTAAAAAGTGTTTTTCTTAATGGAGAATTAGAAGAAGAAGTATATGTTGAACAACCTCCGGGTTTTTGTAGATTCAAAATTTCCTAATCATGTCTACAGACTTGACAAAGCACTTTATGGCCTTAAGCAAGCTCCAAGAGCATGGTATGAGACATTAGCTGAGTTTCTTCTGGAAAGTGGATTTAACAGAGGGAGTATTGACAAAATACTTTTTATCTCAACCATGGAAAGGACTTACTTTTGGTGCAGATATATGTGGATGATATCATTTTTGGTTCTACAAATGACATACTTTGTAAAAGGTTTGCCAAACTAATTCAGTCAAGATATCAAATGAGTATGATGGGAGAACTTAGCTATATTCTGGGCCTTCAAGTCAAGCAGAGTGCAGAAGGAACTTTTATTTGTCAATCTAAGTACACCAGAAATTTATTGAAGATATTTGGAATGCAAGACCGTTCAAGTGCATCCACTCCTATGGCCACTGCAACAAAATTGGATAAGGATACTGATACATCAGTAGATATTACTGATTACAGAGGTATGATTGGCTCACTACTCTATCTAACTGCAAATAGACCTGATATCATGTATGCTACCTGTCTTTGTGCAAGATTTCAAGAAGATCCAAGAGAACCTCACTTAACAGCTGTGAAAAGAATTTTTCAAATACCTTAAGGGTACAGTTGATCTGGGATTGTGGTATCCTAAAGAATCAGACTTTAAGCTAATAGGTTACTCAGATGCAGATTTTGCAGGATGCAAAATTGACAGGAAAAGCATAAGTGGAAGCTACCAATTTCTTGGAGGCAAGTTAGTTTCTTGGTTTAGCAAGAAATAGAAGTCAATTTCCACATCAACCACAGAAGCAGAGTACATTGCTGCAGGAAGCTGTTGTGCACAGATTCTTTGGATGAAGAATCAGTTACTGGATTATGGGTTAATATATTCTAAAATCCTTATTTACTGTGATAATCAAAGTGCTATTGCTATGATAGGTAATCCAGTTCAACACTCAATGACAAAGCACATCAGCATTAGGTACCACTTCATAAGGGAACATGTGGATGAAGGTATAGTGGAATTGCATTTTGTTCCAACAGATCAACAACTAGCAGATATCTTCATAAAATCACTATGTGAAGCAACCTTTACAAGATTGGTAAATGAACTTGGAATGGTTTCCGGTTCTTTTTCTAAATCTGCTTAGTTTATATTCTGATACATCAGACTTTATGATCAGTATTTACAGATATTACTGTCTTTGTGAATTCTGTGCCTAAATTGAAAATTTGGTTAAATGCTGATTGTTGTCTGATGTGAATTTCTAAACTCTGATAGTGATATGAATGCTTCTGTGACTATTCAATCCAATGAGGATAATTGTGCTAGATGCTGAACTAGTAGTCTTTAATATACTAAAGATCCCACGTCTGAAGTAATTGTTTATGTGGAAATCTCTTAACACAAGAAAATTCTGATATTGAGCTTAGTTGAAGTTTACTTTATGTATCTTATTACTAAGTCAAAAACTAGAATAGTGCTTCTTATCTGTCAAGTTCTGATGTTAGTAAATCTGATGGATGTACTAAGTGCTGATAAGCCTCACTTATCAATAGAAAAGAAAATAAATAAAACTCAGGTACTCCTTTGAGATCTAGAGTAAAAAATGTGTGAAAGGGAAGACCCAAGTGCATTGCTGGTATTAAGTAATATGCTTTAGAAAAGTAAAATAAAATTTTCTTGGTGACTTTTCACATTCTCTGATTATTGGAGAAATACTCTGATAATAGCATAAATTCTGATAAGCAGTTGTGACTCACTTACACTGAGAAGCCACTATAAAAAGGAATTTCAAAAGATGCATAAAATGAGCACAAAATAGTTGAGGTGGACTCTTGCATGAACTCATTCTATAGTTGACTTCAGAATAATGACAGATTTTAAGCAAAGTTCTTAGTTATGCCTTATTTCTAAGATGTACTGAAGTGAATCAGACTTTACTCTTTGTCTGATATTTAGCTTAATGCACACACATACACTCCATATGAATGATGAAAATTACCGTGGTGATAAATGTTATTTTGGATGAACTGTTTAATTGTTAGTTGCATAAATTCTGAGGACAAGTTCTGATGGAAGTTCTGATGATTAAGTTCTGATGTACCCATATCAGTATTTGTGTGAAGAATTACAGGAATAAACATTCACTTTTCGAGTTAAGAAGCCATATTCTGATGACTTTTAAATTCTGATAATAATCAAGTTCTGATGCTGATGTGGCAGTATTTATTTACTTGATTTATTTTTTGTCATTATCTCAACGGTCACATTTTTTTTGGAATATTGGTTTATGTGAGATAATGTAGTAATAATTATTTGTTTAGTGGGAGCAGTTTTTTTTAAAAACTGAACGTGCAAAGTCATAATTGCTTATTTACCGTGCCCATTAACTTTTGCCTTAACTGCTGCATGTTTGACAGATGTAAAGGTCTGTTCCACTCCTCATTAACTGTTGTAACGTGGGTTGTCTAAGTAAGAGAGATAAAAGATTTTCAAATCTTTTATTCATATTTTTATTCTATTTCATTCTCTCTCTTTTCTTATTCTCTCACATTTTCTGACGGTTCACTCTACAGACATTTCAACAAACACCTTTCAGGCAAACAAGTTTCTCACTAATTTCTGATGGCGTCCAAGGATTTAATTGTTGATAGAGCCAAGTTTGTACCAAATAATTATGCTGCAATCTTGAACAAGGATGAAGTTCCATCAGATTTACACTTTGTGCAATATTTCTTAGCAAATAGTGAGATTGGGTATGCTTTGACCCAACCTCAAGCCATTTCAAGCCAACAAGTACTGATGTTTTGACGGACTGGGATTTTTGATAATTGTGGTGCTACTGGTACTCCAAGCATCGTATTTGAAATAAATGATGTTGAGCATGTAGTTACTCATGGGGCAGTTCGCAAAGCTCTCCACTTACCAGAAGGTTGTACATTCTCAACAGTGGAGGACCCTGTTCTACAGCAGCTTATGGCCAGTTTGGGTTAAGTCTGGGAAAGCTTGGGCAACTGAAAAGAGCAAATATCAGGAAGGAATGGAGCTTTTTATTTGATTGCATCACTAAGGCATTTGCCAATAAATGCTCCAACTTTGATGTTATTCCAATCATGAGTCAGCAAATCGGGTATGCTCTTATTCATCGAACTCACTTTGATTTCGCAAGTGCTGTACTAGGTTTCATAGGGGATAGGATGACAGAGGATAGGAATGTAGTATACTTTGCTAGATTCTGTCAGCTTATATATAATTTTTGTGTTGATGAACCCCAACCTACCACTGATTTAATTCCACCCTTTAAGCTTGCAAAAAGGGCTTTTAATGATTTGTTAAATGCTGGCATTAAGAAAAAAGTGGTTAGACCCTTACAAATACCTCAGTTAGTGAAACAGATTCTGGTAAATGCTGATCCTCAAACGTACACATCTGTTTACCCTGATGTTCAACCCACATCCCATCCACCACAACAGCCATCAGAACATACCACATCTACATCAACACCTCAAACTTCTCAACCTCAACCTACTCAACCCTCAATCAGGACATATTACAAACCATCACAGTCATCTCAATCTCAACCTTCAGCACATCCTGTGAAGCCTTCATCTTCCAAACCCAAGAGGACTAAGACAGTACCTCAGACTCAACTGAAGAGAAGAAAACTTGTTCTGAGAGATGAGTCAGACACTGAGGATCAGGTTCCCATGTCTGAACCTGTTGGAGTAGAAGCTGAGAAGATCTCTTCTCAGAAAGACACTATAACTGGGAGTTCTAGGCCTCTCAAAAGGCTTAAAAAGCTAAATCCTGATGATAAAGCTCCTACAGTGTCTCCACCCTTGAAGAAAATGAAAAAGTAAAGAGCTCACAGGGACACAGTTGAGACAGAATCAGAAGATGAGGAAGCAGCTAAGGAAGGGGGTCAGGAATCTCTTATCCCAACAGAACCAATTGTAATTGAATTACTTCCTTCAGCATAACCACAAACTGCTCAAGACAGAGTGCCTACTCATCCTGTGTAACCTATAATTGAACAAGTACATACTGATGACTCAGGTACAAGTGCTGAGATTGATATTCATAACTTGATTGTGCCTGAGATTTTGTACTTAGAAGCTCCACCAACTCAAATTACTCCACCAACAACACCAATTCTAGATGCTGATTTTAATGAAGATATTCCTACTACACCAATTATGAATCTGGATGATGAATATCAGATTTTAGGTGGGCATCAAGGTTTGGCTGTTGATCAGAACTTAGTTGGAGATCAGCACTTAGAGGATGATGTTGAAGCCTCAATAGCCTCTCATGCTATTCTTTTATCAGAAGATGCTGATGATGCTGATTCTATAAGTTCTGATGCTGCTAATGATGAACTTACTGGTGAAGCTGCTGCCAATGTAGATGCTGATGCAGCTGGTCCATCAGGACATGCACCTCAACAAGCTCCAAACAAAGCTGAATTAATCAAGAAGTTTGTTAGAGAAGAGGCACCAGTACCTTGGAGTGAAACTCCTAGAGGATGGGAGTGGACTAAGGAATGGAACAATGTTGATTTTGTTCCTTCTTCAACCATACTTGCAGACCACTTGATCAAAGCTGATGAGATGCTACTCAATGATGCTTTCAAGACACAGCTCAGGGTTACTGCACTAAGTACAAGGCACCTTCAAGGTCAACAATCTGTAACTCAGGCCAAGGTAGACAAAATTCAAGAATCCATAAATCAGCAAGATATGCTTGTCAAGATGGACAACAAAAGGGTTTTCAAACCTACCTTTGACAGAGTTGAGTACATTGAAAAAACTCAGGAGAAGCAACATGCTCAGATTGATGAAATTTTGAAGAATCAAGCTTCTCATCAAAATCAACTCAATGAGATCCAATCCTCAGTGGAATTGCTTCTCTCTCTTCTTTTACCTGCTGATGCCAAAAAGGGGGAGAAAGTAATTAAGTCCAAATGCAAAACTGTTAAGACACTGAAGGGAAATGATGATGAAAAAGATGACCAGGAAAACTCTGGAATGGGTGGAGGTCATGGTCAAGGTAAAGGTTTTTCATCAAGCAAAGCTGGAACTACAAGTCAAAGAACAAGTTCTGATACTGGGAGAAGAATAAGTTCTGATACTGGTAAAATGATAAGTTATGATGAACATCTGGAACTTGATGAGGAAATTTCGAGACAGTTATTTCTGAAAGAAAATCCAGGAATGGGCTTTGAGAGTCTAAAGGAAGAAGAAGCTAGACTTAAGTTAGAAAAAGTCAACTCTAAATCTGAAGCTTCTGTTGTTGAAAAGAAATTTCCTAAGGCTAAAGGCATTGTGATAAAAGAAAGGACAAATCCTAAGGAAACTAAAGTCAAATCACAAGTGCAGATAGATCCAAGGTCCAAGGGTAAAGAAAAAGTTGATGAACCTTTAAAGGTTTATGTTCCATTCATGGATGAAGAAATATCTGATAAAGATATTAGTCTTACTCTGATAAAAAGGAAGATTTCTCAAACAACCTCTGATATGGCTCATGTTGTTCAGAGTCAAGATATAGTAAGTTCTGATATAACAGTGAAGCAAGCAACCTCTGACATAGCTCAAGTTGGCTTGATATCAGAAGATAAGAAAAAGGAAACCTCTGACATTGCTCATGTTAAACCTTCAAAGTTACTCCTACCAGGATTCACCAAAGCTAAACAGACTCAATCTTTGAAGACTGCAACAAGTGGTTTTGAAGCAAGAGTTGTTACAGGAAAAGAAGCCAGAGATACATCAGGATTGGGTAGTGCTGATGAAAGAAGAATACAGAATACAACCAATGATCCAACTTCTTTAAGTGAACCTGGTGTTGGAGCAACTCCTGAAAGATTGAATCAGTTTGAATCTGTACAGATGGTTTATCATACATTTTTGAAAGAACACATCTTGTTATATTTTATGACAGATGGAAGGGTATACCATATTAGGCAGAATGCTATACCACTGAAGTATTTTGAGGAACTGGAACATGTTCTATTCTTACTTCAAGTGAAGAACAGATTAACAGATGGTGCTGCAAATTATTTGAAGACTCAAATTCAAAGACAGAAGAAGCTTTATTCTGTAAAGTCTGACAGCACATACTGTCCAAAGTATAGAGATCACAAAGGTGATATTGTCGAGATGAAGCCTAACTCTGCTAAGATTATAACTACTTTTCTGGGTTATAAGGCTGTGGAATTCAATCTTGAGTCTGACAAGGCATATTTAATCAGAATGGATCAGGACATAAGGAAAGCTAGAATAAATGATCTCAGGGCTGCTATCTTTCAAATTGGTGAAGATACAGTTGAATTGAAGAATGCTAAAAGGAGGATGATTAATGAACTTGAATATGCTGAGAGATGTTTGTTAAAGAACTATCTTAGAACAACTCCTGATATCAAAGAGATCAGTAATTGAAGCCAAGTCAAAGATCTACAACTGCTTAAATTCTGATGTGTATACAGACTGAAGCTGTTATCAGACCTTGAGGATGGTAAAGCTACAAGGACTGTAAGTTGTAGTTATCTAGTCAAATTTTCATCCATTTGTACTTAATATTTTTGACATCATCAAATATCTGTTAAACTTGTATATTATGATAATTTACAAGTTGGGGGAAATTGTTAGATATATTTGATAATGTCATGACCAATATGATTTGTGTTTAGTTTTCAGACCTTAACAGGACAAATCAGTACTTAACTGGAAATCAGTACTTATACTGAAGTCAGAACTTAAGTTTTCAGAACTTAAGTTATTAGGAGATATTTATCAGGAGATAATATTAGGACTTAAGGAGACTTTCAGATAAGGAAGGCGGTTGATTGAAAGGAAAGAAGATCAAGACAAACGCAAGAAGAGATATGCATGAAGAAGGAATTCTATGAAGAATAGAATACTTGGAAGAAAAGACAACTAGTTGATATATTTTAGGAAGCATAATTATATTCCATATCAATTAGAATTTATCTTGTAACTGTGTAGTATATAAACACAGATATAGGGTTTACACTAAAAGTGTTATCATAATCGAAGTTATTATTTATTGTAACCCTAGCAGCTCTCGTGATAATTTGTTCATCACTGAGAGACAACAGTTCCATATTGTAACAGAGTTTATTTGTGTTAAATAAAATATGTTTTCTGTGTTCTTATATTCGATTTGATTGTGATAAACACTGTATTCAACCCCCTTCTACAGTGTGTGAGACCTAACACCCTGAATTCATCAAGATGAAAGTTTTAGCCGGTGGACTGAAAGTAAGTCCACCCATAAAATTTCTTATTTAATTTTTTATTGTTATTTAAGGTTATAAATAATGACATTTACAATAGACACCTAAAAACAAAAACATTTCAATGAGGATATATATATATATATATATATATAATTTAAGTTATAATTAATTAGTAAGTAGATATAAAGATGTATGGTTTTCATAATCTTACTATTTATGTAATTGTTATTGACATTATATAGTTTAGCAAAATAATTTGTTGCACACATTATTTTTCATTTGAATATATATAAATTAGAAAAAATAAAAATAAATCGAACCTTCGAACATAAAATCTTAAGCATTATAGGGTACAATATTTTCTACAATTTTCTATTATAAAAAAAATGACAAATGCCTAAATGTTTTGATAGTCCAACCATTTTTATGATAAGTTCTTTTTTCTAGCTTTCATAATTCTAAAATTATAGAATTTTAAATTAAAATGCATACCAATAATATCAACAACCCTAAACATGCTTAATGTGCATAGAGTGTTCCAGTTTTTTCTCAAAAAAATTATAAATTTGAGTAATTGTCTACTGTATATTTTTTCAAAGAAATTATTTTAATGTGAACTATTATATATATTCAAAAGTTATAATTAAATTATTTAAAGGTAAAGTATATAAATTCAACCTACAAAGTTATAGTTTTATCGATTGGTTTAAAAGGGATAATTATCCTCTTGTTCACAGGTTCGAATCTCACGGAAGGAAAATTTATGATTATGACTCGTGAAACAGAGTTTGTCGCTTAAGTGCGGTTTATCTTGGTTCACGTGGTTTGCAGGCTATTGTATGAACCCGTAGAATATACCATGTACGCACTCAAAAGGTAGCGGCAGATTCCATATAATAAAAAAAATTATAATTATAATTTTTCTCTTTTCGATCCAATGGCGCAACAATTTTTTGATAATTGAAACAGTGACACGACCTATTAGGTTATGTATTGAGTATTTCACGTGTGTTATTATGTCATAAATTATATTAGTGTGCATACGCATAAGTTTTCTTATTAATTTTACTAGCATAAATAACGTGCGATGCACGGATTTTCATTAATATTTTAAATTTTTATTTATTAAGTTATGTTATATTTTTATAATATTTATATAAATATATAATGATTATAAATTTATAATAAAAATAATAGAATAACATGTGGTCGTAATTTAGTAGAATAAATAGACTATTTCTAGTAGTTTAACAATTTAGTAGTTTAGCAGATATGTAACACTATTATTTATATCTTTTAATAATATGATAAGTTGTATTCGTAGTTTAGTAGGATAAGTATACTATATTTAATAGTAGTTTAACAATTTAGTAGTTTATTAGATATATAACACTATTTATCTATTTTTGTAATAATCAAAATTAAGGAATTATCGTTGAACCAAACGGTTGAACCAAATTATCTTTATTCCGGTTATTATAACATAGTATAGATTTTGATACGTAGCTTTCAACTTTTTTAAAAAAATTGAAAAATTTATCAATTTTTTGAAGTAAACCAAAGATGATATGGTTCCAATATTATTAATCAAAAAAGTTACAACATAATTAGGTTACATTAAAAAAGTATGTTTATATATTTATATGGGTAAACTGCATTTCGCATCCATTTGATATTTTCAATTGTCATTTTGGTACTACTAATTTGAATAATTGCATTTTGCCTCCCAGACATATTTAGGCGTCGTAATTTGCATCCTTTTCATTTATTTTCACCGTTACCGTTAAGTAGATCAGGGACAACACAGTAAATTGATAATGTTAAAGTGCAATTTGACTCTTAAGGTTTGACATATCTTTCACCAGAATTTCTTAATAATTTTTTCTTACACATTTTTTCCTCAATTTTAAAAATGATACATTTAAACCTTTTTATTATAAAATACATTTATTTAATTTTTTTGACCTTCTAAATGATATTTTTTGAAAAATTGACAAAAACAAATGTTGTAGATAACTTAGCAATCTTTCCGAAATGATAATACTCATTAAAAACGGATATATAACGAAATTTACGACGAATAAAAAACTAATTAAGGAGTTATATAATTTTTTTTAATTTTTTGAGAAAAAAAATCAAAACATACAACAAATGTGCAATTTTACTTTTTAAAAAAAGTATATTTGAATTTATATATCAAACATATAAACTTACGTTTTATAAATGTTCGAATTTTTTCTCGAAAATTTTAAAAATAATAGAAATCCCATACGAATTGAATTTACTACGAATATTAAAGAGTACTAAATTTATGAAAATTATTCGAACTCATTTGGCAATTTTTTTAATCTTTTAAATTTATTCTTATAATTTGAGAGATGACATCATACTCAAATTTTTATAAAATACTAGATATTAGTTAATATTTTAAACTTCGTAAATTTTGAAAAATATGTAAATGATTTTTATAAATTGGTTAAACCGTACAATTCCTATAGTTCAGGGTCATAATTATATGAATTATTTGTTTACTGGTTTAGATGAAAAATGGGTATAATTTAAGGGTCAAACTGCATTAAAACAATATGAAAATTACTCTATTACCCCTTCTTTGTTTAATGGTAACGGTGAAAATAATGTAAAGTATGTTTTTTACAGCGTCCTAACTTCTCTTGGTGCAAAGTGCAAATAGTGAAATTAGTTATATCAAAATGATAATGAAACAAGCATGCGAAATATAATTAACCCATTCATTTTTATAATAAAACTATATCTTTCACATACTTCATGATATGGTCTTCCGGAATGTGACCTCAATTTAGATAAAAACCTCGGGGCATTTTTGAAGTCTTAAAACCTTGTATTGAGCTGCATTACAAATAAGTTAGACTCAATGACTATTTTTAATTGCGCAGTTTGAGTCAACTGGAGCCTCTAATGGAACTGATGCATCAGACAACAATCAAGTTACGCAGAATGTGTTTTAAGACCCTACTTTTAGTTTCACTAACCTTAGCTTCGGTGATCAGTTGGTTTTATCTCCAAGAAATCAACTTGAACGCAGTTGAAAATGCTTATCCCCGTTACTTGTATAGTAACTTCATTGAATTTTTACTAGAGCGGTGCTTATTTTGTTGTTGTAAACATATGACATGGGTCATAGATGTTGAGAAGAATAAAACTTTGGCTACTTACTTTTACGGGCGGCGGAGCAACAAAGTGGAGGTATTGTTATTCTTTTTTTATTTTTTTCCTTTATATGATTGCTAAATATTTACGAAACTCACTCAAATGTGACACCTCCATTTCTCATTAGTTGCAGAATCTCAGCGACATAATCAAGTAAGACCTTATTATGCCTTCCTTTTTGTTTTTTGTGACTATTTTGTACATGCCCGAATAGTTATTGATGGTGCAATTGCGGTTGATTTCACCCCACAATGGGAAGCAATCCACAATTCTTAATTTTAAATGACAAGAAGAGACATGCACCCGTAAAACACATTTTGTCATAATAATTTTATATTTTAATTAATCATATGATTATCAAGGTTGGATTAAGTAAAACACTTACTTCTCACTGACTAAAAATAGATGCATCATTAATAATAAACATCATTAATATATGCACAAACACATTTCGTGGTAATTATTTTATATTTTTTTTTATTATTTTACACTATAATTTCGGTAAATTTTGACAGTTGGCCGGACCGAGGCTCCTCCAGTCCCCCAGTTCAGTTCCTCCCCTGCTTGCAACCAAATTACCGAAAAGCTTTAGTAGTTAATTGTCTTAATTGGACCAACAATAATAGGATGCATAGAAACACGATTACCTTCACTGTATTTGGCTTTGATGCTCTTCTTGAAATTGACAATTTCAATTTCTAGTGCGATTGAACTAAAATGGATGTTTGGAAACCAAGGTATTTTTTCGTTACGTACTTTATTACCCACAGTTAAAACCTCGGTACTGAAGGCAGTGGATTAACTGAGTTTATACTTTAATCTGCTATAGTAGTGTTTAAGCCTATATCTTAACAAGATAACATCTCTGATGAATGAGATTATGAAACTTAGATATTGGTGCAAAGTGTAGCGCAAATAGAAGCTTAGCAAATGCGAAGTGAGTGCCACAACTCAAATAATGGGACCAATCGAATTTTTTATCAGTAACGACTACATACTGCAATTTACACTATAACAATATTTTCATATGTATATTGTTTGGATTTTGCAAGAAAGACTAAATTATAAAGTTAGCTGACTAAATTTCACAAATCCCCTTGTCAAAAGAAAACCGCAAATCCATGTAGAACAGCTTGAACATCCTCAAATATAAGATGTCCATAACACAGCAAATTAATGAACTGAAAAAATAGTAGGAAACGAATATCAAGAAAAAAAAAATAGATGAAGAATCAACAATAACGATGGCAATATAATTTTTCGATCTTCAATTATAATTTTGTTTAAACCATAATTCTTTAACCACATATCTGGTTCCTTCGAGGGACTGTCTGAACTGATACGGCAATCAATGTTCTTAACAATTGTTGAGATATTCATACTAAAATTTTTTATTAGAATATTTAATTCCCTATCTGAGGTTAAATCTTTATTATAATTCTGGCAACCAGATACCAACTACGAGCACATGTCTATTGCACCAGGCACCCCTACTAGAGTGGCACCTACAAATTTAAAACATTGCACATACCTATTTGGAAGATAGCATCTGATCAATTTCATCATTCTGATTATACATAGCTACAAGTTTCTTGGCATATGATGGCATGTGCTTCTCGGCTCTGCATCAACCGCAGCACCAGATATTAAAAGCAACACACTAACGTCAAGCAATATCATAAAGATAAGGTCCTACTTAAGATTACCTTTGTTTACCCCACACCCGATTTACATAAAGATAATTCCTGATGGTATGATAATCCAATGAGTAACGGGCAAATTCTAGACCTTTTGGACCAATCTGTAAAATGTTCCAACCGTTATGACTTATTATTTATTATTACCAATTTAATGTTGCAAATACCATAAATAAATCATAAGAAGATTACCAGATTTAGTAAAAGTGCTATTATGTTTCCAACAAATTTTGGGGCAGGCTCCGCAGGACCCTTCCCTGAGAAGAAAATCATCAGAAAACATTAACAAAGTACATCCAAACACTTATTGATTCAATGCCCAATGTATACCCCAGATAACATCTTGACATGGGTGGAACAACTTTCAATTCAATATAATTCTGTATCTTATATATACATGAAATGATGCACATGATGACTAAACAATATCAAGCAACTACAATGCCTGTGCCCTGTATTACTTTTAAAATTATCAATTACACATTAATTTCAATGGTAGGACGGGACTTTGAGTAGAAAACGTTTTGTATGTGAACAAGTTACGGTTCCTGTTTCACTAATGAATTTGTTGAAATTGGAAACTACATATAACATGCAGAAATTCTATTTTTTCCTGAAAAAGGAAAAAAAATCATACCCAACTTAGCCTTATCATCTGCCTTAACGGTTTCCATAACAAATGGACGACGGTCACCCTGAAAATGTAAACATGTGCTCAGAGCTTAATAAGTTATTTAGCATGATTAGGTACAGTGTAGTGTGTATATACTAGATAGACAATGATATAGCAGGGGGCTTACACTACTAACTGTTGGAGTAATCTCAAGAAGGTTTTTCACGAGATTGAGCATTTCTCTTCCACGTTCATTTCTGTTGAAGTAAAAAGAGAATATCAACAAACTCCACCAGTATATTTAGATATAAACTGAAAGATAAAACAGAAATAAGCCATATGAAATCTCAAAATCATATACAAAAATAAGATTTAGTAGAAACCAGCAGAAATTAGTTTACCTTACAGTAACATATTGTGGATGTTGTGGCATGCTAATTCCAGCATACTTTGGGACACCCATATACCCCACTACCAAATCCTGGAACAGCATCCCACGAAGCATAAATTTAGAAGTGTCCATAATAATGTTCAAAGAAAAGGTGACTTCCTTTTATTTAATGCTTTTGGCTATCTAATATGCAGAGCAGCCTGTGATTCTTCTACATGATATATTGATGTTTTTATTCATTCCGAAGGAAGTCAACAAATTTTTTACCCAGAATGTACAATCTTCTTAATTTTGGAACATTCTAAAGCCTGTATATAGGATGCATACATCTCAGATATGTAGAAACCATTCCTCTTTTCAAATATTTTGTTTAAGAAAAAACTTGGTAAAGATAGAAGGATAAGTAAATTAATTAACTTAACTACCACTTTACCTATTATTAACTTCACAAGAGGATAAGGGCGTTAATAAAGCTTCTCCCTGATTGTATCGCAGTCAGGCTAGCCAAGTTACAGTTTCGTTTATAAGTCCATTGGATCGGTTTTCCTAAAAACTGATATTCCACTCTCCTTTTTATTGCAAAGAACTGAAACTAGTTAAATAGGTCGTTTAAGATATTCTGAATTCCACTACATTGTAATCCTACTGCTCAACTACTTCAAAGGACCACCATCATGTCACTTGAAAAGAATGGCAAACTTATGAAACTAAGGCTACGAGAAATCACTAATGACTTGACAGCAGATAACAGAGACTATAACAGAGATGAAAGGATAGCCTAGTGGTAAAGGTGTATCAACTAATAAGATAACTTGATCTTAAATATAAAATGCTCTTCAAGGGAAGAGGGTATCGTTCCTAATGGACATAATCGAGGAACACAATTCCACAAGGCAATACAAAAGATAAAAGGATTGGAATATAAGAAGACTTTTATGCTAGATTGCTAGATGCTAAACATGGTGGACACTCACCGCTAATGCATTTGTGTAGTCGAAACAGCTGCAAAACAACAAGATCAATGATAAAAAGAGTTATGAAAGATAATGGGAGTCATTTAGGGAAGCAGAAGATAATTGTGCCATAGCATGCCTTTTTGTAATACTAAACAGCTTATTAATCTGTGTAACACAATAACACGATCAATCTTCCATTCTTCCTCTTGTATCCATATTTTGCCTTTCTGTAATACTAAAAATTATGATTGTGGTGTACAGTTTCAGGCTAATAGAAGGGTTTAGAGCCATAATACAATTACCTATCCACAGGGAATAATTATCTATAACCACCTCCCTTTTGAACTGAACCAGACCCATGTTTAAGAACCAAAACAGATCAAATCGACCAGAAACATGGTTCTCGTAACAGTGTTTCTTATATTTTGGAGAGCGCTGGTTTCTTTAAGAATTGCGGTACTATTTTTGTTAGTTTTAGTTCTAGCACCTGACTGTATGCTGGTTCTAGATCCGTGTACACCCCTATAAACTATATATAAATTTAAATTGTTATAAATGGTCACAGAGTCGCAAATTTATTGCTGCGACTTAAAGAGTCCTTCAAATACAGCAATCATTGTTCGTGTTTTATTTAACAGAATAATTTAATTAAGGTTATAATAACAACATAACATATAAATATGTATTAGTATTTTCGTATTTTTATATCATAACATAATTTATATCAAATTCCAGAAACTTCTTTCATTTATCATTACACTCTTTTTTCTGACTCTGATGTTACAGAGCTTTGGATAAGCTATGCATTACTGCGACCTTCTGGAAACTCTTTACCACATCTTTTCTGGTCACACTTGTTGCAACCAAACGGTCATGTTTGTACACAACAAAATAATATTTTTTTAATAAAACAAAATCCCTCTACGAAAGGGTGAAGGTACTAGATAAAATAGGTATTCAGACGTAGAATTTACCTATAGCAAGATGGAGCAATAACGTCAACTAACTCATTTGCTGGCAGACAGAAATAGGGGACCTGTTTTAGTTAAGTGTAACTTTCAATGAAGATGCCATCTAGGATAACAATTAGAATATGCAATATAAGATGTGGCTACCTCTTCAATGTGGCCATCCAAATGCTTCAAGTGAACCTTTAAAAGAATTGATGAATTAATTAGCAAGATGCAAGATATTAATTAACAGCTTATTCTACTTAAACACAGTATTCCAATTTGCAGAAGGCGAACCTGGGCTTCTACTTAACAAATTCATATGCATGACTCTAAAATTCTAGTCCAAACATAATATCATAAATCATATACCAATTATCAAAATAGGCATGATTGCAACAATAAGTGTTCAGTGGTGCTAGAATGATTTTAAATTTACTCACATACACTTAAATACATATTATTGATCTACAGTACAAAAGTATAGTAGCAATGAATATTTCTATAATGTAACACTTAAAACAGACCTTGTAATCTTGCATAAACTCATAATGAAGAACTGATTCTGGCTCACTACTGGCAGCCTTTAGAAACTTATCAAGCCCTTCTCGCTTTCCATTATCCACTATCAATGAAAGGAGAAAAAGAAATCCTATTACCATCATAATAAAAAATTAATAAAATTCCAAGACTTATCGGACTTGGTCGATGGAGGAAGGGATTAATCGGGTAATCATCGTAATGATTAATCAATCGGGTTATTAATCGGAAATAATTTAATATTATTTTTAATATTTTGATTATACATGTATATTTATTACTAATTTATATAATTAAATTTAAAATATGTAATATTATTGAAGTAAATATAATTTTTAAGATCTAACTTACGAATTGAGGTCAATTTGAGATGACAAATTAAAAAAGTTCATTATATAAAAATTAAAAATAGCAATTATTAATACGAGAATAAGATATTTCTTAAATTTTATACAAATTTACATTTTATAATTTTCATTCTATTTATATATATATATTTTTTAATATATATATTTTATATATAAAAATTTACCTGAATTTTGACCGGTTAATCCGATCTTTTCCAAATTTTAACCGATTTTTGTAAAAAACGATTTTTGACCCGATTTCGATTAATCAGTCTCCCGATTAATCGCCGACTTTTAGAACACCGCCTATACCATATCTAGCTATTTATCAAATTTTTATAAGTGAATTAATTTGGATCTAAGAAGTTGAAAATTATAAAGTGTAGTATTCTTATTGGCATTGTGGCAATTATGATCTCATTAATTCTTTTATTGCAGAGTACTAAGCTAGTAGGTACAGATATAAAGTGTCAATATTATGAGCAAGCGTTGTATCAAATATCCAACGATGATCATTCTTTTTCTAAAACTAGTTTTGCAACATACTATCATTTCCCAAGAAAAATATTTAAGTTATTAAACATAAAGTTTTAATTACCACAGTTGGTTCCCAACACATAAAGCTTCTCCAAATTCAGATGTTGCTCGACTGACCTTAGCGCTGCATGTCAATTAAACTACTCTGCATTACAATATTACAAGTCACAACAAAGGATATTGTCAAACCAAAAAGCTGGGTAACCGCATAACATACCTTGCACCTGGCACCCGACACCACAGAAAAGAAGACGTTTGACACCAGCTGCCTGGTAATTATAAAAAATGGAAAAATTCAATGGCAACCACTAGTGCAATAAATAGAAATATATCAACTAAAGATTTGCACCATATCAGATTTCTTTAAATACAAATGAGTCGAATTGTCATCCTGGTCTCTTTTAATCTTTTTTAAGTGAAGGATGATTATTAAAAAAAATCAGAAATAATTTAGGAAACAAGAAGTGTCAATACACAACACAGGTTTATAATATTTCAACAAGTCTTTAAAGAAGATATTTAAAATGACAAAAGAGTATAGAAGTCAGATCAACCCCCCCACAAAAAAAAAAAAAATATTAAAATAAAGACCCATTTCAAAGATTCTCTACTTTTTCGAAGCATGAAACATATTAACACAGAAGTGCGTGAAACACGATTCATAAAGCATAACTCGATATGATTTTATCTATTGATATAGTTACACAATTTCTGGGTCATTGTACTTATACTTCTTTAACTTCTTCTCTTATTCTCCGTCTCTACTCTATTATTTGTAGTTTTATTCCAGCTGGAGCAAAGAATGTAATTCATGCTGGTGTAAAGCAATGTAAAATAAAGAGTATATAAATCTTAAGTTCAAAAAACTATCTGCTCAAGGGGTGTTCGACCATAACATGACTTTTAACAAGTTACATACTTGAAGGCTGAAATTTTTAAAAACTTTTAAGTTCTTTTTCTCAACGTGGGACAAACTTTACAGAGGTTTTCGACCACTGGTTTTCAACAATGCAGCCTTTAATCAAACAAGCAGATCATGGAACACTGAATAGATGCGTATGCCTTGATTGAGCATTCGAACTGAATCAACCCATGCCATAAGTGGGGGGTTTTACATACGTATGGTACTATACTTATTTTTATGTGGTCATTTCTGCAGGTCACAAGGGATTTGGTTCTCATAGCTGAACCAGACTATTTAAGTATGAAGGACATTGTGTTTCCATGAGACTTTTACATTATACTATCTTACTAATCAAGCATTCATCAGAATTCAGAAAAGTAAAAAAAGTAATTATATATGTGCATAGCTTGGGGAAAAAATGAGATCTATAGACAAGGAGAAAGATAGAAAGCACCTCAACTAAAGCAAGGGTGTTAAGGTTAGGAGACAGGGTAGGTTTAACACCTCTAGCTGCAAGAACTTCCTCTGGCGTCCTTTTAAAAACAATGTCATTTGATTACAAAGATTGGCGAAAAATAGACAGTCATAGGAATAAACTACTGGCCGATGCAACTAGAAATACAGTAAAATCAGACAAAGATCCAACTGCAAACCTTGCTAAAACAGGTCTGGGAGAAAATCTATCGTCTGGGTCACTGAGGCAAACAAAATCACATGGTCAGCAACAAAGGAACAAGGAAAAAGACCATTATTAGATCAACAGAAGGAGAAACAATATTATATACTATTATGAGCATGTGTCATATACCTTTGTACACATATGACAGCTTCGACCATGCCCGTTTTGAGCATTTCAATTGCAATTGTTGTCACTATGCCTGTCCACTGGGCTCCTAAAATATAGAATTTCAAGCAGGTTGGTATGTAATCGAGAAACATCAGGTAAATATAAGAAAAGATGTAGTATAAAACTATAATGATGACAGTTATCTATAATAAAGATGCTGTGTATGTCCAATGATATAAAATAGTGAAAAATATGCATAGACATCCCGAAATATGACATAATGAGATCGATATCATGTACAAACAATTCTTAATGTCAAAGCTGGTATGATGACTACAAGAACCAGTAGACTACTGACTAGGAAGCTAAAAGGTCTGATTGAAAAGGAGTATTGTGCCTACTTTTCTGTTATTATTAACCTTATAGTGTTGTACCTGAGTTTGCTTCCCTTTCAATAGAAAAATTTGTTAAGTCTATTCAATTATAAACAAATATATCCATTGTAGATTGAAAGGTGGATCAAGGACAAGTATTCAAGAGAAGCCCTTAGTAATATGTTTCTGACGAAAGTTAAGGTACTTACACCTGTAGTGCTTTAATTAGGGAATATTGGAAGCTCCAGGAACTTACCTTCAACGGGCTTAATTTTGCGAGCATAAAGAAGTTCTTCATAGACCCCCAAATATGTCTCATCTAATGAATCATCTTTTCTTCCTCGGCCATGGACCATAGGCTCTAGTCCCTGTAGCAAACAAAAATTATATCTCCCAACGATACCTACGTATAGGACCCATATCCTACACTCATATGTAACATACAACATTAACATTTTTTTTTCATGTCTCTACTATTACATTTGGATAATTAATTATTTATTCTCCTATTGCAATCTAATCCAACGAGTAACTGCAACTATCAAATGCATCAAGATGATTGCTTAATGCCCAAATTTAAGATAATGTGGTATTAAAACATACAACGAACAATTCTTAACAAAGTTGAACTAAACAAAAGATACTTACTTCGATTCTAGACATGCCATCACCTAAGAAAGCACAAGCATTCTTCACATGAGCAATATAGTACGTATCACATAACCCGCATTGACTGCCACCAAGTTAACACTTACAATTAAACATTTCAACTTAAAAATAACATATCATCCAATTTAAGCTGCAAGAACACAAAAAAAAATGAAGTCTTTGATTATAAACCTGCAATGATCTTTAGCAGGGTAGGTCCCACCAGGAGGAATTGGCTTAGATTTTTGTCTCCAATCTTGTCTTAGCTTAACTGATTTTGGGTTTGAATTTGCATCTAAAACCCAACACAAATAATCAATGATTGTGCAAGAATCAAGATACATGACAATATACATGCAAAACACTGCACACACAGTGACTGAGCAAGTACGTGTGGATATAAAGAGATACATATATACAGGAGAAATTACCTCTGGATGCAGAAATGATAGGAGATGTGAAAGACAAAGAGTAGAACTTGGAGTTGATGATGGCCATGGCAGCTTTGAATGTTACAAGAGATTAATATACTTTATCAGAGTTGTTTTGCGCCACATATTAATATGAATTAGAATTACCCATATTTTGCTCGGCAACGACGTCGTATTTTATCTTTTCCCACTTTATCATCATGTTTTTAGGCCGGTTTCTGTAAAAAAAAAAATGTTTAGAAGGCTGAGATGAAAAAAACGGAACCTAAAAATCTGGCCGCCACTATCGGGTCAAGTAGGGTCATCAAGCGCACATTAAAATAACTAAAATTAAGCCTATATTTTTAACTAAAATTAAGCCCGGCTCTGTAGAAGCCCCAGGCTAATCCTGCTCTTTTAAAAGTCCGGGATTAGAACTAAAAGCCCGATTTGAATTTGGTATTATTCTATTTGTATATATATTTACATAGTCGAGTGTTATAACAGATCCTCTCTTAAAATTAGAAATTAGATCAAATCTAGTCGATCAATTTTTCTAATAACTTTTAATCTAAATCATAAATTCTTTACATGACTTCTCTACATACAAACATATATTTTATTTTGTCTATCATCCTGATAAATTATTTACCCATTTATTAACGATCTAACATTTTTATAATCCATTTCTCCCTTCTTTTGGTATATCTCTCGTTTCATTCTCTTCTTCTTACTCATAAATCTCTCTTCTTTAAATTTACCTTATTGATCTCCCCTTTTACTTCATAAAGATTAGTCCACTAACACAATCTAATGTTAAATATATGGTTCAAAAATTAAATTTGATCGGGAGTAAGTAATACAAGTCACGGTTTTTGTTTACAAGCGACGAACGGATGTACAGGAACATATCGAATATCTGAAAGATGAAGGTCTTGAAAGATCATGTCGTGATACAAATTTGTGGTTTATTGATGCTTCGAGATTTATTTCGGGGATATGATTATTTTAAATTCATAATGTATATAGGTGAAACATTTAGGTGTTATCCTTAAGATTCGGTAGTTTGTATTAAAATTCGGTGCTTTTGTGAGGTGTTTTGTGTTAATTTTTAGGTGTTTTGTGTTAAAATTTGGTGCTTTCATGAGATGCTTTGTATTAGTATTTAGGTGATTAGTGATAAAATTTTGTACTTTTATGAGGTGCTTTGTATTGAATTTTAGTGCTTTTCTCTTAAAATTCAGTGTTTTATGTCAATATTCGTTATTTTGTGAGATTCTTTGTGTTATTTTATAGGTGATTTGTGTTAAAATTTGGTACTTTTGTGTTGAGTTTATTAGTGCTTAGTCTTGAATTTTTAGTATTATTGAGATGTCGATGGTTGCAGGCGATTATGATTACCAAAAAAATAATGGTTGCTGATAAAAGATTTAATGGATTCGCGTTTTGGTTTTATGTAGTGGTCCTATTTTTAGATACATACTAAGTTCTAACTCTAGTGAAACATATATTAGAATTAGAATTTAGTATGTGCCTAAAATAAGCCCAATGGAAAGACAGTGACAGGGCATGACCAGCAATACTAAAATTTTAAATTTCTATAAAATACACACACACACATTGACAATTACATTACATGCCAACTGCACACATTGCTCCTCATTTATTTTACCAGACCCGCAACAAACATCGCCTTTAACCACATGTTCCACTATGACACAATTATAGTTACTATCAATCGACTATCATTATTACTGCAATTACCAGTCGTTAACATCATCTCCATCACGTATAAAACTCACGACCATATCGTCACTATCGTCATCACATACAGAATCAACAGATTTATACTAAAATCACTTAAAATTCAACACAAAGCACCTAATATTGATACAGAGCACTAAAAATTCATCACAAAACATCGAATTTCTACACAAAGCACTTAATTTTTTTTTCAAACAAGGCACTAAAAAATTCAACACAAAACACTGAATTTTGACACAAAGCACTTTAAATTTTCAAAGAAAATCACTAAAACTCAGGGTGCCTACATGCACTCTAAAAGCATAAACATGATATCGCCTAAAAATATATCACAAGTCATAGCTGAATCACAAACTTCGTGGTGGCCACACTCATATTCATCAATCTTGCGCCTCTCTTTTGTTAGGTCACACACACTGTAGAAGGGGGTTGAATACAGTGTCTAGCACAATCAAATCGAATTAAGAACACAAGTATGAAACACATAATAATCTTATTAATAAAACAGTATTACAATGGAACCGTTCTCTCTCAGTGATGAACAAATATCACGAGAGCTACTAGGGTTACAATGAATAATATTCTCGAATTAGATAACACATATAGTGTAAACCCTATGATGTGTTTATATAGACACACAATTACAAGATAAACTTCTAATTGATATCGAACATAAGTCTGCATCCTAAAATATATCAACTAGTTATCTTTTCTTCCAAGTATTATATTCTTCATAAAATTCTTCTCCATGCATATCTCTTCTTGTGTTTGCCTTAATCTTCTTTCCTTCAATCAGTCGTCTTCCTCATCTGAAAGTCTTCTTAAGTCCTGATATTATCTCTTGATAAATATCTTCTGATAACTTAAGTTCTGACAACTTAAGTTCTGATATCTTAAGTCCTGACTTCAATATAAGTACTGATTTCCAGTTAAGTCCTGATTTGTCCTGTTAGTTAAGATCTGAAAACTAAACACAAATCATCATTAGACATGACATCACAAATATATCTAACAATCTCCCCCAACTTGTAAATTAGCATAATATACAAGTTTAACAGATATTTGATGATGTCAAAAACATTAAGTACAAATGCATGAGAATTTGACTAGATAAATATAACTTACAGTCCTTACAGCTTTACCATCCTTAAAGTTTGATATCAGCTTCAGTATGTATACACTTCAGAATTTAAGCAGTTGTAGATCTTTGACTTGGCTTCAATTTATGATCTCTTTGATGTCAGGAGTTGTTCTGAGATAGTTCTTCAAAAGTGTTCTCTCAGCATATTCAAGTTCATTGACCATCCTCCTTTTAGCATTTTTCAGTTCAACTGTATCTTCACCAGTTTGAAAGATAGCAGCCCTGAGATCATTTATTTTAGCTTTTCTTATATCTTGATCCAGTCTGATGATATAGGCTTTATCAGACTCTAGATTGAATTCAAGTCCCTTAATACCAGATAATGTAGTGATGATTTTAGTAGTATTAGGCTTCATTTCAACAATATATCCACTGTGAGATCTGTACTTTGGACAGTATGGGCTGTCAGACTTTACAGAGTAAAGCCTCTTATGTCTTTGAATATTTGATTTTAAATAACCTGCAGCACCATCTGTTGATCTATTTTTCACTTGAAGTAGAAATAGAACATGTTCCAGTTCTTCAAAATACTTCAATGGAATAGCATTCTTCCTGATCTGGAATACCCTCCCATCTGTCATAAAGTATAACATGATATCTTCTTTCAAAACAGAGTGGTAAACCATTTGTACATATTCAAGTTGATTCAATCTTTCAGGAGTTGCTCCTACTCCTGGTTCACTTAAGGAAGTTTGATCATTGGTAGTGTTGTGTATTCTCTTCTCTTTGGAACTACCCAATCCTGATTTGTCTCTTGCTTCCTTTCCTTGAACAACTCTTGCTTCAAAACCACTTGATGTAGTCTTCAAAGGTTGAGTCTGTTGAGCTTTTGTGAATCCTGGTAGTAGCATCTTTGAAGGTTTAACATGAGCAATGTCAGAGGTTTCCTTTTCTTTATCTTCTGATATCAAGCCAACTTGAGCTATGCCAGAGGTTGATTGCTTCACGGTAATATCAGATTTTACTAAGTACTGATCTTAAACAACATGAGCTTTGTCAGAGGTTATTTGAATATCCTTTTTCTTCAAAATCATACTAGTATCTTCATCATTAATTATTTCTTCATCCATGATTGGCATGTATACCTTTACAGGTTCATCAATTTTTGTTTTGCCCTTGGATCTAGGATCTACCTCTACTTGTGATTTGGCTTTGGTTGCCTCAGAATTTGTCTTCTCTTTTATCACAATACCCTTAGGCTTTGGAAGTTTCTTTTCAACAATAGAAGCTTTAGACTTGGATTTAACTTTTTCTGCTTTAAGTCTGGCTTCTTCTTCCTTTAGACTTTCAAAGTCCATTCCTGGATTTTCTTTAAGAAATAATCTCTTTGAAATTTCTTCATCCAGCTTCTGTAACTTAGGTCTTGATAGTAAACTATTGTTTCCTTCCCCTTGAGCTTCAGTTTCTGCATAAACTCTTGACTTTCACCCTGTGCAGGAATATCAGGCTGAAAGTGTTTGTCCTAAATCCAATCATGTATGATGAGTTAGGAAGAACTTTCTTGTATTCTAATTTGATTTCATTGAAATTAATAAAAGACTTGTTTTGATTTTATTATGGGCTTTATCTATTTAAAGTGTATTAAATAAGATGTTCCTTAGTTTAGAGTAAAGCTTCTAGAATTATAATGAGATTATAATAGTGAGATCTAGAAGACGACAACTCTAGACTTAAACAGTTCCTGATCATAGGATAACCAATCGGATGTTAGTGGATCCACAAAAATTGGTACATACTATGCTTGCTCCCTTCAGGAGGATGTCTATTCTCATAGGCATTTGTGTGATGACACTATAGCTAGTATGTAGGTGCTTATTAGGGAATAAGTTCACTGAACATTACTCGATAAGTTGAACAACTAATGGAGATTACTCATGTGTCAATAATTGTTCACTAAGTGATAGTTGTACAAGTGTCCTTAGACTTGAGATCGTTAAAGTTATCTTTTATATAATGAACTGTGCTTTGGTTTAGTCCTTTGTCTCAAGGACATCCATTAGGTATATTCTGGGCATAGGGATTTGTGTACAGAGATAGTTAACGTCAATAGAGGATCTACCCCTTCCAGTATAGGAAGAGAATATCCTATGTTATTCTTAGTATGCGAGTTCTGGAATCTCTGGCCAGAGTGTATGAAATTAGAAAGGAGTTTCTAATTTGCATTAATATGAACTTTGCATTATGAATAAGAAATCATATGATTAAATTTGATAGGCCTGACAGGAGATCCATGCCTTGTATTTAATCGGGATATTATAAGGGTAGAAGGAATTCATTGTACGGTAACTAGTCACTGACAGGTTCTTGGTATTCTAAGCAGTGAATTCATATTATCCGGATAGTCGCGATATATTGAGAAGCATCACTCACGATGTAGAATAAATATAATTAATCAGTTAATTATATTTAGTGAATTTTAGTATTCATAGAAATAATTAATAAAAGTTTATTATTATTTATTTCTACTACCGGAATAATATTGAACCTACAGGATCACACCATAAAAGAATATTTTCTTTGATGAAATAATGAGAGAGAGAATTATTTTCTAAATAGTTTAGAAAAAGAAATAATGATTAAAATAGTTTTAATTATTATTAAAGCATTTTATAAAGATAAAATGTGGGGGGTTAATATATATATATAAAGATATATTTTTTTAACCCTAGGAGAGCCCTATACATAGAATTAGATGGCTCATTCTATTTACACAATTTTGGTTTTGTGAAAACCCTAGCCTCCATCTTCTTCCTCTCTCTCTCTCTCTCTCTCCCAAAAACTCCATTTTTATAAAAGCTCGGTTTTATAAAAAGGTTCATCAACGAGGATCATTCAAGGTGGATACCGGTAGAGTGCTTCACACGCTGAGGAGCAACTGCTAGCACTCCATTTTTATAAAGCTTCGATTCACAAGGTATGGTTACGATTCCTCAGTTTTTCTTTTTATATATTTTTCTATATGTGCGGTATATGGTTTTTACGGAATACATGTTATATCACGCTTCCGCTCATCCGTAAATTCCATCACAGGCTTTGTCAGAACTTGTTTACTAGAACTTATTCTTCTATCAGCATCAGAGCTTGATCTCTGTGTAGAAGTTTCAGCTTTCCTAGATAAAGAACCTTGACCTTGACCATGACCTCTACCCATCTCAGAGTTTCCCTGGTCATCATTTCCATCATCCTTACCCTTCAGTACTTGACTAGATTTGCATTTGGACTTAATCACTTTCTC
Organism: Apium graveolens; assembly: GCF_009905375.1. Lineage (NCBI taxonomy): Eukaryota > Viridiplantae > Streptophyta > Magnoliopsida > Apiales > Apiaceae > Apium > Apium graveolens. The sequence goes on along the minus strand of NC_133655.1, from coordinate 216,647,447 downwards.
CCCCTTTTTGGCATCAACAGGTAGAAGAAGAGAGACAAACAATTCCACAGAGGATTGGATCTCATTGAGTTGAGTTTGCTGAGAAGCTTGATTCTTTAGAATTTCAGAAATCTGATCTTGTTTGTTCTCCTGAGTCTTTTCAATATACTCAATTCGGTCAAAGGCTGGCTTGAAAAATCTGTTCTTTTCCAATTTTATATTCATATCTTGCTGGATCAGTGATTCTTGAATTTTTTTCACCTTGTCATAAGTTATTGAGTGCTGGCCTTGAAGGTGCCTTGTACTCAATGCAGTAACTCTCAGCTGTGCCTTGAAATCATCATTTATCAGCATTTCATCAGCTTTGGCCAGGTGCTCAGCAAGAATTTTTTCAGTAGGAACAAAATCAACTTTGTTCCACTCCTTAGTCCACTCCTTTCCTCTAGGAGTTTCACTCCAAGGTACTGGTGCATCCTCTCTAACAAACTTCTTGATTAGATCAGCTTTGCATGGAGCTTGTTGAGGTGCATGTCCAGATGGACCAGCTGCATCAGCATCTACATTTGTAGCAGCTTCACCAGTAATTTCAGCATTGTCAGCATCAGAACTTACAGAGCCTGCAGTATCAGCATCCTCTGATAGAATAATAGTATGTGAGGCTATAGAGGTTTCAACATCATCCTCTAAATTCTGATCTGTAACTAAGTTCTGATCAACATCCAAATTTTGATTCCCACCTACTATCTGATCTTCATCATCTAGATTCAGAACTGGTGTTCTTGGAATATTTGCATTGAAATCAACATCTAGAAGTGGTGTTGTTGGTGGAGTAACTTGAGTGGGTGGAGCTTCCAAGTACAGAACATCAGGTACAACTAAGTTGTGAATATCTATTTCGTCACTTGTACCTGGATCTTCAGCATGTACTGGATCATTAATAGAAGACACATGAGGTGTAGGCACTTTCTCTAGAATATCCTCTTGTTCTTGAATAAGAGACTTGTGAGCTGATTCAGCAGTGAGAAGTAATTCAATTACTATAGGTTCTGTTGGGATCAGAGATTCCTGACCCCCTTCCTTAGCTGCTGCTTCCAGGATTTCTTCAGAGTGTGATGATTCACTTACAGCCCTCCTGGCTCTTTGCTTTTCAAGTCTCTTTGTTGAAGTAGAGACTTTGGGAGCTTCATCATCAGAATTTAGCTTTCTAAGCCTTTTGAGGGGCCTAGAACTCCCAGTTTCAGTATCTTTCTGAGAAGAGATCTTCTCAGCTTCTACAACAATAGGTTATGATATCGGAACCTGTTCCTCAGTATCTGACTCATCTCTCAGAACTATCCTCCTTCTTTTCTGCTATGACTGAGGTACTATCTTAGTCCTCTTTGCTCTTGAAGAAGAAGGCTTCACTGGATGTGTTGAAGGTTGTGGTTGAGTTTGAGGTTGGTGAGAGATGGTATGTTCTGATGGCTATTTTGTTGGTTGTGATGAGTTGGTGGGTTGGACATTAGGATAGACAGATGTATAAGTTTGTGGATCAGCATTTACCAAGATTTGTTTTACTGACTGAGGAATCTGTAAGGGTCTCAGCTCTTGTTTCTTATTGTCAGCATTTAACAAATCATTAAAGGCCCTTTTTGCAAGCTTAAAGGGTGAAATTAAATCACTGGCTGATTGGGGTTCATCAGCACAACAATAAGTATATATAAGCTGACAGAATCTAGCAAAGTATACTACATTCCTATCCTCTGTCATCCTATCCCCTATAAAACCTAGCACATCACTTGCAAAATCAAAATGAGTTTGATGGATAAGGGCATACCCGATTTGCTGACTCATGATGGGAATAACATCAAAGTTGGTGCATTTATTAGCGAATGCCTTGGTGATACAATCAAAGAAAAAGCTCCATTCCTTTCTGATATTTGATCTTTTCAGTTGACCCAGCTTTCCCAAACTTTTCTCATAGCCCAGACTAGCCATAAGCTGCTGTAAAACAGGATCCTCCACTGTTGAGAATATACAACCTTCAGGTAAGTGGAGAGCTTTACGAACTGCTCCTGGAGTAAACACATGCTCGACATCTCCTGATGTGAAAATTATGCTTAGTGAACCAGCAGCACCACAATTATCAAAAAGCTCAGTTCGCCAAAATGTCAGCACTTGTTTGCTTGAAATAGTTTGAGGTTGGGTCAAAGCATACCCAATCTCACTATTGGCTAATAAATCTTGCACAAAGTGCAGATCTGATGGAGCTTCAGCCTTATTCAAGATTGCAGCATAATTATTTGGTACAAACTTGGCTCCATCAACAATTAAATTCTTGGGCGCCATCAGAAATAAGTGAAAAATTAGATGCCTGGATGGTGTTTGATGAAATGTCTGTATAAAGAACCGTCAGAAAATGTGAGAAAATAAGAAAAGAGAGAGAGTGAATAGAATAGTAATGTGAATAAAAGATTTGAAAATCTTTTATCTCTTTTACTTAGACAACCCACGTGACAACAATTATTGAGAAGTGGAACAGACCTTTACACTTGTCAGCCATGCAGCAGTTAAGACAAAAGTTAATGGGCACGGTAAATAAGTAATGATTAATTTGCACGTTCAGTTTTTCAAAAAAAAACTGTTCCCACTAAACAAATGATTATTACTGCTTTATCTCACATAATCCAATATTCTGAAAAATATAACCGTTTAAGTAATGACCAAAAATAAATCAAGTAAATAAATACTGCCACGTAAGCATCAGAACTTGATTATTATCAGAATTTAAAAGTCATCAGAATATGGCTCCTTCAACTCAAAAAGTGAATGTTTATTTCTGTAATTCTTCACACAAATACTGATATGGTTACAACAGAACTTAATCATCAGAACTTTCATCAGAACTTATCCTCAGAATTTATACAACTGACACTTAAACTATTTATCTAAAACAACATTGATCACCACAGTAATTTTCATCATTCATATAGAGTGTAAGTGTGTGCATTAAGCTAAATATCAGACAAAGAGTAAAGTCTGATTCACTTCAGTACATCTTAGAAATAAGGCATAACTCAGAACTTTGCTCAAAATCTGTCATAGTCTGAAGTCCACTACAGAATGAGTTCATGCATGAGTCCACCTCAACTGTTTTGTGCTCATTTTATGCATCTTTTGAAATTCCTTTTTACAGTGGCTTCTCAGTGTAAGTGAGTCACGACTGCTTATCAGAATTTATGCTATTATCAGAGTATTTCTCTAGTCATCAGAGAATGTGAAAAGTCACCTAGAAAATTTATTTTGCTTTTCTAATGCATATTACTTAATACCAGCAATGCACTTGGGTCTTCCCTTCCACATGTATTTTTCTCTAGATCTCAAAGGAGTACCTGATTTTTATTTCTTTTCTTTTTCTTTTGATAAGTGAGGTTTATCAGCACTTAGTACATCCATAAGATTTACCAACATCAGAACTTAACAGATAAGAAGCACTATTCTAGTTTTTCACTTAGTAATAAGATACATAAAGTAAACCTAACCAAGCTCAATATCAGAATTTGCTTGTGTTAAAAATTTCCACATAAACAATTACTTCAAATATGGGATCATTAATATATTAAAGACTACTTTGTCAGCATCTGGAACAGTTATCCTCATTGGATTGAATAGTCACAGAAACATTCATATCACTATCAGAGTTTAGAAATTCACATCAGACAACAATCAATACTTAAGCACAGAATACATAAAGATAGTAATATCTGTAAATACTGATCATAAAGTCTGATGTATCAGAACATAAACTAAGCAGATTTAGAGAAAGAACCTGAAACCATTCCAAGTTCATTTACCAATCTTGTAAAAGTAGCTTCAAACAGTGGTTTTGTGAAGATATCTGCTAGTTGTTGATCTGTTGGAACAAAGTGCAATTCCACTGTACCCTCCATCACATGTTCCCTTATGAAGTGGTACCTTATGCTGATGTGCTTTGTCATTGAGTGTTGAACTGGATTACCTGTCATAGCAATAGCACTTTGATTATCACAGTAAATAGGGATTTTAGAATATGGTAACCCATAATCCAGTAACTGATTCTTCATCCAAAGAATATGTGCACAACAGCTTCCTGCAGCAATATATATCGCTTCTGCAGTTGATGTGGAAATTGACTTTTATTTCTTGCTAAACCAAGAAACCAATCTGCCTCCAAGAAATTGGCAGCTTCCACTTGTGCTTTTCCTATCAATTTTTCATCCTGCAAAATCTGTATCTGAGTAACCTATTAGCTTAAAGTCTGATTCTCTAGGATACCACAATCCCAAATCAGCTGTACCCTTAAGGTACTTGAAAATTCTTTTTACAGCTGTTAAGTGAGGTTCTCTTGGATCTGCTTGAAATCTTTCACAAAGACAGGTAGCATACATGATATCAGGTCTACTTGGAGTTAGATAGAGTAGTGAGCCAATCATACCTCTGTAATTAGTAATATCTTCTGATATACAAGTATCCTTATCCAATTTTGTTGCAGTGGCCATAGGAGTGGATGCACTTGAACATTCTTGCATTCCAAATTTCTTCAACAAATTTCTGGTGTACTTAGATTGATAAATAAAAGTTCCTTCTTTATTCTGCTTGACTTGAAGGCCCAGAAAATAGCTAAGTTCTCCCATCATACTTATTTAATATCTTGACTGCATTAGCTTGGCAAACCTTTTACACAGTCTGTCATTTGTAGAACCAAAAATGATATCATCAACATATATCTGCACCAAAAGTAAGTCCTTTCCATGGTTGAGATAGAATAAAGTTTTGTCAATTATCCCTCTGTTAAATCCACTTTCCAGAAGAAACTAAGCTAATGTCTCATACCATGCTCTTGGAGCTTGCTTAAGGCCATAAAGTGCTTTATCAAGTCTGTAGACATGATGAGGAAATGTTGAATCTACAAAACCCGGAGGTTGTTCAACATATACTTCTTCTTCCAATTCTCCATTAAGAAAAGCACTTTTCACATCCATTTAAAAGACTTTAAACTTTTTGTGAGCAGCATAAGCCAAAAATATCCTTATGGCTTCCAGTCTAGCAACTGGTGCAAATGTTTCATTATAATCAATTCCCTCTTGTTGAGAGTATCCTTTTGTAACCAGCCTTGCTTTATTCCTTGTAATTATGCCATCACTATCAGTTTTGTTTCTAAACACCCATTTTGTACCAACAACAGATCTGTTCTTTGGTCTTGGTACTAGGGTCCAGACTTTATTTCTTTCAAATTCATTTAACTCTTCCTGCATTGCTTGCACCCAATCAGCATCTTGAAGAGCTTATTCCACTTTCTTTGGTTCAGTCTGAGAAAGAAAAGAGTGATAGAGACATTCATTTGATGTTGTTGTTCTAGTTCTTATACCTACTTCAGGATCTCCAATAATCAAGTCAGGTGTATATGCTTTAGTCCACTTCCTTGCAGATGAAAGATTATCTCTAGAACTGGATGCTCCCCCATGATCCATGCTGTCTCCATCAACATATTGTGATGCTCCCCCTGAAATTATGCTCTCTGAGTTGGATCCTTCAGAATTTGAGTTTCCAGAATTATCAAAATTTGAGTTTCCAGAATTATCAGAACTTGGCCCATCAGAACTTGATGAATCAGAACTTGAAGAGCCTGTACTAGGTTCTGATGCTTCTTAAGATGTGGTTGTATCTTCAATATGCTCCTCCTGCACAGGTGTATTTACTTTTGGCGTAGTTACCACAGTTTCAATAACATCAGAGTTTAACCCATCCGAGTTTGCAGTATTAGGATTTAGACTGTCAGGATTTACAGAATCATAATTTAAAACTTCATTCTCAAATCTCAGCTGATCATGATCATTGAAATCTTCAAGTCCTGTAATCTTCTTATCATCAAAAGAGACATTGATAGATTCCATGACAACCCTTGTTCTTAAATTGTAGACTTTGAAGGATTTTGTGGAAAGTGGATATCCAACAAAAATTCCTTCATCAGATTTTAGATCAAATTTGGATAGCTGTTCAGGATGAGTCTTAAGAACAAAACACTTGCATCCAAATACATGAAAATACTTCATATTTGGCTTCTTTTTCTTCACCATCTCATATGATATCTTTCCATGCTTGTTGGTAAGTATTGCATTCTGAGTAAAACAAGCAGTCTATACAGCTTTAGCCCAAAAGTAGGTTGGTAACTTTGCTTCATCAAGCATAGTTCGTGCAGCTTCAATAAGAGTTATATTCTTTCTTTCAACAACTCCATTTTGCTGTGGAGTTCCAGGAGCAGAAAATTCCTGCTTGATTCCATGGTCTTTGCAGAACTCTTCTATAATCAAATTCTTGAACTCAGTGCTATTATCACTTTTTATGATTTTCACAGAGTCTTTAACCAATTTATCCAGTTGTTTGACATGATCAATCAGGATAGATGCAGTTTCACTTTTTGTGTGCAAGAAATACACCTATATGTATCTGGTAAACTCATCTACTATGACCATAGTATATTTCTTCTTTGCAATAGACATGACATTCACTGGACCAAATAGATCAACATGTCATAGATGATAAGGTTCAAGAATTGAAGATTCAGTCTTGCTCTTGAATGAAGGTTTTCTTTGTTTTTCCTTTTGACAGAAATCACAAAGGCCATCAGGAGCAAATATTGATTTTGGCAGTCCTCTCACAAGATATTTCTTGACAAGTTCATTTATATTGTTTAAATTTAAATGAGAGAGTTTCTTGTGCCAATTCCAGCTTTCTTCAATTGATGCTCTACTTAATAGACAGATTGCAGAACCATCAGAACTTGTTGAAAGCTTGGCTTCATAAATGTTACCATGCCTGTTTCCCTTTAGAACAACTTTGCCTGTAGATCTGCTTACAACTTCACAGTGTTCTTCAAAGAAATCCACATGATAACCTCTGTCACAGATTTGACTAACACTCAGCAGATTGTGTTTAAGTCCTGAGACTAGAGCTACTTTTTCAATGATGACATTCACAGGATTTATATTGCCATATCCCAGAGTTTTTCCCATGTTGCCATCTTCATACGAAACACCTGGGCCAGCTTTCTCCACAAAGTCTGATAGCAGGGCTTTATTTCCAGTCATATGTCATGAACATCCACTGTCCAGAACTAGGGTATTTTTCCTGTTGCCCTGCAATCACAAAGACCACTAATGATTAGTTTTAAGGACCCAGACTTGTTTGGATCCTTTGGCCTTATTAAGTTTGTTAACATTTGCAGTGGATTTAACATCAGAGTTTATGTTAACATTTTTCTTATCAGAATTTACACTATCAGACTTTGCATCAGAACATACACTAGAAGAAATAATGCTAACTTTCTTTAAAGAAGGTTTTATTTGATAATAATCATAGTACAAACTATGATATTCCTTACAAGTATAAATGGAATGCCATAAACTACCACAATGAAAACAAGGATTTTTGGCCTATATCTAATAGACTGACTCTTAACTCCTGATTTTAAAGGTAAAGAGTTTATGTTTTTATTCTTCCTGCAAAAAGAAGCCAGATGGTTAGAATTTCCACAGTTATAATATTTCTTTCTAGGAGCATTAGGAACAGGCTTATAATCATTGCTTTTATTCACACCTTCCTTTCCATTCCTATTTTTCCTAGGTGGCTTTACCTTGTTTACATTCTTAACATCTTTCAGCTTATGCTTAAGCTGCTTCTTTGTCATTAAGCCTATGTTAACTTCAGTTGGCTTATCCTGTTTTGGTTTGTCAGAAGTTAATTTCTCTTTAACTTCTGATTTATCAATATCAGACTTTACAGCTACAAACTTAACAGGATTTACCTTTGGCTTTTGTTTAACAATTATAGGCTCAATTTCTACAGTTCCTTTATTATTATTATCATCTCCATAACTTAAGCCCTCTTTCCAGTTTCCACTACTTAACAAATTCTGAGTTGTTCTTCCAGAGTTAGTCCAACTCCTGATAATCTCTCTTTCCTTTTCTAACTCAGTTTTTAGAGATTAATTCAATTTTAACACTTCATCTCTAACATAAAAAGCATCATCTCTTTCTTTCTAAGTTTGATGGAACATAACTAACTCCTCTTCTAAATAGTCATTCCTTTTCTTAAAAGCCAAATTTTCAGAAGTTAATCTTTCACATGTTAAAGTTTGATCTCTATAACTAATGAACATGGTTTTAAGATATCTTCTCAACTCAGTAATATCATCAGTATGAAAAGCATAAGTTATTTGAGGTACCTTTAACTCAGCAGCTTCAGAACTGCTATTAGCATTTGCCATCAAAGCATAGTTCACCTCACTTTCAGAATCTGAAGTGTCTGTCCAACTTTTCTTCTTTGTGACAAGTGCCTTGACTTTGTCACCTTTTCCTTTCTTACAGTCAGGAGATATGTGGCCTTTCTTACCACAATTGTAGCATTTAACATTTGAGTAATCTCCTCTGTCAGACTTTCCAGCTTTGCCTTCAGATTTTCTGAATCCCTTCTTATCAGAACTTCCAATTTTCCTGGAAAACTTCTTTCCCCTTCTAAATTTCCTGTAAGCTATCTTTGTGATATCCTTTACCATAAGAGCACACAATTTCATCATCTCTTCATCAGCATCCATCTCAGATAGACTTTCAATTTCTGAATCCTCATCACTATCAGAACTTGATGACTTAGTATCAGACTTTGTGATGAGAGCCTTTCCTTTGCCTTTCTTTGAGATAGCCACTTTAGGGGATTCCTCCTCAGCCTTAAGAGCAACTTTCCTTGAATTTCTCCCATGCCTCTTGCTTCTTTGATCCATCTCAAGTTCATGGGTTTTGAGCATACCATAAATTTCATCAAGAGTAGTTTCATCAAGAGTATAGTTGTCTCTTATAGTAGTTGCCTTCAAATCCCAACTTTCAGGAAGAGCTAAAAGGAATTTAAGATTATTATCTTCAAGATCATATTCCTTATCCACCGGTGACAAATCATTCAAGAGTTTGACAAACCTGTCATATAAACAAGTTAATGACTCATCAGGTTTTGAGTCAAAGTGCTCATACTCTTGAGTGAGTATAGTCCTCCTGTTCTTCTTAATTGAATCAGTTCCCTGGCATCTTGTCTTCAAGGCATCCCATATCTCATTTGCAGTCTTGCAGTTAATTACCTTATTTGACATGACATTATCAATGGCACTATGCAACAAATATCTTACCTTTGCATCCTTTGCAATAGATGAGATATCTTCAGCTGTATATTCACTTTTCTCCTTTGGTACAGTCTGTATTGGCTGATCTGCAACTACAACAGAGAGCTTGGTTGGCTTATGTGGTCCTTCATTAATTCTGTCAAGGTATTCTGGATCTGTAGCTTCCAGAAACATAGACATCTTCACCTTCCATATGGGATACTCATAAGGTTTCAGTATGGGAACCCTAATAATCTCATATCGATTATAGATTTGATTCTTTGGAGTTTCTTCAGTTTTGGTGGGCTTGGTTGGAGTTTGTGCTTCTTCAGACATGATTGTTTTTGGATCTTTACTGTATGTATGTTAACAGATTGCTCTGGTACCACTTGTTAGGTCACACACACTGTAGAAGGGGGTTGAATACAGTGTCTAGCACAATTAAATCGAATTAAGAACACAAGTATGAAACACATAATAATTTTATTAATAAAACAGTATTACAATGGAACCATTCTCTCTCAGTGATGAACAAATATCACGAGAGCTGCTAGGGTTACAATGAATAATATTCTTGAATTAGATAACACATATAGTGTAAACCCTATGCTATGTTTATATAGACACACAGTTACAAGATAAACTTCTAATTGATATCGAACATAAGTCTGCATCCTAAAATATATCAACTAGTTATCTTTTCTTCCAAGTATTCTATTCTTCATAGAATTCTTCTCCATGCATATCTCTTCTTGTGTTTGCCTTAATCTTCTTTCCTTCAATCAGTCGTCTTCCTCATCTGAAAGTCTCCTTAAGTCCTGATATTATCTCCTGATAAATATCTTCTGATAACTTAAGTTCTGACAACTTAAGTTCTGATATCTTAAGTCCTGACTTCAGTATAAGTACTGATTTCCAGTTAAGTCCTGATTTGTCCTATTAGTTAAGATCTGAAAACTAAACACAAATCATCATTAGACATGACATCACAAATATATCTAACTTTTCTTGTTTACTCCTCCATATCTCTCTCTATGTCTCTCCATTTATCTCTCTCGCAATCTCAGCGGCTCATGCATCTCCGGTTGATAATATGCAACAATTTCACCAAATATATACAAAAAATCACAAAATTACAGATCTATTCTATATGTATATATGTGTATGTATATACTAGGTGATTATCTAAAAGAATTTGCTTGACCTTCTCTAATTCTATCCATTACAATATCGATCTATAAAACGTATGCAGACGGAGAAAGAAAGACAAAGATATATGAAATGGGTAAAAAATAGATTGAAAGAAAAAAAATTAGTATATTATAATTTATAGGGGTAGGATTAAGTTTGGATGCAAAATATGCATGGTTGAGATAGGGTCTATGTTCTAATTTTAAAATTAGGTCTCATTTGAACACTTATATATATATAAGCCTAAAACTCATGCGATGCACAAATTATTTTTAGTATTACATATTTTTTTTGAATTTAATTTGAAGTAAAAATTTTAAGTTATGGAACTTATTTATTTAAAAGTTTAATAATATGATTTAATAATACTTATTAATATACACATAGGTGTATAAGTTAGCGATACTACAATTTTAAAAAATAATAAAATGATTGAAATTTATATTATTATTGATATTTATAGGTGTGTTAACAAAATATCTTTATATTTAATTAAAGATAAATTTTAGCTGAAATCAATAGTATACGAATTGTCATTAGTCTGTTAACCGATAAAATCCAACTAACTACATTCAAATTTATGTTAGTTTCATATGTTTAAACCCGAAGCAATGCTAAAATTTTATGTGTCAATGGAAAAAAAATTATGTTACCTTGAGACCTGTTATATCAACCAAATCCAGTTATTTATAATTAATATTTTGTTTAATTTTATTTTAGCGCGGGGTGATTATTAGTTTATGTTATATCGATGGATAATATGTATTATTTTGTTTTAGTTTATGACACTATTTCGACTCCACAAATTTCCTTTCAAATTTTTATTTTGTTTTAGTCCAGTCCAATAATATAATATTTTTAGCGGGATCAATAATATTTATTATTTTATTTTAGCCCGATTCTTCAAATCCAACTAACTATATGTAGTCTTTTTAATTTTTTATTTAAAATGGGATCAAAAATATAATTTCGTTTAGCCCGGTCGGGTGAATTTTATATATTATTTTGTTTTAACAAAAATAATTAGACATATTATAATTCGGTTATGAATATTTATCAATTTATGAAAGTGTTTTATTTTAAATATTATTACAATTACGGTGATTTGATCGAATACTAACCTAACTTTCATTGTTTTGTCTTTAATATAATAGTATAATGAAAACCATTAGACTAATCCCTGACTAGTTAAGTAAGGGTAAGAAGGTAATTAAAACATTGAGTCGTGGAGGGATTTTCATAGTATGGAACTAAAATAGCTAAAATCTAGTATTTTAAAACTTTTAAATCGAGGATATTTGAGTAAAATAATTCGTTATAAAAATATATAATAAAGCAAGGGTAAAAATTATCACACCTTCACATGCAACGTGTCTCCGTTTGGTGTTTGTCTTAGTCTCGTGTATCACAATTTACAATTCTAATTTATATTAAATTGATACAATCCCCTTATATATTAAACTATTTTAATATAAATAAGTAAAGAACAATGATGTAATATCATGTTGTACCAAAAAACAGGTATTGTACCAAAACTTTTGATGTTTCGTCTTTTATATAATAGTAATAGATGAATTTGAATTCAAAATCAATTAGAATTAAAATTAAAATTGACTAATTAAGCAAGGGTAATAAGATAAAATCAGCGTGTAGCAAAAAAATAAGTGTCGTACCAAAACTTTCAATGTTTCGTCTATTATAATATAGTATAATTACAATTTAAATTGGTAAAAAAACTTGAATTTAACATCAATTAAATAATATGGAGTTTGATAAAAATTAGAATTTAAATTGATAGATGAATGTGACTTCAATATCAATTAGAATTACAATTGACAGACTGATAACTGACTAATTAAGTAAGGGTAAGAAGGTAATTAAAACATTGAGTCTTGGAGGGATTTTCGTGGTATGAAACTAAAATAGCTAAAATCTAGTATTTTAAAACTTTTAAGTTGAGGATATTTGAGTAAATAATTCGTTATAAAAATATATAATAAAGCAAGGGTAAAAATTATCACACCTTCACATGCAACGTGTCTCAGTTTGGAGTGTGTCTCCATGTTTCCGTGTTTGTCTCAGTCTCGTGTATTACAATTTATAATTCTAATTTATATTAAATTGATACAATCCTCTTGTATATTAAACTATTTTAATATAATAAAGTAAAAGGAAATTATGTAATATCATGTTGTACCAAAAAAGAGATGTTAGGAATATTGTTATTCCCAGTGGACTAACAATGAGATTTACAGAAGGGGGGGGGGTTGAATGTAAATCTCAAAACTTTTTCAAGTTTTGAGCAATTTGTAAGACTAAGTGTTTGAGTGATCAAATGTGTGTGAATTGCTTGGAGCTGATGCAGACAGATATATATTTAAACACAAATGAAATGAACACAAAGAACTTAAAAACTTTTCTGGTGGATTTGTTGTTCCACCAGAGATGTGTTATTTCAGAAAATCTGTGATTCAAAATTAAATCACAGCTGCTTCCTAGTACAAACTAGATGATTTTCTCTCTTGATATTTCTAAACAGCTCAGGGAAAATTCATTTCTAATTACTAGCTACTACTTGGTTTATATAACATCAAGTTTACAAGTGAAGACAAAGATAAAGTACAATAAGACAATAGTTCTCCACTTGTTTCTGTTCCATTTTTATCCAGTGTAATATGGAATTATCTGTTGACTTTCCATTTTGAACCAAACTAAAAACGGCTGCTTTTTCTGCTGTTCCTGAAATAGGCTACCACATCTCTGTCAATCCATGTGCCTCTGTCAGCTTTGTTAACTATCACTATCAACTGCTATGAGACTGAGCATCCATTGAAGCTTTCATCCGTTGATAGCTTTATCCGTTGATGCTCTAGCAGTGCATCCGTTGAAGCTTTCATCCGTTGATGGCTTTATCCGTTGATGCTCTAGCAGTTGAAGCTTTATCCGTTGAGGCGTTAGAGACATCCGTTGAAGCTTAGTTTCTTATCCGTTGAAGGTCTTCAATATCCGTTGACACTTCTTCACTTATACAAAATTACAAGGCATGAAATATTTACAATTAGCCCTCCTACTTGTACATCCATTAGTAGTCAACATGACTGATTATCTCCTAACAACATCTAAGAATTACAGCTTGAAACCAGAGAGTGAGATGTGCTACAATACCAAACTTATTGCTAAGAAAGGCTACTCCTTCAACGGATAGCCAAGATGGTCTTATCCGTTGAGGCTACAAACACTAGATTTCTACTTAAGTGTTTTGCTTCGGTTGGGATAGAAGCATAGGTACCCAGAGCTGAACTTATCATCAAACTAATACACATATTTCTAACAAATATGTTGTGAACTTGATGATAAATTAAATAAAACACCTTAGTAGATTTAACTTAGTGTTTTTGTAGCTCTCGACGGATGTTCTAATATAGTCCCGATGGATGATCTTTATAGTCCCGGCGGATGACAACTGAACATCCATCGAGAGTGTAGCTTATGTAACAATAAGTATTGCAGCACATTTCTGCAAACAAAAATATTTTTAGTCTAGTAGATTCTGTAGGTATATTAAATCATGTTGACTACTAGATAGATATATAGAATAGGTTGGCTAATTGTAAATATGAGATGTCTTGTAATTCTGTATAAGTGAAACGGAGTCAAGTGACAGAAATGCTACTAACGGATGATCTACAAAGACTACTGATGGATAATCAACAAGGCTCCCGACGGATGACCAACATATTCCCGACGGATGATCATATTTAAAATAGCAGTTGACAGTGACAACACAGTCACATGCGTCGGGTGTTTGCAAATGGAATGTGGCAGCCTATTTACAAGTTTTAGAGAACAAAGAAGCATTACCATTTCCATGCAATTATGAAGATATTCAAAGATGCTGGAATAGAGTAGTGAAACAGCATGGAGTTGGACTAGATATAGTTTGTCTTATTATCTTTTCTTACTGTCATGTAACTTGGTAATATATAAACCAAGTGTAGTAAGTAGAACAAATAACTGTGTTAGCATTATTTTAAGAGAGAGAGAAAAAGTTGTATCTGTTAAGAATTTCTCTGTAAGTTTGTAAGTTCACTTGTAAGCAGCTATGTGCTAATCAAGTATCACAGAGTTCTCATACTAATATATATTGTTAGGTCACACACACACTGTAGAGGGGGTGAATACAGTGTAAAGTACAATCAAATCGAACTTTAATAACTCAAGTAACAGAAAACAAACTTTATTGAAACAATAAACTCTGTTACAGTATGGAACTGTTACCTCTCAGTGATGAACAAATATCACGAGAGCTGCTAGGGTTATAATTAATAATCTTCTCGAATATGATAACACTTTTAGTGTAAACCCTATGTCTGTGTTTATATACTACACAGTTACAAGATAATCGCTAATTGATATGGAATATAATTCTGCTTCCTAAAATATATCAATCAGATATCTTTTCTTCCAAGTACTCTATTCTTCATAGAATTCCTTCTTCATGCATATCTCTTCTTATGTTTGTCTCGATCTTCTTTCCTTTAATCAGCTGCTGTCCTTATCTGAACGTCCTTCAGTACTTAAGTTCTGATATCCATCTTCTGATGATTATCTTCTGATAATATAAGTACTGATATCCTTAAGTCCTGACTTCCAGTAAGTACTGATTTATCCTGTTTAAGTAAGATCTGAAAACTAAACATAAATCATATTAGCCATGACATTATCAAATATATCTAACATATATCTCTGGTGGATAAGTTCAAATCCACCAGAAAATTTTAAATCTTTGTGTTTTATTACTTTATGTTTTGATTTCAATTCAAGTTTCATTCTGCACTTCTTCCAAAATCAAATACTGTTATATATATATTAAGTAAGAACAGTCTTAAAATTCAAAAAGGAGCCAGAATTACATTCAACCCCCCTTCTGTAATTCTTGTTGCATTGTTTGGGAATAAAAATTGGTATCAGAGCAAGCTCTTGAAGTACAAAGAGTTTAAAGATCACAATAATCAACAAGATGAATAAAAAGGATGTTGGAGTGAAAATTCCATTTCTGGACAAAGACAACTATCACCACTGGAAGGTGAAGATGCACCTACATCTTCTCTCTCAATATGAAGCTTATGTGGACTACATTGAAAGAGATCCTCATATCCCTATGAGAGCTGCTACAGGGAATGAACCATTAGTTCCAAAGCCTAGACATGAATGGTCTGATCCAGACATTGAGCAAGTCAGGAAAGATAAAAAGACCATGAATATACTGTTTAATGGTGTTGATGGTGATATGTTTAACAACATCATAAACTATAAAACAGCTAAAGAGGTTTGGGACACAATTCAAATTATTTGTGATGGTACTGAGCAAGTGAGGGAGAACAAGATGTAACTCTTGATTCGGCAATATGAGTATTTTCACTGTGAAGAAAGTGAGTCACTCAGTGACATTTTCAGTAGATTTCAAAAATTACTAAATGCTTTCAAGTTGCATGGAAGGGTCTACCTAACCAAAGACTCAAACCTCAAGTTACTTAGATCTCTGCCCAAGGAATGGAAGCCAATGACAGTCTCATTAAGAAATTCTCAAGATTACAAGGAATTCACTTTGGAGAGACTATATGGTATCCTGAAAACCTATAAGCTTGAAATAAAGCAAGATGAAAGGATGGAGAAAGGAAGGAAGAAAGGAGGATCCATTGCACTTGTTGCTGAGCAAGAGAAGGAAAGGGAGATAAAGGTTCAAGTTGTTGAATCTGCATCAAACTCAAAGGTCTGTGAAAGCAAGGGTAAAGGGCAGGTAGCTGAAAATGAAGAACAGTTGAGACAAGATGACATGGATGATATAGATGAGCATCTAGCATTCTTATCCAGGAAATTTGCCAAGCTCAAATTCAAGAAGATGATAGGTCCCGTAAAAGGGCTATATTAAGCTAGAAGGGGGGTTTAATATCTTAATTACCAATTTAAAAATTATTATGGCGTTTTAAAAAAATTTATCCCTTTTTAAAACTTTACCGAGTGGTTATGCAGTTTATATGTGCGGAAAATAAAGTGCAAGAAAAGAAAATACCCCACGACAATTTTATCCTTTTTCGCGATGGCGCAACCTCTAATAGATTCGCTCACCCCTACGTCCAGTCCCCGAGCTCCTCTCCCGGACTCGGGATTTTCCCTTATAATAAACTCGCTCCTTTAGTAGGCGGAGAAGCCTTTACACCCTTATAAATATTTGTCTTGGTGGGTAACAAAAGGGTCACCACCTCAAAATAAATGTAATACCTACACAACTTATCTTAGACAATAACTCCCCGCTATTTCTTCAAAGTTGATGTAGAACCCTTGTGTGGACTTGGCTTCCTTAGCTTTTGTCGGTCTTGGATCTTAGTGATCCGATCTTGGGTCTTTCCTCTTCTTCACAGTGCAAATACTACTAACTCCCCACTAGTACGTATAGGACTTGGGTCTTAGAACGAGAATCACCTCACGTCACTTCACCTCACTATAAAACTAATAAGACAATCCACAAAATAACAAGTATAGAGAAAATATGGGTTGAACTAGTATGTTACGGTACTAGCCCACAAGATTATATAATATTCAAATAAGAATATTAAATATCATCTATGTATACTTGACTTGAGATATATAATAATATGTCAAGTATACTTTCAATTACTCCGTCTTTATAGAATATATGTTTATCGGAGTAATATAAGAACTCTTATATATATAAGCAATATAGCTTATGACTTCTTTAGTATTCTTCTTCTTTCGATTATGTATTTATAAATCGAAAAATACTTTAGTTATAATCTCAAAATTGTAACTTATCCTTTTCAAGCTCGTAGGCTTAAGGATTTTAGTATACTTATATTTTGACAATTGTAGAGCCAAAGTATACTTTTAACTTCGTGCACAATTTATAGGTTCTATACAAGCCAAGATCGAGATAAAAGAAGTGCAAGTAATTGGATTTGGATTTGTGCTTTTGAAGTTTAGGTGGATGATTACAAAGTTTACTATTTATTGATTTATAATCCCACGGAACACTAAAGATGTTAGTGAGGATTATACGATACTTTTCGTAATGATACTATATACACGAACTATGCGTTGGCCAAGATCCAAATAAATGAAGTGCAAGTAATTGGCCAACTCGTGTGATTAAATTCACCTTTGAAGCTTAGACGGATGATTACGAAGTTTACTATTTATCGATTTATAATCCCACGGAACACTAAAGATGTTAGTGGGGATTATACTATAATTTCGTAATGATATTATGTACATGAATTATGCGTTGGCCAAGATCCAAATAAATGAAGTGCAAGTAATTGGCCAACTCATGTGATTAAATCCGTCTTTGATATTTGAAAAAATTACGAAGCTTACTATTGATCGAATTATAATCCCACAAAACACTAAAGATGTTAGTGAGGATTATACGATACATTTCGTAATTATTTCTATATTCACGAAATATGTTGGCCAAGATAGAGATAAATAAAGTGCAAGTAATTGGCCAACTCGTGAGGTTTGTCAAATATAAAATCTCACTCGTGAGGAGTTATAGAGATTTATGAAATCTCACTCGTGAGGAGTTATAGAGATTTAAGTACCTGTATTTTATAGATCTTCTTTTTTTAAAGCTTCTTTTTGAAGATCAAATACTTTATTCGAATTCCGAGTTCGAATCTTTGTTCTCTTTTCTTAGAGAACCTTCTTTATAGGAGATCAAGTATTAGAGCTTGAGATGAAGTAGAGAAATTAATTACAAATCTCAAATAAAAGAAACTCAAAGAAGAAGCTAAAAAATTTACCACTTTTGGAAAACGGTCGGAAAAGTTCGCTAGAAAAATTCGTCGGAGGTTCGGCCGGATTTTGGCACTATGGTCGAACTTGGGCAGCCCTTCGGGAGGCCGGAGAGTGGTAGTGGATGAGCTCACTTTGTGGGAACAAGCTTGGTTGAGTGAAGCTAAGCTTAGGTTTCAAAAACTTTGTCTATATGTATATATATTTAAGAAAGAGAAGGTTTTTGAAAAGAAGTGTGTGTATAGAATTTGAAAGAGATGAAAAGAAGCACTTCTTGAAAACATCCCAGCAACTTTGTGGTTCTTTTTCTTGGAGAAAATAGGTTGGAGTGGGGGTTTATTTATAGGAAAAGTTAGGTGGATTAAAATGTGGAGATTTGAGGAAAATGGATGGTGGATGTTGTATGTCACATGGATTGATGACTTGGAAAGTAGGTTGTATTTCTTTGACATATCCATATAAGACAAACAACTTTATGGGATTCAAACCTCAGCTGATATATTTAAATAAATATATATTTTCCTTTTCTTTTAATTATTGTTTAATCATTTTAATTAAGCATTAAGCACCATTAAATATTATCACCCTAAAAACTCTTAAATAAATATCATAAAAAATATGATAATGACCTAAATATTATAAAATGATGTCCTGCAAGTTTTGGTCAACTTTGATCAATGGTAACTAGGTCAAATATGGTCAACTGTGGGATCAACTGCCTCGAAATTTGTGCTTGGACAAAAATTTCTTCCGAGTAAAAATACCATTGGTCTCGAATTTAAATATATGGATATTTTGACCAAAGTTTCGACTTGAATAAATACTTAAAATATATTTCCTAATATATAAAATATATTTGGATGGTCAGAAATATATTAGAGTATATTTGAATAATTTTCTCCGAGAAATGTTGATTTTACGAAACGAGAGAATATTACTTCACGTATACATGGAATGGGTTATAAAAATGGATATTAATATTTCAATCATGAATATTAATAAACTTTGGATAAAAACTATTTTTATGGATGTAAAAAAATTTTTTGGAGCGAAGATTAAAATATTTTTGATATAGCACGAGTCTTCTAAGGAATATTTCTGATATATTCCTCTTTCGAGCTTGTTGCCTTATTGATGTTGCAACTGAGATCTAAGAAATATCATGTCTTGATATTTCTTCTTTGATCATATTGCCTTAGAGATTTATTCCATAACGATATAAATTTGATATTTTAGAATAATGAAATATCTCTTTTATATGAATATACTTGAAAATAATTATGCTAGTTTGACCATTTGACTTTGATTTGGATCAATTAAAATCATGTCCTAATGAAGAGGATCTACATGTATTTAAATTTTATGTTTAATCTTACAAATACCAAAATAAATAATATATCGTAGATATCCTTTCAATCTTCCCTTTTTTGGTATTTTCCAAACAAACATAAAATTTAAAATTTTCAAGTGTGTGTTTCCCCTTGTTGTATGCATGAGTTTTAAAAATATTTGCACATACAGTTTGTGGGATTACTGCTTGATTCCTCTCTTAGGTAATTCTTGCAAAAACTTTTTAGAGTATTCATATAAATATAGAAATATAATATTTCTACTAAAATTTCAAATTTCTTTTAACCCCTCTTCTCCTTTTATTTGGGAGATATCAAAAAGTGTTTATCAGACAGTTTTTATCATGTAACAACATTATCAAACAGTGTTGGTTATATAGTGTTTATCAAGGTAAAGGCATTATATGCATATAAGCATGTCAAACAACATTGTTTTTGCCTCTTTTAGATTTACTGTGCTTGATGATATGTAAGCTAGAGTATTGTATGAATAAATGAGGTGTAGTTTTATATCTCTAGAAAATAAGCCATGCATGTTTATTCAAAATTAGTTGCATAAAGAGGCATTGTAATTTATTTGATGCATATAATATATGAAATTCATTTGCAGTAAAATATTTAGAGAAAGATGTGGTTATTCCTTTTTGTTTAGACAGACATTAGTAAAGTCGGGTTGTCTTCTATTTAAGCAAATTAAGAAAAAGGTGGTGACACAATTCCTTTTTAACAAAATTTATATATAAGTTATATTTGTCCTTGTTTGCATGCATGTATTTTAGAAAAACAACTTAGTTTTTGTTTACATTATTTTAATGTCGTCTATTTGAGAATATAACCTGAATCTATTATTTCAACATTTAGAATCATATGTTTAACCAGTTTGTACTATAAGTGATAGAAACTAATCTGAATACAAACCAAGTGCTGCTTCTTAGCAGTAGTTACATGTTAAAGAACCTACTGCAATCTATCATTTTAGTAACTACAAACAGACTCACAGAGTTTACACAATTGGATTGACTAATACAATCTAGTTGCTTTCAATCATACAAACTACATACTTTATACATTTTTTCAAGCTAATACATTCTATATAAAAGAGGCTAAACTGACTTATACTAACCATACATCAAGTCTAATCCATTTAACTAAGTACATAATCTGAAGAGCTATACCTGTTCTTACCTTGTCAAATCTGGATGCTTGTAGCTTCGGGTTGGTTTTGAAGAAAAATATAACTGTATACTCTACTTACCTGGGGTTTGAATTTGGAAGGTGCAGCTGATCAACACAGGTTCTATTCTCAGTAAGTCCATGCGTTATTCCTTCAGAGTATCAAACAGTGCACAAGTGCAAACTAAATCCATAGTTAGTATTAATACATTAATTCTGATCATAACAGAATACAATGTGCAGTCCACATATAGAACAAAACTATTTTCTGTAAGTCTCATTTTATTGGATAACCAGCAGTCTGAATAAAAGAGAGTATCATGACAAGTTAATTATGCTAATAAATCAACCTGGTTAGAGATCATGAATTGGAATCAACAGGTTTAAGAAATTATCAATAGTTTGAGAGTAATAATTTGCACAACACATTTATAATATTTTAACTCCAATAATCATTATGTCCCTGCATAAGTTAGATAATCATTATAATAGCAAGGTCAGGAAGTATCATTCTGTGGGCACCAATAACTTAAACACAATGCAGATTATATTTACATGAAGCAAAAGTGTTCATATCAATCAGTGTGGTTCACTGATTAATTAGAACAAGGTTCTGCACCTGTTTAAAGATTACAAAGCATTAGGAGTGTATACACTCCACAAATTCAAAGTAAAGTTAAGGTTACAGTCATCCAGGAAAAGTAGCATAACAAGCCTAAACAATACAAAGTTCTTAAAGTACAGCAGATCAAACACAGATCAGCAAAAGCAGTCCAAAAATAGCAGCACAACACAACACAAAATTATCCAACAACAAGCAGCACATAGCTCACCCAATTACATTTCCATCAGCATCACACACTTGAATTAAATCAGGCAAAGTTTCAATAGGTGGTCCCCTTGCATCCATACCCATGTCCTCTAACTCATGAACCATAGTTAAGTCATCAGAAATTGGAACTTGGAAGGCATTCATATTCACTTGGTCAATCATACAGTGGTCTCCTATGGTGGATGCAGCTAAGTTCTCAAGATATGTAATTCTATTTTTACAAGACACAGTTACACCTTCTAGGTAGGTTACCTTTTCCGACAAAGTTACACCTTCTAGGTAGGTTACCTTTTCCTTAATCTCACTATTTTCTGTTTTAACCCTCCTAAGTTCATTTTTAAGTTCATTTATCATGACTTTGACAGACTCATAGTTAGATAGGAAGACATCTTCTTCTCTAATTATAAGAGGAATCACAATAGGTTCAACCTCTTATGGTTCACAGTGTATGAGAGGAATTTGTGGCCTAATGTGCTCATTTGTAATGTGTGAATCACCTAAATTATAAAATTTATCAAGAAGATGGATATTGCACATAAGAAAGAAACAAGTGATGAGGAGTCCATATGGCATGTATCCTACCAAATTAGCATTTATCATATTTAGAAGAATGACATAAGAAATGCTAAAGTTGAATTTGTTGTTATAAAGAAGATAAATCACTTTAATATCATAAAAGTCAAAGTATTTACTTTGATTAGGTTTGGGCAGGACATTTGCCCTTATGATAACTGTAAGATGTTGAAAGACTCCTTTAAAATGCTTAAAATGGATTCCACAGTTAACATCACAAAGACCAGATGGAACATCAGACTCACACAAGACACCAAGCATAAGTTCATACTCAGCTTTGTTGAACACAAACAAGGAATATATATCATGACATGGCAATTCACACAAGTGCAGTGGAAGGTGTAGTGCCCTATTAAGACTCTTATTATCAACACAAATGACTTTCTTGTTCACAGTGGTTGTAAAATGCAAGACTCCCTCTACACCCTTAATTATATTCATATTACAGTAAAACTCACCCATGACCCATGAGATGTATGAAGTACTGTTTACTCAAATGAAATACTAATCCCCCCACTTAGTATGCCTAATGACCCTCTCCACTTCACTAGTTAAGTTCATATAAATACCAGGCTGAATATTCTTGACTAAGTCAAGGAATTTCTTGGAATTAGAAGGGTTAGCAAGGTCTGGTGGTGGAGGCTTAGAGGCGTTAGGGTTTGTGTTTGTGTTTGGTTCCTGTCTTAGGTTTGATTTTCTGGTATAGACTCTGGCTTGAAAGGGTTTGGCTGGTCTAGGGCTTGGAGAGTGAGGAACTTGAAATTTACTACTCTGATAGAAGGGGATAGTGTGATTTTTGAAACCTTTTCTGTGGTTTCTTGGATGAGATGGCCTTTGGTGACTGTTTCTTGGGTTTGAAGGGTTTACAGTTTTGAATGATGAGGATTTGTGGTGAAGAAACTGTTTCTTTTCCATATCTTCCAGCAGATATAGATTTGTGATGGCTGGTCTTGGCTTAGGGTAGAATAGCCTAGCATTTGGGTTCATAACTGATGAAGTGAAGTATGCAAATGAACTGTGTTTGTGTGTGAATGCAGCAGATGTAAATATGAGTATATAATCATGCACATAGCACATAATTCAATATCAGTTAGGAAAATAATTTTCTGTAAAGTAGCTTTTACTATTTATGAACAGTGATTTTCATTAAATGCAATTTGCAACGAGTTGATGTGCAGACGCATGGTTTGCATAATTCCAGATCCTAGGTATGTGTATAATGCAGCTAAGGTATGATGTGTGATAGCTGACATATGTAAATAGTGACAAATAGTACTAGATAATACTGTTTTAGTACTGTTAGAAGTACAAAAAGTACACAGATTTGGGAGAATGTGTGACATAAAGGTGAAATGCAGCTCACTCTACAACATAGGAACTAGCAAGTGACAAACAATGCATTTAAGAATGTTCAGTTTTAAGAAAAGATCAGTGCAGAAAGGTTGTCACCTTTTGAAATAAATTAATTTTCTGAAAACTTTTGAGTTTTAATAAAGAATGTTACATTCATTTCTTTGGTCATCGTGTGTTAAATGAAATGCAACTCAGGGAATGATATGCACATTTAATACAGAACAATGCATCTATATTAATGCACAATTAGTTTCAATTAGTTCAAATAGCATTCAAGGTAACACAACACTCACAAAATAATCAGGATACAAGTAACAACAAATATAACACATTAACTGCAATGATTTTAATTGAATTTTCACCTAGAATTCTAAGTGGCCATTAATCACAGCAGTGATCCAGATACACGGAAGCTCAAGGCTCCCCTGCCAGGTCTTTCTGTGAGGGCTGGTGTGTGATTGAATAATTTTATCTTTTAATCTGAGATTACACAAACCAGTCTTGATTATACCTTACCTGAGTTCTTATGACTGCACAAGCAATTGTAAAATGCATAGTATAGTAAACAATGTTGCACTCAAGTTCACAGATCATATATATGTATATATATATATTCAAGTAAGTATGATGCACATAGACTTAGTACAACTTTCAATAGACAAGTAGAGATTCAAGTTAACAAGACAGTTCTTATCCAGATACATAGTATTTAGCTCAAAACAGTAATCAGGACAACTTGCATATATTAAGGTATTTAGATATGTAATTTTTTTTACTATTTGAAGAGCTTTTATTGATATAATTTAGGGAACATACTTATACAGACTGATTAGTTAATTACTATCTTAGTAAGTATAGGTTAATCAGGTAGATTTTCAACAATCAAGATTTAATCAAGGACAATCATAGATAACATATAAAGAGTCCAGTTCAAACAAGCAAGCAAGACTGTCAATTGATAGCATATACTTAAGTATATATTTTAATTCAGTATTCCAATTATCATACATTCAATCACATTTTATCATTTAAGAATTGACAATCCGGGTTCAATTTTTCACTAGGCTCTATTCTGATATTAGTATTAATATTATATGAATTCAAATTATGTCACAACACACAGTCATACTATATCTTAGCATTAATGCACATAAAATTCAGTTTTGCACAATCTTAGGATAATCACAATGACTTCACAGTTGCCATAATCAATTAAGCTTGCACCTAGTTTAGTGATACTATGTCCTTAAATAGGTATGCAGGTTCTATCATTCATAACTACTATTTGATCAGTTCTTTTACCAAAAACC
Source organism: Apium graveolens (assembly GCF_009905375.1). Lineage (NCBI taxonomy): Eukaryota > Viridiplantae > Streptophyta > Magnoliopsida > Apiales > Apiaceae > Apium > Apium graveolens. The sequence continues at coordinate 216,622,709 of NC_133655.1, read as the reverse complement.
TCTCACACAAATATTAAATTATAGAAACTCTTCTTCAATGAATAGAAACCAGTCAAACTATCACATTACATAAGAGATACTAAGTGAAATTTCCTCAGAAATACAACTTTAGTTAATTCAATTTATAAAACAGGATAACAGAAATCATTGTTTATTTTTAGACCTTAATATACAGAGAGCACATACTTTCCTAGCTTCCAAAAGCTGTTTCTTAGTTGTAAAATAAAGTTTTGTTAATCAAAAACCATAAGCCCCTTAATTAAGTACAAGAATTGATTTTCCAATTTTTTCATTGAAGTAGTTATACCCTTCTCTTGATTATATATCAAAAGCAATATGAACCACATTCAAATCTATACTCCCTACTCGAGTATACCAAAAACATTCATTAATCATACTCGAATTTTAACTAAAAAAACTTGAATCACATTCAATTTTAACTGGAATATATCAAACACATCATGAACTTTATTCAAATTTAACTTAAATATATCGGAAACATAAACCATGTTCGGATTCGATATAGCACAGATAAAAATCACAAGTCATATTTCGATTTATGCTCTCAATTTGAATAAGATCAACAATCAATCACATGCGAACACTCCTAATCACAGATTCACAAAAATTCAAGTATAAACATCATAATCTCACAATTTTAAGGGATTAATTGGAAGAAATTAACTCTTACCTGAGCCTATAGCCTGGCCTGGCTATTAGGACTTACCTGGTTGACTCAGTCACGGACTGAGTCAACTTCCGATTCACCGATTTAAGCCACATGCACCTCTGATTTAGCGTCTTGGGGTTGTTTATTCAACCATTCCACTCGATACCAGTCTTCTCCTGTCATCTAAACTTAAAGAACAAGTTAGGGTTTCATAAAATCGGAATCAAAAGTGAAGTTTTAGGTATATATAGTTAGATATATATATATGAATTAAACGATCTAATGTTCGATTTAATGATTCTCGATCGATTTATGTATAAATCGTCGATTTTTATCATCAAAATCACTTTGATTTCACCAACCCAAACAAGATTATTCATTAATCGTATGTTCATGACTACGGATAATAGAATATAAGTATAGTAATTGATGAATTTCATCGATGTGGAGCCCCAAAATCCAGGGTCAAGATCTACGAGGCCACACCATCTTGAATACTATATAACACTTATCTCGTATCACAATATATAAATACTCACACTTTTACAACCCCACATTTATCACACACACACACAATTATTGGTTATTGTCTTGGAAATGAACCATTCACTACTAGAGTAAATTAATCCACAAAGTGATAGTTATTACAACCCAAAAGTAGTTAAGTCTTACCGGGGAAATAACCTTTAATTAAGGTTAGTCCGCCGGCCAAATATTTGTTTCTTATTCATTATCTTACATAAGTCATACTTGTAAATAAGCCGAACTAAAAACAACTGAAAACCAATCCAGCTTATTCCGTCTACCTGAGGTACAACACCAAATATCCTACGGAACAGCTGGCCATTTCCTCCCCGTTTCCTGGCTGTGAGTTTCATGATAGGCAACTTGATTCACTGTTGTGTTGTGTCAATTTAAGAAAACAAGTATGAGCTATAATGCCCAACATAATAACGTACATTATGAAATGACTGTATGATAAACTCAAGTATAATGTCATATACGGTTAATATGTTCTATTCAAAATAGTTTTCCTTGGTGATACACACCTTCATTTGAAAACAATTTTATAGTGGATTTATTATCCTGCGAATACCTTAATGGTAAACCCAGCACCAAGGCTTGGGTTACGGTATTGCATCACAATTCTAATTGGAAGAATAGGACATTCACTAGAGCCACCGTATACGATGATCAGTCATACTAGGAAAATAGTAACCTTTTCTACTAGTAGAAGGACGAAACCTTCGTATCCCGGTTATCACCCTTGCCGCATTCGGGATACGTGTCCCATTTTGGGTATACACATACTTCACAATTTCCTGAGTACACAGAGTACCTTCGCCTGCGGTACCTTTGGTAGTCTCCCTAGTACACATAGTACTAAATTCTACCCCTCCCTTGTCCTTTAAAAGAATCCTATCATATCTCGAGAACTCAGACCATATCGAGGTTCCCCAAGCATTTTGCTTGTTGATAGAAACAGCTTATCTTATTAGTGTATATATATACATGTACTTCCGAAATTTTCGGAGAAAGTACTAAGGATGTGAGTTGACCATTGTCAACAGATAATTAAATAAGTGGGAGTTTCTTTTGAAACTATATTCAAAATATTTAAAAGTAAGTCGAGATAATATTCTCCAACGATCTGAAATTATTCGAATGATCTTCTGAAATTCAGAAAGTATTTTTAAATCAGGTTTTATGATGTTTAAATCATAATAAATCATTTGATAAATAAATAATTAATTAATATATTAATCATTAAATAATTAAACCTCGAATAATTATACTTTTAAAATAATATTTGAAATAATATTTCTCAACTTATTTATGTTTTAAATAATTAATGTAATCTTTATTAATTAATCGAGTTTGAACTAAATAATCATTGGAGAATAAATCTCCTATTTTAAATGAATAAATGAATTAATATCCATCATCCGGGTAATTAAATATAGTTGAGGGAATACGATTTTTGGAAATCGTTTTAATAAAAGTTCGAGGTGTTTAATGTTTCGCAAGTGGACGCCGAGTCCCTTGGAATACAACTACTACGGACTTTAATCATCCTAAAATATCACCGGAATGATTCCCGAGTTTTTATTTTAAAATCCCGATCGACTCTCGGTCTTATAATTATACGTCACGCTCGTGGCGGCGTTAAACATTTTATGACATATACGTATCGTACAATATCGCTACATTATGCGAAAACTCAATTACTAAGTATCATGGCAAGTATGGTATTTATGCGATGATATTAAAACAATCCTTTCATAACACAATAGTATATGGAGTTGGGTTCGTAAACTTGCCTGGGTATCTCGAGGTGGAGGATGCTCTAGGGTCCGCTCGAAAATCTATAACCATAAACACAAACCGTTTCGTTAGGTCCCGTTCTAATTCACAGCGACTCGTACTCATACGCTACTTATTATTCATTTTCTCACTTACTTTACCCTTATTATTTCTTTAAGTACTTATTCATGTCACGGTCGCTTCCTTTTTCGAAGTATCTTATGTCCGTTTACATATTCATCGTCGGCTCCGCTTATGAGCTCTAACGGCTTTCAAATCACGCGGTCTTGGCTCCGATATTTTTATAAAATTGAAAATCGCTATTTTAACTTGAAATTTTTATAGAAGTTAAGGAACTCTATTTACTACTCTCTGTAAAAATTTCATGATTTATGAACATTTTTAAGTTGATCATTATTCGTAGCAGTTTTTGTCGTGTAAATTACTTTTAGTAAAATGGTCATAACTTTTGATCCGTAAATCAGAATCAAGCGATTCAAGCGCCTAAACGATCCTTATAATATTTTATATCATAATAAAGTGTTATTTTTCATCTTCGGGAGTTTCTGCAGAAACTTAATGTTATGTTTTGTTCGTTTTAGCGAGATTACGATTACGATCTGAGTTTCGTTTATGCCTTAAATCTCTATACTACCACCAAAAATCATCAAATCATCATCACCACACTAAATCCTCTCAATAACATCATGTTCTTGAGACAACAATCATCAACCTTAAATCTACTTAACTAAATATCAAGATTATAACAAATCATTCATCAAAACTAGGTTTACAACTATGTTCCAAAAGATTCTTGAACTTAAACCTTAAATAAAGATGGGTCAAAGATTTATACCTTTCTTGAAAGCTTGAGATTTTTTCTTGGTGATGGTGAAGTCTTGGGAGTGCTTGGTAGGTTTTTGGAACCTAAATCAACCATTAAAATCAAGAAACCAAAGAAAAGTTACTATTCATACTATTCACTATCATCTTTCTTGATTTATTTCACCCATCAAATCTTGATAAAATGAGCTTAAAATTTATCTTACCTTAGTTTAGGATGTATGAAGCTTGAGAATTAATGAGGGATTTTTTCCATGACTAGAGCTTGGAGTTTTGAAAATGATTTCTTAGTTGTTTTGGTTAGGACCGAATGGAAGAAGAAGAAGGTGGGAGAGAGAATTTTGTGTTGCTTCTTGCTTGCTTCTTGAATAAGACTTCTATTATATGTTTGTATATCTTTTAGTATATAACCTAAACTAGAGTTATGTTGACATATCTTGGACAAATCTTACTAGCTTTCCTAGGTTACAAGCTAAGCTAGTTGGTTTTAGACTTTAGGTTACTATTCTTTAGCCTTAGGTGATCATACCTATATAGCTTAGCTTAATATTTGATAAAGTAACATTGGTTAGCGTGATACGTTTATTTATTCATTTACGCATTCGTTCGGTCGCTTAATCATCTTTGTAATAATTTCTCGTAAACGGTTCGCGGCGTAAATCCTTTCATATTTATTCTTTATGTTTTGAAGTATCGTCCTTGGATATAAATCTGTATGGTTTTAAATTCATAATTATACTGTGATTCTCGTAATCCTTGATGGTTCGTAAATACGGTCATTTTTCAAAGTTCATTTTCTTCAAAAACTAAAAGCGTTTACATACACTCATCTGGTACGTATAATTATGTTATCAGCTCCGAAACTCATTTTGTCATGGAGAACATAGTGTGGGCTAAAAAATTTTTCCCGTCTGTCAGGGTTACTATTCATTAAACATTTTTTTACAAAGTCTCAAAAATTTGAGTTATTACAGTCTTCCCCTCTAATAAGGATTCCGTCCCAGAATCAATTAGAAAATATATGGGGATATATATTTCTTATTGCGTCTTAGTTCCCAAGTTGTCTATTCAATATTTTGATTTCTCCACAAGATTCTAACCAGCTTCACCGTCTTGTTTCTCAGCACTTGTTCTTTTTGGTCCATTACTCTTATCGGTTGCTCGACGTAGGTTAGGTCTGGTTGTAAATCTACCTGCTCATACTCTATCACATGTCACGCATCGACATGGTATTTTCTTAGCATTGACACGTGGAACATGTTGTGCACTTGCTGCAGATTAGGAGGCAAGGCGAGCTCGTAAGTCATAGGTCCTATTCTCTTCAAAATTTTAAAGGGTCCTATGAATCCGGAATTCAGCTTTCCTTTCTTTCCAAACCTCATTACTCCCTTCCGTGGAGATACCTTCAATAACACTGAATCCCCTACTTCGTATTCTCTATCTTTTCTGGTCTGGTCGGCGTACTTCTTTTGTCTGTCTTGAGCTACTACCCGTCTCTTCCTAATGAGTCCCACCATTTCCTTGGTTTGCTGGACTAACTCGGGTCCTATTATCTTGTGTTCTCCAACCTCATCCCAATATAGAGGAGAGAAGCATCTCCTTCCGTAAAGAGCTTCATACGGAGGCATTCCTATTCTAACGTGATAGCTATTGTTGTAGGAAAATTCGATCAGGGGTTAGTGGTCATTCCAATTCCCTTTAAAGTTGATGACACATACTCATAACATATCTTCTAGGGTCTGAATAGTCCTTTCGCTTTGCCCATTACTTTGGGGGTGGTAAGCGGTACTCATGTTTAGTCTGGTGCCTACACACTCCTGAAAACTTCTCCAAAATCGAGAATTAAACCTTGGGTCTCTATCTGACACTATGGCAACAGGAACGCTGTGTCTCACTACAATTTCCTTCAAGTAAATGTCCACTAGCTTGTCTACTGTGTACCTTTCATTGATCGGCATAAAGTGCAGGGACTTGGTCAGTCTATCTATGATAAACCATATGGCATTGTGATTGGTTTTCATTCTTGGTAGGCCTGTCACAAAATCCATGGCTATATGCTCCCATTTCCATTCCGGAATTTCCAGGGGCCGTAATAGTCCACTCGGTTGCTGATGTTCAGCCTTCACTCTCTGGCATATCAAGCACTTGCTGACCCACTCTGCTACTTCTCTTTTCATGTTAGGCCACCAATAATATTCCTTAAGGTCACGGTACATTTTTGTACTTCATGGGTGGATCGAATATATGGAGTTGTGCCCTTCGTGCAGTAGCTCGTCCTTTAACTCTTGCACATTTGGAATCCAAATTCGGGATGCATACCTCATGATCCCTTTCTCATCCTTTTCGCATCTGACTTCCTCACCGGTCAATGTTCCTCTTTCTTCATTCATCTTCTTTTCCTGACACACTTGTATCTTTTCAGTCAATTCCGACACTAGCTTAATCCCAAAAAATCCTTTTGTTCCTTTACCGGTTATTCTCACGTCAATTTCCATCTTTTCAAATTTCCTAACTAACTCCTCAGATGTCATTATCATTTTGAGTCTCTCCTTCCTACCGAGGGCGTCAACCACCACATTGGCTTTACCCGGGTGATACAAAATTTCACAGTCGTAGTCCTTAATTAATTCTAACCACCTCCTCTGTCTCATGTTTAGTTCTTTCTGAGTAAAAATATATTTGAGGCTCTTATGGTCTGTGTAAATCTCGCATTTCTCACCGTATAGGTAGTGCCTCCAAATTTTTAGGGCAAACACTAGGGTATCTGATCTCATATTTCTTGAATTACCGAGAGGCATACGCCATAACCTTCCCGTGCTGCATAAGCACACATCCTAGTCCTTTATGCAAAGCGTTGTTGTATATCATAAAATCTCCCTTTTCATCGGGAAGAGCGAGCACTGGTGCTGACACCAGTCTCCTTTTCAGTTCATGAAAGCTTTCCTCATATTTCTCTGTCCATACGAACTTCTCCATTTTTCGGGTAAGTCTAGTCAGTGGGCCGGCTATCTTGGGAAAGTCTTGCACGAATCTCCAGTAATATCCTGCTAAACCCACAAAACTCCTAACCTCTGTTGGGGTGGTCGGTCTTTCCCAATTGGATACCGCCTTTATCTTGGCGGGGTCAACTAAAACTCCTTTGCTACTCACCACATGCCCTAAGAACCGAACTTCCCTTAACCAAAACTCGCATTTCGAGAACTTGGCATATAATTTCTCATTCTTCAAGATTTTTAAGACTATCCTCAAATATTCTGCATGATCTTGCTGTCTTTGAGTAGATTAGAATATCATCTATAAAACTATCACGCATATATCTAGGTACTTTTTGAACACTCTGTTCATCAAATCCATAAAGGCTGCGGGTGCATTGGTTAGTCCAAACGACATGACTAAGAACTCATAGTGCCCATACCTAGTGCAAAAAGCGGTCTTTGGTATATCTTCAGGTTTGATTTTCAACTGGTGATATCCTGTCTTCAAATCTATTTTGGAAAAATGTACAACACCCTTGAGTTTGTCGAATAGGTTGTCAATCCTAGGGAGAGGGTACCTATTCTTGATAGTCAGCTTATTCAACTCTCGATAGTCTATGCATAATCTCATACTGCCATCCTTTTTCTTTACGAACAGTACTGGCACTCCCCATGGCGACACACTGGGTCTTATCATTCCGTTATCTAATAACTCTTGCAGTTGAGAAGTTAGTTCCTTCATCTCAACTGGGGCTAGCCTATAAGGGGCCTTGGACACTGGTGCCATCCCTGGTGCTAATTCTATATTATATTCTATTTCTCTGTCGGGTGGCAATCCAGTTAAGTTCTCTAGAAACACATCCTCGAATTCATTCACTATGGATATGTCCTGTATATTGGGAACTTCCTTCTTAGTATCCATCACATAAGCCAAATAGGCCTCGTTACCTTTTTTTAACAATCTCTTTGTCAGTAGCATGGTCAGAAATTCCTGGGTCTGTCGTTGACCTTTAAACACTACTTCATTTCCACTTTGCACTCTTATCTTCACCCTCTTTCACTCACAATCTATCTGTGCTCCATTATTGGATAACCAATCCATTCCTAAGATTATATCAAATTCTCCTAACGCAAATGGGATTAAGTCAACCTCGAAGAATTTCCCTTCTAGTTTCAACTTGCATTTGGGGTGTACTTGATTTACATGAATTATTACTTTGTTTTCTATTTCCACTTGCAATACCTCACGTAAGGGTGTGGCGTTAAGTTTTAACTTTTTTGAAAAATCTTCAGATATAAAAGACTTAGTCGCTCCAGAATCAAATAGGATATTTGCATGTTCGGAATTTAATAGAAGGGTACCTTCTATCATGTTAGTTTTTCGGACAGCGTCCTGAACGGTCATGTTGACAGTCCTAGCAGCTGGGGGCCGGTTGGATGCAACTCTGCTCATCCCTGAGGCTGGGGGCTTCAATGTCGGGCAATCCTTCCTCATGTGTCCTACCTTCCCACATTGGAAACATGTTATATTGGGTCAGTTGCAGTTGTTGGCAAGGTGTCCGATTTGGTCACACTTATAGCATTTCAGAGGGGCTCTCGCCTAGCTGCACACTCCAAGGTATCTTCTTCTACATGTTTGACACTCCGATATTGGGATGCGGGGTTGGCTATGAAATGTTTCCCTAGATTGTCCGCCGCCCTGGTTAACACTCTCACTTGGGGCTTTTCTAAATTCGGGGCCTCTCGCAGGTTGGGACACCACTCCACTGACAAACCTGCTTGGAAGGCTCCTATTCCCGGTTCCGCCTCCTCCTCCTTGACTCCCTATCTTCCTTTTCCTACTTTCATTTTCCTTAAAACTTTGCTCACTGCTAGCTTCAACAATCGAGGCTTTCTGCACCAAGGTGGCGTAATCTGTCAGCTCTAGTACTGCCACTCGGTTCTGGATCTACTATTTCAGAACAAGCTGAAACCTTCACGCTTTCTTCTCTTCGCTATTCACAAACTTAGGCATAAATCTTGATAACTCAGTAACTTGGCCTCATACTCTGCCACAGTCATCTTATCTTTTTTAACTCTAGGAACTTAATCTCCATCTGAGTTTCCATAAACCTAGGGAAATAATTATCTAAGAACAATCGGGTAAATCTATCCCATGGAATCACAACATCAGTCTCAAGGTTTTGTTTAGACTTCCACCAGTAATTAGCTTCCCCTTTTAGCATGTAAGAAGCGAAAATGATCTTGTGTCGTTCTTACACACCTAGTATCTCGAAGGACTTTTCTATTTCCTTGAGCCAGGCTCGTGCCTCAACGGGGTCGGTAGATCCTAGAAACTCTGGGGGTTTGAGGGATTTGAATGCCCTGAAGGCAGTGGCCGCAGTCTATTGGGCAATATGCGGCTATGGTGGAATGGGTTGTTGGTTCATATTTGCCCTTAAAAGCTCCATAAACTCATTTATGGGGTTCCCTCCCTGATGGGTATCCTCAGCTTCTTCTTCTACATACTCTTCCTCATCATACTCATTATAGTCTAGGTCTTCTTCACTTTCCTCATTCACTATGTGGTCAGGTCCATTCCGTTGTTGGTTAATAGATTCTGCGGGCTGTGCCCTGGATCCGCTTCTACGAGATGGCATCGTTCTAATAATGAAAATATGTCAATATAGTTGCAAATTCTTTTACAATTTGATTAATTTATCTGAAGGCAAGTATGTTAATAATTATCTAGCATGCATTTATCAAGTGCGATAATATGGTAGATAATTTAATACTGCTAAATATATATCATAGGGTCTCCCAGAATACATCTTGGGAACCAAACACCAATCAAATCCTTACATAGTTCTGAATACAATACACCACTATATCAACCTAACTGTTGAAGTATAAATACATATACCGGGGCACCCTAAGGGGCTAGGAATGCTATCTACTACTAGCTATTCTACAAAATTGGTGACTAATCACCCATCCCTCTCTAAGATCCATCAGTAGCCACTGGCCCCTCAGTCACTGTCGCTGCGTGTGAGGTCTTGCACCCTCCTCATTGATCCTGCCAACATTAGCTCTGCGTCAACTACCGGGATGTATCCCTCCATCACTGTCATCCTCATCTGAACCCGGGTACGGAGCTCGATCACATCGATCTCCCTGCGGGCTATGGCCGGGTAAGCAGCTTTGAAGTCCCCTAGGTATCTTATCTTGATGGCTCTCTCAGCTGTCAGTGCCTGTCATAGCTCCACAATGCGGGCAGATGCTATGGTGAGCTCAGCATTAAGCTGAGCCACTATCCAGTCATGCACAGCTATATGTATGGTCGCTGGGGGTGGTAGAGGTGAGTCTGGCTCGCTAGAGGATATGTCATGAGCCTCGTAGGTCTATACGTCCATCCCATCCTCCTCGTCCTCATAAGTGTAAGGCAAAGGGCTCTACATCCCTGGGTGTGGTGTAGGAAAGCGAATAGTCGGGAGAGGGTACATCTCTATATCCCTCCAGTCTATGCCATCTCCCTGGGGCATCTCAACGTCATCAGCTATGGGGACAGGAAGGTCAGTCTCCTACTCTGGGGGATCCTCAGTATGGTCATCATCCGAGTCATCAATGGGTGGGTCCTCCGGCTCGGGAGTAGGGTCACGCTCAGGGGCCATAATATCATCAACAGGGTCAACCTCCCCCATAGGCTCCACTGGTACCTGACACAATAGGCAAGGTGTTACTAACTTAGAGTCGGAATTCCCTTGAGGGTAAAACTGTCAAGACTACCCATGTAGCCTGACAATGAACTCGACTTGAGCTCTAATTAATTATTTATTATTCTTATGTCTACATATTTTATATCCTATCATTTCCAAGATTTGATAACCTAAGGCTCTGATACCATTTCTGTGGCGCCCCAAAATCCAGGGTCAAGGATCTAGGAGACCATGCCATCTTGAATACTATATAACACTTATCTCGTATCACAATATATAAATACTCAGACTTTTACAACCCCACGTTTATCACACACACACACTTATAGGTTATTGTCTTGGAAACGAACCATTCATTACTAGAGTAAATCAATCCACAAAGTGATAGTTATTACAACCCAAAAGTAGTTAAGTCTTACCGGGTGTAATAACCCCAATTTTTGGAATTTTTGAAACCCTTATGAATAGTGTTTTGCTGATTATGCTGAATAAGAAAACTTTTCATGCCACACTATGTAGGGGTTCTTTTATTGATCTTCTGGGATATTATTAGTACTCTATGTGGTATATAAGTGTATGTAAAGATCGTCAGAATCCAAATCCGAACACTTTGATTTTTCCCGGAAATCTACCAGATACAAAAAGAATTGAGTATAAGGTAACATAATAAAAAGGATTTAAATTCAAGGATTATAAGAGAGGATCATAAAAGGAATATAATGTATTGAGAAAGGTTAAGGAAACCTAAGTAATAAGATCCCGGGTATGATCCCTCAAACGATAAACGAAAATGAAAGTTAAGCTAACCGCACAACAGATCAGCGGTCATTAGGCAAGCAATTAAGAGTTAATCAAGGAGGTTAGGGATTATGATGTCATCAAACCAATAAGAGGAGGACAAGTGGGGGAGGGTGACATAAGCATGACAAAGAAAGGTGTGTTGTTGGTTGATTAAGAACCACACAAAAGTTACCATGGTAAAAGGTAATAAATCAAAACAAAACAAATCAACCAAGCCAACCAACAATTCATTTCACCAAAAACAAAAAGTTATTTCCCTTTCTTCATCAAAAGCTCTTGGCTTTCTTCTTCTTCAAAGAAAGTAAAAGTCAAAATCCTAGCTCCAAGCTTTGTTAATTAGCAAGGTAATTATCTAAGACTCCTTATGCATAGATATAGCTATTCTATAAGTTTGAGCTTCTAATTCATTCACAATCTCTTCCTAAAAATCATGGAAGAAGAGGGTGAATAGTGTTTTTCAAGAACTAAAATTTTTGTTCTTGAGTTTTTGTTTAGATTAAGCTTGGATAAGGACTTTTAAGGGTGATTCCAAGCTAATTACTTGATTCTCCACTCTCCAAGGAAGGTATAACCCCTCCAAACCCTAAATTTACTTTGAGTATTAGGTTTAGTTTTGTTTTTATAGTTCATGAGAGGCTTGATTGTTGTGTATGTAGAGGTTAGTTGGTTTTGTGATATTTTTGGAGTTGTAATTCTTGGATTATTAATTAATGAACTTAAGTATAGTTTAAATTCATGTTTGAGAATAGTATAAATTGATAATATTGAGTTGTTGGGGCTGTTATGGTGAAGTATGGATGGAGTTTGGTTGGGATGTTGATTGTGGGTTGGTTGTGGGTTGATTTGGAGTGGTATAAATTTGGGTAATCGCGTAAACATAGCCGTCGTAATGCCCGATTTACTTTAGACTGTTTTTGTTCTTAACAGTAGGACCCGTGAACTCACTGCTAGGTTTTTACCATTGCCATGATTAGATAGTTCATGTTACGAGCTTCGTTTTGATATGTGGTTCGTTTGAATCCGATGTACGGTTTAGGAGAAACGACCGTTTTAAGTAACGGCGTTTTGCGAACGAACCATTACCCCTCTCCTTACTTTGAAACATAGGTTAAAGACCTAAAAGGACTAACTGGAATATGAAACATTTATGTAAAGTGTATTAGGTAATTGGTAAGGCACTCGCGAAAGAATTGCCTTAAAACTCTTAATGGTTAATTTATTAAAAATGGTGGAGCCGAGGGTACTCGAGCGACTTAAGATAATCATTAAGCGCAAAACGAGCGTTAGAGTCTAAATTGGTTAAAGTATAGATTTATAAGTGACTTTGGTTTAATTCCAACTTATATGTTGTTTATAGGTTACCAGACTCGTCCCAAGCCATTTATAACCCCCAGTCGCTCAGGCAAGTTTTCTACCAGTTACACTGTTGTTGTGATGTATACATATGTATATGCATTATCTTGTGATAGATGCATGATGGTTAATTAGCAAATCTTGCGATATATTGGAGAATGTGATATGGTATATATGCATGTCTATTTCGTAATCTTGATATATATGTTGATTCAAATGCTTATAGTTGCATAATACCTATGCTAGAGATAAGCAATAGTTACGTATATCATTAGTATAGGGGATCCAAAGGTGGACATTTTTCTAAAAATCGGGAGTCGATGTTCCCGAGTATATTGTATATATTTATATATATATAGATATAGTTTTTAAAACTATGAATCGAATAAGGTTTATTCGATAACTTTATTTTATTAATGAATATTATTTTGAATAATCATTCGGGGGCTTATGACTCCGTTTATTTTATTAATGAATATTATTTTGAATATTCATTCGGGGGCTTATGACTCCGTTTATTTTATTAATGAATATTATTTTGAATATTCATTCGGGGGCTTATGACTCCGTTTATTTTATTAATGAGTATTATTTTGAATATTCATTCGAGGGCTTATGACTCCGTTTATTTTATTAATGAGTATTATTTTGAATATTCATTCGAGGGCTTATGACTCCGTTTATCTTATTAATGAATATTATTTTGAATATTCATTCGAGGGCTTATGACTCCGTTTATTTTATTAATAAATATTATTTTGAATATTCATTCGAGGGCTTATGACTCCGTTTATTTTATTAATGAATATTATTTTGAATATTCATTCGAGGACTTATGACTCCGATTATTTACTAATTATTATTCTTTATTTTATTAAAGAATAATATGTCAATAATCAAACTCACTTTGATGATTCAAATAAAGATATTACTTTTGTATAAGTAAATCTTTGGTTATTTAATATTCATTTCAAGTATAAGTTTTACAACTTCTACTTCAAGTATTTTTATAAAGATTATTCTTTATGGGAATATTATTTAAATAATAATATTCGGATATTTTCTAATATATCGGGACTGATTTATTTCATTAAATCAACATTACTCCAAACACTCTTTAAAGTGTTTTCGAGTCTTCAAAATAATTTTTAAAAGTTAGAGCGAATCCCAAAACTCATTTTTATATTTAAGATCTTCCTTTTAAAGAGGATTTAAATATTCGCTCAAAACCTGAGGGATCCGGCTCTGTGGTGTATTTTATATTCGCAACGAGGTTGCTGCTTTGGTAAATGAATTGATTACTTACCCAACGTTCGGGAAGTAAGTCCATCTATTGAGTCGGCATAAGCAATATGGGCTCAGTGGGCGTCCGTGAAAGTGTAAGTGGCTCAGTGGGAGTCCATCAAATGCGTAAGTGGCTGAGTGGCAGTCCAGCATACAGTCCTATTGCGGCCAGGGTGATGACCAGTGGGGAATTCGTCCATCTACTAGTAGAAAATGTTACTTATTGGTATCTTTTCCTGATCAGCAAGATATCAGGTTTATGCCAAAATTCTTTTCTTTCCAAATTCATTGGATATTACAACTCTGTTCATACTTTACATGACAGAGGTTTTCAGGAAATGTATGAGAGATATATATATGGATATATATATATCGGGACTTAATGAAGTATCTCGTAACTTCATTTCTTTTGAATGATATTTCAAGGATTGAATCTATTCAAATCATATCTTGTAGTCTCATCTATGTGATGAACTTTTGACACAGATTATACCTTGAACGGTGGTAGTTCAAGTAGTATTCGGAAAAGATATAAGTATATTGGAGTATCTTGTAACTTCATCTTTTAAACTTATATCTAGTAAATGATTATTTTGTGCATGTCAAAGATTTTGAGAAAAACGTTGAGACAAGGTTAGATATATGAGATCACCTTGCAACGATATTTTATACAGTTATAAACTGGAACTTTGTGTATATGATGCATGGAAGAGGATTTCCAAGATTTTGAAAAGGTATATATACATATATACTGAATATTTTGCGACTTGGTCGCGTTAAGATATCAAACTTGGTTCATTTCTTCTTGACCAAGACTTTCATGAGTATGATGAGAATGCTCATACATTGTTAATTATTATATATATTATTTCGGTGGGCTTGTTGCTCACCCTTGCTTTCTTCTTTCATCACACAACAACAGATAGAAAAGATGAACATGACCAAGCTTCCAATTCGCAAGCGGTTAGGAAACGTTCCGCAGTTTTTAGTAAGCGTTGATGCCGCTGTAGCTGAGGTAGAAATTACCAATAGGCTAGACTTTCAACTTCTGATGTACCAGACTTATGTATCTATATGAATTGTAATAATGGCAAAGAAATATAAATTTATTAAGAAACCCTTTTAAGGTGTAACGGTTTATAATGGTGGAATAAAATGACTTGTGTTATTTTTGGTATTCATCTCTGAGACTATAACTTGTGGTGTGTGTGTGTATATTGTGGGGTCACAGTACTCAGTAGTTGGTTTTCTGTTAGGATTAAGTATTGATAAGGGAAATGGAACTCGTGACAACCCGAATCCCCGACCCCGGATTTGGGGGTGTTACACCGATGAAATAACCTTTAAGTAAGGTTAGTCCGCCGGCCAAATATTTTTTTCTTATTCATTATCTTACATAAGTCATACTTGTAAATAAGTCGGACTAAAAATAACTGAAAACCAATCCAGCTTATTCGGTCTACCTGAGGTACATCACCAAACATCCTACGGAATAGCTAGCCATTTCCTACCCATTTCCTGGCTGTGAGTTTCATGATAGGCATCTTGATTCATTGTTGTGTTGTGTCAATTTAAGAAAACAAGTGTGAGCTATAATGCCCAGCATATTAATGTACAGTATGAAATGACTGTATGATAAACTCAAGTATAATGTCATATGGTAAATATGTTTTATTCAAAATAGTTTTCCTTGGTGATACACACCTTCTTTTGAAAATAATTCTTTAGTGGATTTATTATTCTGCGAATACCTTAATGGTAAACCCAACACCTAGGCTTGGGTTATGGTATTGCAACACAATTCCAATTGGAAGAATAGGACATTCACTAGAGCCACCGCATACGATGATCAGTCGTACTACAGAAATAGTAACCTTTTCTACTAGTAGAAGGTTGAAACCTTCGTATCCCGGTTATCACCCTTTCCGCATTCGGGCTACGTGTCCCATTTTGGGTATACACATACTTCACAAGTTCCTGAGTACACAGAGTACCTTCACCTATGGTACCTTTGGTAGTCTCCCTAGTACACATAATACTAGAGTCTACCCCTCCCTTGTCCTTTAAAAGAATCCTTTCATATCTCGAGAACTCGAACCATATCGAAGTTCCCCAAGCGTTTTGCTTGTTGATAGAAACAACTTATCTTATAAATGTATATATATATATATACATGTACTTCCGAAATTTTTGGAGGAAGTACTAAGGATGTCAGTTGACCGTTGTCAACAGATAATTAAATAAGGGGGAGTTTCTTTTGAAACTATATTCAAAATATTTGAAAGTAAGTCGAGATAATATTCTCCGACGATTTGAAATTATTCGAATGACTTTCTGAAATTCAGAAAGTATTTTTAAATTAGGTTTTATGATGTTTAAATCATAATAAATCATTTGATAAATAAATAATTAATTAAATAATAATCATTAAATAAATAAACCTCGAATAATATACTTTTAAAAGAATATTTGAAATAATATTCTTCAACTAATTTATGTTTTAAATAATTAAAGTAATCTTTATTAATTAATCAACTTTGAACTAAATAATCATTAGAGAATAATTCTCCTATTTTAAATGAATAAATGAATTAATATCCATCATGCGGGTAAATAAATATAGTCGAGGGAATACGATTTTTGGAAATCGTTTTAATAAAAGTCCGAGGTGTATAATGTATAGCAAGTGGATGCCGAGCCCCTTGGAATACAAGTACTACGGACTTTAGTCGTCCTAAAATATTAATGGAATGATTCCTGGGTTTTTATTTTAAAATCCCGACTGACTATCGGTCTTATAATTATACGTCACGCTCGTGGCGACGTTAAACATTTTACGACATATACGTATCGTACAACATCGCTATATTATGCGAAAACTCAATTACAAAGTATCATGGCAAAAATGGTATTTATGCAATGATAATAAAACAATCCTTTCACAACACAACAATATATGGAGTTCGGTTCGTAAACTTGTCTGGGTATCTCGAGGCGAAGGATGCTCTAGGGTCCGCTCGAAAATCTATAAGCATAAACACAAACCGTTTCGTTAGGTCCCGTTCTAATTCACGACGACTCGTACTCATACCCTACTTATTATTCGTTTTCTCACTTAATTTACCCTTATTATTTCTTTAAGTACTTATTCATGTCACGGTCGCTTCCTTTTTCGAAGTACCTTATGTCCGTTTACATATTCATCGTTGGCTCCACTTATGAGCTCTAAAGGCTTTCTAATCGCGCGGTCTTGGCTCCGATATTTTTATAAAATTGAAAAATCCTTATTTTAACTTGAAATTTTTATAAAAGTTATGGAACTATATTTAATACTCTCTGTAAAATTTTTATGATTTATGAACATTTTTAAGTTGGTCATTTTTATTTCCAAAGTTCGTTATTTGTAGCAGTTTTTGTCGCGTAAATCACTTTTAGTAAAACAGTCATAACTTTTGATCCGTAAATTGGAATCAAGCGATTCAACTGCCTAAACGATCCTTATAACATTGTATATCATAATGAAGTGTTATTTTTCAAGAAACTATAGTTTATATTTTCGGGACTTTCTGCAGAAACATAATGTTATGTTTTGTTCATTTTAGCGAGATTACGATCCGAGTTTCGTTTATGCCTTAAATCTCTATACTACCACCAACAATCATCAAATAATCATCACCACACTAACTCCTCTCAAGAATATCATGTTCTTGAGGAAACAATCATCAACCTTAAATCTACTTAACTAAATATCAAGATTACAACAAATCATTCACCAAACTAGGTTTACAACAATGTTCCAAAAGATTCTTGAACTTAAACCTTAAATAAAGATGGGTCAAATATTTATACCTTTCTTGAAAGCTTGAGATGTGTTCTTGGTGATGGTGAAGTATTGGGAGTGCTTGGTAGGGTTTTTGGAACTTAAATCAACCATTACAATCAAGAAACCAAAGAAAAGTTACTATTCATACTATTCACTATCATCTTTCTTGAATTTATTTCATCCATCAAATCTTGATAAAATGAGCTTAAAATTTATCTTACCTTAGTTTAGGATGTATGAAGCTTGAGAATTAATGAGGGATTTTTTCCATGACTAGAGCTTGGAGTTTTGAAAATGATTTCTTGGTTGTTTTGGTTAGAGCCGAATGGAAGAAGAAGAAGGTGGGAGAGAGAATTTTATGTTGCTTCTTGAATAAGACTTGTGTTATATGTTTGTATATCTTTTAGTATATAACCTAAACTAGAGTTATGTTGGCATATCTTGGACAAATCTTACTAGCTTTCCTAGGTTACAAGCTAAGCTAGTTGGTTTTAGACTTTAGCTTAGTATTCTTTAGCCTTAGATGCTCATTCCTATATAGCTTAGCTTACTATTTGATAAAGTAACCATGGTTACTTTTCTACCATGGTTGGTTAGCGTGATACATTTATTTATTCGTTAACACGTTCGTTCGGTCGCTTAATTGTTTTCGTAATAATTTCTCGTAAACGGTTCGCGGCATAAATCCTTTCGTATATATTCTTTATATTTTGAAGTATCGTCCTTGGATATAAATTCATAGGATTTGAAATTCGTAATTATATCGTGATTCTCGTAATCCTCGATGGTTCGTAAATACGGTCACTTTTCAAAGTTCATTTTCTTTGAAAACTAATAGCGTTTACATACACTCATTTGGTACGTATAATCATGTTATCAACTCCGAAACTCATTTTCTCATGCAGAACATAGTGTGGGCTAAAAAGTTTTCCCCGTCAGTCAGGATTACTATTCATTAAACATTTTTTTTTACAAAGTCTCAAAAATTTGAGTTATTACAATCGAGAATCGAAGAATAATAGAAGAAATATAGATCTAGGGTTTCAGAGAATCAGAGGAGAGGCGAGAGGCGAAAGAGTAGGGTTTCAAATGAACCGTGTAAATGATATTGTACACAAAAATGTTTGTATATATATTTTAGTAATTCAACGGCTGCGATTTGATCAATTATATGATCAACGGTCCAGATGCTAGGGTTTTATCAAATTGGGGTTTAAAAACTACAAATGGGTTGGGCTTTTGGTTTTATGACTGGGCTGTTTGAATATATATATATATATGTGTGTGTGTGTGTGTGTGTGTGTGTGTTAAAAGCATATGGGCTTGATAATGAATTGGGCCGGACATAAATTTTTGTTTGGGCTGGGTACAACACATATAAAATTAACCCAAAGAATATATTTATATATTTTTTTTGTAAAAAATATTTTCCAAAATATCCATATATATATAATAAGATTATATATTGATATATATAATTATATCTTATGATAATATAAAAAGCCTTTATAAATCTCACTGAGAAAAAATATTAACTCAGAATAGTTTTATTTTCCCGGTTAATCGAAGCTGTTTAAGATCTCATTAAATTGTATCAATAAATTTCTTTATTGACAAATCTGAATTTACGAGACTTAACAACATGATCGGGAAAATATCTTTTTCGTGAGATGGCTTAAATAAACCCAGAAGATAGATAATATGATTTCTTTTTATTGTCTATCTATTTTATCGATTCCAGCATTCCTAAATCCAGACGGAGTTTAGTGAATCTTTCGGAATTCAATGGTTTCATGAATATGTCAGCAAGATTAAACTCAGTATCTATGTGAGTCATTTTTATATCGCCTTTATTGACATGATCATGTAAGAAGTGATGGCTCACATCTATATGTTTAGATCTTGAATGTAATACGGGATTTTTGCTAAGATTAATAGCACTCGTATTATCACATAAGATTGAGATCACATCAAACTTTATATTATAGTCAGCTAGTGTTTGCTTCATCCACAATATTTAAGCACAACACTTTGCAGCTGCTATATATTCAGCTTCTGTTGTCGAGATGGATACAGAATTTTGTTTCTTTGAAAACCTAGAAACTAGGCATCCACCGAGAAACTGACAAGTACCACTAGTACTTTTTTTGTCGACTAAATGCCGGGCATAGTCTGAATCAGAAAAACATACTAAGTCAAATGGTATTCCTTTTGGATACCAAAGACCAATATTAGTGGTTCCTTTAAGATATCTCAATATCCTTTTTACCACGGATAAATGAGATTCTTTTGGTGCTACATGAAATCTAGCACACTTACAAACACTATATTGAATATCGGGACGACTTGCAGTGATATAGAGCATGCTACCAATCATTCCCTGATATTTCGTTGTGTCTACAGTAATTCCTTTTGGATCTTCCGTTATATCGGATGTAGACATTGGAGTAGAGATGGGTTTGGCATTATCCATTTTAAATTTTTTCAACATCTCTTTACAATATTTTGATTGAGAGATATGTATGTCTTCATCAGATTGCTTTATTTGCAATCCTAAAAAGAAGTTTAATTCTCCCATCATACTCATCTCGAATTCTTACCTAATATCATTAGAGAATTCTTTACATAGTGCATCATTTGTTGAAGCAAATATGATGTCATCTACGTATATTTGTATGAGCAATAAATCATATTTTTCTTGTCTCGTAAATAAGGTTTTATCGGCCGTTCCCAATTTAAATTTAATTTCTGAAAGGAACTTGCTCAACCTTTCATACCAAGCTCTTGGGGCTTGTTTTAACCCGTATAGGGCTTTATATAAGTTATAGACATAATCTGGATGGTTTGCATCTTTAAAATCGGGAGGTTGTTTTACATATACTTCTTCTAATATCCCGTTTAAGAATGCAGATTTCACATCCATTTGGTATACTTTGATATTTCTATGACATGCATAAGCCAATAGCATTCAAATTGATTCAATTCTTGCTACCAGTGGATATGTTTCATCAAAGTTTATACCTTCAATTTGGATATCCTTGTGCAACTAATCTTGCTTTATTTCAAACTACCGTTCCATTTTCATCTAATTTATGTCGAAATACCCATTTTTTTTACCAAATATAGAGGTATCACGAGGCTTTGGGACAAGTTCCCAAACTTTACTACGAGAAAATTGGAGCAATTCCTCTTGCATTGCAGAGATCCAATCCTCGTCTAATAAAGCCTCTTTCGCGGTCTTAGGTTCTATCTGAGATAGAAAACTAAGATGATTTATAATATTTTGAACTTGTGACCGCGTTTGAACTCCCTTCCTTAAGTCTCCAAGAATATTATTAGGAATTGCTTTGGGAAGTTCATCTTCCTTTTCATCTAATTCTAATGGATTTTTGTGAACGGGAGTCCCGATATCCATATTTTCGAATTGTCGAATAATATTTTCAATATCATTTTGTTCAACATTTTCTTGGTCAACAAGATCTTTATATTTCGCGGGTGGTTTACTTTCATCAAATGCCACATTCATTGATTCTTCCACCATGAGCGACTTTAGATTAAACACTCTATAAGCTTTACTATTATTCGAGTATCCAAGAAATATACCTTCGTCCGATTTCAGATCAAATTTTGTAAGGTATTCTTTTGAATTTAATATGAAGCATTTGCTTCCGAATACTCGAAAGTAGCTTAACTTCAAAGTTTTGCCAAAATAGAGCTCGTAAGGAGTCTTTTGCTTTATAGGTCGTAGCAAGACCCGATTAAGAATATGACAAGCCGTTGACATAGCTTCGGCCCAAAAATATTTAGGTCTACGATATTCATTTAACATTGTGCTAGCCATTTCTTGGAGTGTTCTATTTTTCCGTTCAACTACTCCGTTTGATTGTGGAGTATATGGAGTGGAAAAATTATGTGTGATGCCATGTTCATCACAGAAGTTGGTAAAACTGGAATTCTCAAATTCTTTACCATGATCAGTTCTTATATAGACTATGATTTTATTTTGTTGATTTTGAATCTTTTTACATAAAGAAGAGAAGGATTCAAAAGCGTCACTTTTGGATTTGAGAAATTCCGTCAATGTAAATCGTGAATAATCATCTACGATTACCAACGTATATGAGCAACCTCCAAGACTTTGTATAGGAATCGGACCAATAAGATCCATATGTAATAGCTCGAGAGGTCTTGAGGTAGATACCATGAATTTTTCTTTCTGAGAGGCTCGAATTTGTTTACCAATTTCGCAAGCTTCACAAGTATGATCTTTATGATAGTTTAGCTTAGGTATACCTCGTACATGGTCTTTAGTTGATATATTCTTTATCAACTTTTGGCATGTCCTAATCTTCGATGCCATAACCATGGATCATCATTTATAGTGATTAGGCATACGTTCACTTGCTTGCTCATGTCACATGTATATACATTCTTATTTCGAGGGCAAGTGAGGACCAACTTTCCGGATTTATCAAGAATTGAACAATGAGTAGTGTAGAAAATTACCTTGTATTCATTGTCGCATAATGGACTAATGGAGAGAAGATTGTACTTTAATCCGGTGACAAGTTGAACGTCGGAAATCTTAACTTTATCATTACCGATATCTTCGATGCCGATAATGTTTCCTTTGCTATTATCTCCAAATGTTATGTTCCCCACGGTGACCCTTTTAATGTTGTTCATGAGTGACTTGTT
The DNA here is from genome assembly GCF_009905375.1 of Apium graveolens. NCBI lineage: Eukaryota > Viridiplantae > Streptophyta > Magnoliopsida > Apiales > Apiaceae > Apium > Apium graveolens. The sequence goes on along the minus strand of NC_133655.1, from coordinate 216,600,263 downwards.
TCCGGTCATATGTCTTGAACACCCACTATCAAGGTACCATATGTCTTGTTTTGCGGCAAGACAAACCTACAAAACTGATTAATTAAATTTATGGGTACCCCTTTGTCTTGAGGGTCCTGGGGTTAGTACATCATACATAACATTTGATTTTTCATGGAAAAATCGAGGCATAGTATACTTATCTTTAGGCACATAAAAATTTCTAGATTCATAATGCCTAGTTTGAGGTTGATAATAATACTTAGAGCTATCATGAAATCTAGGAGGATCATGGTAAACAATATGTTTATTATTAGCATGGTAATTTTCATACACATTCATATTGAGAGGTTGTTGTCTTCTAAATGCATTACCATTGATATTTTATGTTTCTATCTTGAAATATGGGAGGTTGATGAGACCTTTGTTGCCTTTGATCTTTATATTCCCTATTCTTGTAAGGCATTCATTTATCATCTTTCTTGTATGATTCCTTGCGAATCCAAACATGCTTCCCCTTAGATTCACCATTCTTGAATTTGCAATATTGAATGGTATGTCCAATCTTGTTGCAATTTGAACATTTATAAGATGGTGATTCAGGTGAAGTCTTTATTAGTGATACAAATCTCCGAGTACTTTCTTTAGGAGGAAAATTCTTATTATATCCCAAACCTTCATGATTATATGAGGTTTTTGTATGCACCATTTGATCCAACATCTTATTGCCTTTTGTAAATCTTTGAATGACTTCTTCAAGATTTTTATTTTCTTTCTTTAAGGCATCAATCTTGTTGTTAATGATTATTTCTTGATCCATAACTTGAGCTATGAGTTTATGATTTTCTTCTTTTAACCTTAGAGCTTCACTTTTAAGCTCATTAGTTTCTGATAGCTCATTTTCTTTATCAAGATTGTTTTTATAAGATGTTTCATTATCTTGAACATTTGATTCATTTAGAATCTTTAAGTTCAATATATCAACGTGAATTTTACAAATATTATCATTCAATTGTATCTTTTCACGTTCTATTTCTTCGTCTTTGAGAATTAGTGGTATATTCTCTGTCTTAAAGATTAAGTATATTTTCTTGAAGTTTATTTACCTCAATCTTGATGAGATAGTTTTGATCTTTTAGAGATGTAATCTCATTCTCATCTTGGACTTTTGAGTCTATCATCCGAGTATATTCTTTATTTTGAGTATGATGAATTTCCTCAATTTTCATCTTCTCGGACCATAGCAAGTGAAACCTTTGTTCAACATCTTTATACTTATTTTTATAACTTACTACAAGTTAAATTAAATCATGCTTATTCATATCTAAGAGGGATAAGTTAGATTCATCTAATAAAGATTTAATTGAGACATAGTTAGATGTTACCTCTTGATTTGAAGAGGAGATTTCCATTGAGGTAGTTTCATCTCCGAGAGCCATTAAGCATAGATTGACTACTTCTTCACTAGCTTCGGGAGCTTCTTCGTCTTCACTTAGATCCCAACCATTTTCGGCCACGAGACTTCATCCCTTTGAGAGTTTAGGACATTGTCTTTTATAATGACCAGGTTGTTTACAATCAAAAGACACATCTTGTGTTTCCTCCGGAGATGGATCTTTAGGTTTTGGAGGAGTGTAAACAGGATGGTTTGTAGAGGCATTGACATTAATATAGGTATTTATATTTTGATTACCTTTGCCTTTATTGTAGTTCGTTGATGGATAATTACTCTTGTAGTTGGAATAATAATTTTGAGAGTAATTTGGCCTTCCGTTGGAGTTAAAAACTCTTTGTTGATTATTTGATTTTAGGAAGCCTTTTCCGTATCTTTGAGCTTTGCTTTGAAGCACACGACAAATTTGTCTCATGAGTAGAACAATTTCACTCTCATTGAGATTTTGGAGTTACTCATTTAACTCCTCGCTGTTTTCATCTTCATCAATTAATATGGCCTTTAGAGCCATATTTTTATTTTTATCCTCCACTTTTGGAGCAACCTTTTCCGGAATATTATCTTCTTCGTAAGCATGAAGATTTACGAATAGGTTATCGATCTTATACTCATTTAAATTATGCATCTCTTTTATAGTAGTAACTTTGACCTTTCAACTCGGAGGGAGAGATTTGAGCACTCTTCTATTATTTTCATTTTGAGTATAATTCTTTCCAAGTTGAGATAACTCATCGATTATATGAGTAAATCTTGTTTCCATATCGATGATATTTTCTCCTTCTTGGAGTTTAAATTTCTCGTATTCTTGGATCAATATTTCCATCCAAGAATCTTTTATATCAGTGGTTCCTTCATAGGTTACCACTAATTAATTCCACATTTCTTGTGCCGACTTGCAATTATTTACTCTTTTATATTCTTTTTCTGCAAGTGCACTTGTGAGAACCATTTTTGCCTTGGCGGCTATATTCATTGTGGCTTCTTCCTCTAAGTTTTATTCACTAACCTTCTTTTCGACGATGATGTCATCGATAGTTTTGGTAGGAATGCGAACACCGTATTCGATAGCCATCCAAACTTTGACTCCCTGAGATCTAGCATAAATGTGAAATCTCATTTTCCATGTTTCAAAGTTGGTACCATCAAATAGAGGAGGTCATGAGCTTGACAGTCCTTCGCCACAACCAACAAGATTAATATACGCCATTAAGGATCACTTTTTGTTATGCCTGTAAATCTGCAAATCACTTAACAAATACTACTAACTCTCCGCGAGTACGTATAGGACTTGGATCTTAGAACGATAATCACATCACGTCACTTCACCGCACTACAAAACTAATAAGATAATCCACAAAACAATAAGTATAGAGAAAAGATGGGTTGAACTAGTATGTTACGGTACTAGCCCACAAGATAATATAATATTCAAATAAGAATATTAAATATCAACTATGTATACTTGACTTGAGATATATAATAATATGTCAAGTATACTTTCGATTACTCCATCTTTATAGAATATATATTTATCGGCATAATATAAGAAGTCTTATATATATAAGCAATATAGCTTATGACTTCTTTAGTATTCTTCTTCTTTCGATTATGTATTTATAAATCAAAGAATACTTTAGTTACAATCTCGGAATTGTAAGTTATCCTTTTTAAGCTCGTAGGCTTAAGGATTTTAGTATACTTATATTTTTGACAATTATAGATCCAAAGTATACTTTTAACTTCGTGCACAATTTATAGGTTCTATATAAGCCAAGATCGATATAAAAGAAGTGCAAGTAATTGGCTTTGGATTTGTGCTTTTGAAGTTTAGGTGGATGATTACGAAGTTTACTATTTATCGATTTATAATCCCACGGAACACTAAAGATGTTAGTGAGGATTATACGATACTTTTCGTAATGATACTATATACACGAACTATGCATTGGCAAAGATCCAAATAAATGAAGTGCAAGTAACTAGACAACCCGTGTGATTAAATCCACCTTTGAAGCTTAGACAGATGATTATGAAGTTTACTATTTATCGATTTATAATCCCACGGAATAATAAAGATGTTAGTGGAGATTATACGATACTTTTCATAATGATACTATGTACACGAACTGTGCGTTAGCCAAGATCCAAATAAATGAAGTGCAAGTAATTGGCCAACTCGTGTGATTAAATCCGTCTTTGATATTTGGAAAAATTATGAAGCTTAATATTGATCGAATTATAATCCCACGAAACACTAAAGATGTTATTGAGGATTATACGATACCTTTCGTAATTATTTCCATATTCACGAAATATGTTGGCCAAGATCGAGATAAATAAAGTGCAAGTAATTGGCCAACTCGTGAGGTTTGTCAAATATGAAATCTCACTCTAGAGATTTATGAAATCTCACTCGTAAGGAGTTATAGAGATTTAAGTACTTGTATTTTATAGATCTTCTTCTTTTAAAGCTTCTTTTGAAGATCAAGTACTTTATTCGAATTCTGTGTTCGAATCTTTATTCTCTTTTCTTAGAGAACCTTCTTTATAGGAGATCTAGTATTAGAGCTTGATATGGAGTAGATAAATTAAGTACAAAACTCAAATAAAAGGAATCAAAGAAGAAGCTAAAAATTACCACTTTTGGAAAACGGTCGGAAAAGTTCGACGGAGGTTCGGCCGGATTTTGGCACTACGGTCGAACTTGGGCAGCCCTTCGGGAGGCCGGAGAGTGGTAGTGTATGAGCTCACTTGGTGGGAACAAGCTTGGTTGGGTGAAGCTAAGCTCATGGGTTTCAAAAACCTTGTATATATGTGTATATATTTAAGAAAGAGAAGGTTTTTGAGAAGAAGCGTGTGTATAGAATTTGAAAGAGATGAAGAGAAGCACTTCTTGAAAAAATCCCAGCAACTTTGTGGCTCTTTTTCTTGGAGAAATGGGTTGGGGTGGGGGTTTGTTTATAGGAAAAGTTAGATGGATTGAATGATGGAGATTTGAGAAAAATGGATGGTGGATGTTGTATGTCACATGGATTGATGACTTGGAAAGTAGGTTGTGTTTATTTGACATAGCCATATAAGACAAACAAATTTATGGGATTCAAACCTCATCTTATATATTTAATTAAATATATATTTTCCTTTTCTTTTAATTATTGTTTAGTCATTTTAATTAAGCATTAAGCACCATTAAATATGACCACCCTAAAAACTTTTAAATAATTATCATAAAAATATGATAATTACCTAAATATTATAAAATGATGTCATGCAAGTTTTGGTCAAATTTGATCAATGGTAACTAGGTCAAACGTGGTCAACTGTGGGACCAACTTTCTCGAAATTTGTACCCGGACAAAAATTATCAAAATGTTACAAAATTTTTACCATGCATATAAAATACCATTTAAATGATCCATACCAAATTTCAAGTCCTTCTAGTGAGTGAAAGTGTTTTATTTAAAATATAGACTGTTCTGTCAGCCTTTTCTTCCGAGTAAAAATACCATTGGTCTCGAATTTAAATATATGGTTCTTTTGACCAAAGTTTTGACTTGAATAAATACTTAAAATATATTTCCTAATATAAAAAATATATTTGGATGGTAGGAAATATTTTAGATTATTTTTGAATAATTTTCTCCGAAAAATGCTGATTTTACGAAACGAGAGAATATTACTTCACGTATATATGGAATGGGTTATAAAAATGGATAATAATATTTCAATAATGAATATTAATAAACTTTGTATACAAATTCTTTTTCTGGATGTAAAAATATATTTTGGAGCGAAGATTAAAATATTTTTGATATAACACGAGTCTTCTAAGGAATATTTCTGATATATCCCTTTTTTTGAGCTTGTTGCCTTATTGATTTTGCAACTGAGATCTAAGAAATATCATGTCTTGATATTTATTCTTTGATCATATTTCCTTAGAGATATATTCCATGATGATATAATTTTGATATTTTAAAATAATGAAATATCTCTTTTTATATGAATATACTTGAAAATAATTTTGCTAGTTTAACCATTTGACTTTGATTTGGATCAATTAAAATCATGTCCTAATGGAGAGGATCTACGTGTATTTAAATTTTATGTTTAATCGTACTAATATTAAAATAAATAATATACTGAAGATATCCTTTCAGAAGAATTTTGGAGCAGCTAAGCCAAACAGAAACATGGTTGATAAATCTAAATTCAAGTGTTTCAAATGTGGCTTAGCAGGTCATTTTGTTAGTGAGTGTAGAAAGTCTGATTCTAGCAAAAAGAAGTTTGAGCCTTTTGATTATAAGCATAAATACTTTGAGTTGCTCAAGCAAAAGGAAAGGGCTTTCATTACACAAGAAAATGACTGGGCTGTAAATGGATTGGATGAAGATGAGGAAACAAATTATGTCAATCTAGCCCTAATTGCCCAATCAGATGAAACAGAGACCAGTTCATCAGGCAATTAGGTAATCACAACTAACCTATCATATTTATCTAAAGCTGAGTGCAATAATGCAATAAATGACATGTCTACTGAACTATATCACCTGCGTGTTACATTTAAGTCTCTTACTAAAGAAAACAATTATATTAAAGAGAACAATGTGTTTTTAAGTGAAAGAAACAATGTGCCAGAAACTCAATTCATTGGGTTTGAGAAATTGAAATTAGAATGCAAGGTTGCTAAGGATGAACTAACAGAATCCTTAAAGAAAGAGGAGATTTTAAGAAATGTAAGGTCATACAACACTATAGAAGGGGGTTGAATACAGTGTAGAATACAATCAAATCAATTTCGAACACAAGTAACAGTAAACAGATATATTCGATATAATAAACTTGTTACAATGGAACTGTTCTCTCTCAGTGATGAACAAATATCACGAGAGCTGCTAGGTTACAATGTATGATCTTCTCGATAATGATAACACATATGGTGTAAACCTATGTCTGTATTTATATAGTACACAGTTACAAGATAACTTCTAATTGATATGGAATATAATTCTCTCTCCTAAAATATATCAATCAGATATCTTATACAATTCTTTAAGTCCTCTAACTCTTTCCATGCATATCTTCTTTTTGTATTAGCCTCGATCTTCTTTCCTGTAAATCAACTTCCTTCCTTAACTGTTAGTCCTCTAGTACTTAAGTTCTGATATCCATCTTCTGATATTATCTTCTGAAAATCTAAGTCCTAATATCCTTAAGTTCTGACTTCCAGTAAGTACTGATTCCAGTAAGTACTGATATTTCCTGTTTGTTAAGATCTGAAAACTAAACATGAAACACATTAGACATGACATCTCAAATATATCTAACAATCTCCCCCAACTTGTAAATTGTGCAAAATATACAAGTTAATAGATTTGATGATGTCAAAAACATTTAAGTTCAAATGCAATAAGAGTTTAATAAGACTATTATCATCCTTTTTCTTCAGTATTTCAGTAGGTGATCATTTGGACTTAACTACCTTCTCCCCTTTTTTTGACATCATCAGGAAGTAAGAGAGAAAGAAGAAGTTTAACTAAAGATCGGATTTCTTCCAATTGAGCTTTCTGAGAAACTTGGTTAGCCAGGACCTCATCAATTTGGGCCTGTTGCTTCTCTTGAATCTTCTCAATGGCTTCAATTTTCTTAAGAGTAGGCCTGATATATCTGTTCTTGTCAAGCTTAAGCTATAGATCTAGCTTATCAGCATGTTCCTTTAGTGTATCAACCTTCTCAAGAGTAGAAGAATGTAGACCTTGAAGATGTTTGGTAGATAGAGCAGTGATCTTGAGTTGTGTCTTGAAATCGGCATTTGTGACCAACTCATCAGCTTTAGCAATATGCTCTGTCAAAATGTTAGAACTTGGAATGAAATCAGTGTCATTCCACTTCTTGGTCCACTCCACACCTCTGTGAGTATCCTCCCAAGGAATAGGTGCTTCCTTTTTAACAAATTTCTTCACCAATTCTTCCATTCCTAGTATAGGAATTGGAGCCTCATCAGAAACACTGTCTTCAGAACTTGAGGAAGACTTATTATGTTCTGGAAACACAATAGTGTATGAAGCAATTGGAGATTCAGGAACAGCTTCATTTAAATTCTGAACATCGGAATTTATCTCCAGAGCTGGTGTGGTTGATGTAAATGGTATCTCAGCATTTAAAATTGGAAATTAAGTTGAAAATTGTTGAGCTTTTGTAGATGAAGCTTCCAGATAAAGAACATTTGGTATATTCAAATTATGAATATCTATTTCAGAATTTTCAGTGTGTTCTTCAGCATCATCTGTAGCTTTAATAGGTGAGAAAGGAGGGGTGACAACTATATCAGTAGCAGTTTCTTTGGCTTGAGCTGGAAGGGCTTCAATGATAATCGGTTCTTGTGAGATCAGAGATTCCTGATCCCCTTCCTTGGCTTTTTCAGTATCTTATGATGGAGCCTTAGCCAAATACCTCCTAGCCTTCATTTTCTTCAATCTCCTTGCCAATAAAGGAGTTGCTTTAACAGCTTCAGAACTTATAGATTTCTTCTTCAAAGTATCAGAACTTTGAGCTGCAGTTTCTTTTTGAGAAGTGACATTCTCATCTTCAACTATCACAGGTTATGATGCATGAACCCATGCTTCAATTGTTTCCTCTTTATCACTATCAGATTTATCTCTGAGAATCATCTTCCTTCTCTTTTGTGGAGGTTAAGGAACATATATTGTCCTCTTTGGCCTGGAAGATGAAGATCTGATGGTATGTGCTGATGATTCAGGTTGAGATGATTGAGGTGATGGTTTAACAGATGTCCTAATGGCAGATTTTGGTTGTGGTTGAGAAGTTTGAGGTGTTTGGGTAGTGGTGGTAGGTGCTGATGGTTGAGGTTCAGATGGTTGGACATCAGGATATAATTCAGTGTATGTAACTGGATCATACATTATTAAGGCTTGTTTGACAAATAAAAGAATTTGGAGGGGTCTTAACACAGGCTTCTTATTATCAGTAGATAATAAGTCATTAAAAGCTCTTTTAGCTAGTCTTAATGGTGAAAGTGATTCACTAGCTAATTGGGGCTTATCAAAATAACAAGTACTATAGATCAGTTGACAGAATCTAGCAAAATATACAATATTCCTATCTTCTGCCATCCTATCCCCAATAAAGCCTAAAACATCACTTGCATAATCAAAATTAGTTTGATTAATGAGAGCATACCCGATTTGTTGACTGAGTATGGGGATTGCATCGAAATTAGAACATTTGTTGGTGAAGGTCTTTATAATGTAGTCAAAGAAGAAACTTCAATCCCTCCTTATGTTTGATCTCTTCAATTAACCCAGCTTAGCCAATGTCTTTTCATACCCCAGACTGGCCATCATATTTTGAAGAACTGGCTCCTCAAGTGTTGTATAGGAACAGTTCTCAGGCAACTGCAATGCTTGGCGTACTGTAGCCAAAGTCACGACATGCTCATCCTCCCCTGTTATAAAAATTATACTTGGGGACCCTTGAGCACCACCATCATCATATACTCCACTTCTCCAAAACTCCAGCACTTGGGTTCCGGAGATTAATTCAGGTTGGGTTAAAGCATATCCAATATCAGAATTAGCAAGGAAGTCCTGAATAAAGTGAAGTTCCGATAAAGTTCAGCCTTGCTAAGAATAGACGAGTAGTTGTTAGGAACAAACTTAGCTCCATTGAAGATCAAGTCTTTTGGTGCCATCTCTGAAGAAATTAAGTGAGAAAGATATTGTTTGCAAGGTGTTTGATAAAAGTCCTGAAAGAAAAATGCTTCAGAGAATATGAGAGAGAGAGAATAAAAGAGATAAAGAATAGAAAAGTAAGTAAAAGATTAGTAAATCTTTTAACTCCCATATATATTCTCTCCACTCAACAGTTATATTTTTGAAGCATAGGATACACTTTACACCTGGCAACGTGTGAACATTCAGTAAACAGTTAAAGCATGAGTTAATGGGCACGTAAAATAAGCAATAATAACCGTGCACATGCAATTTTTCAGGACAAACACGTTAACCACTAACCGATTATGATTTTGACTATTTTTAACTTACCCAAATATATTCTGATATAAATAAGACTGTTTCAGATTTTACCACAAAAAAGTCAAGTAAAAAAAATGCCACATAAGCATCAAGGATTCCATCAGGATTTAATATTAGAACTTAACTTATATAAAGTCATCAGGATATGGCTTCTGAACTCAAAAAGTGAATATCTTTTTCTGTGATTCTTCATACAAATACTGACTTGTTTTCTTCAGAGTTTAATCATCAGAACTTCCATCCGAACTTGTCCTCAGAATTTATGCAAATGACATTTAACTGTTTGTCAAAAACAAAAAAATCACCACAGTAATTTTCATCATTCATATGGAGTGAAAGTGTGTGCATTCAGCAGAACATCAGAAAAAGATTAAAGTCTGATAAACTTCAGTACATCTTAGAAATAAGGCATAACTCAGAAAAGTGCTTAAAATATGTCATCAATCATGAAGTCTACTATAGAACAAATTTATGCTAGAGTCCACCTCAACTGTTTGTGCTCATTTTATGCATCTTTTGAAATTCCTTTTTGCAGTGGCTTCTCAGTGTAAGTGAGTCACGACTGCTTATCAGAATTTATGCGGTTGTTATAGTATTTCTCTAGTAATCATAGAATGTGAAAAGTCACCAAGAAAATTTATTTGCTTTTCTAATGCATATTACTTAATACTAGCAATGCACTTGGGTCTTCCATTCCACATATTTAATCTAGATCTCAAAGGAGTACCTGACTTTTATTTCTTTTATTTTCTTTTCTTTTGATAAGTGAGGCTTATCAGCATTTAGTTCATCCTTAAGGTTTACTAACATCAGAATCTAATAGATAAGAAGCAATAATCTAGTTTGTGACTTAGTAATAAGATACACAAAGTAAACTTGACTAAGCTCAAAATTAGAATTTGCTTGTGTTAATGAGTTTCCACATAAACAACTAATTCAAACATGGGATTTCTAGTATATTAAAGACTACTAGGTCAGCATCTAGCACAATTATCCTCATTGGATTGAATAGTCACAGAACATTCAAAACACTATCAAAGTTTAAAGATCCACATCAGATAATAATCAGTATTTAATGTGTTAGGTCACACAACATTGTAGAAGGGGGTTGAATACAGTGTAGAATACAATCAAATCGATTTCGAACACAAGTAACAGTAAATAGATATATTCGATATAATAAACTCTATTAAAATGGAACTGTTCTCTCTCAGTGATGAACAAATATCACGAGAGCTACTAGGTTACAATGTATGATCTTCTCGATAATGATAACACATATAGTGTAAACCTATGTCTGTGTTTATATAGTACACAGTTACAAGATAACTTCTAATTGATATGGAATATAATTCTGTCTCCTAAAATATATCAATTAGATATCTTATACAATTCTTTAAGTCCTCTAACTCTTTCCATTCATATCTTCTTTTTGTATTAGCCTCGATCTTCTTTCCTGTAAATCAGTTTCCTTCCTTAACTGTTAGTCCTCCAGTACTTAAGTTCTGATATCCATCTTCTGATATTATCTTCTGATAATCTAAGTCCTGATTTCCTTAAGTTCTGACTTCCATTAAGTACTGATTCCAATAAGTACTGATATTTCCTGTTTGTTAAGATCTGAAAACTAAACATGAAACACATTAGACATGACATCTCAAATATATCTAACAATCTCCCCCAACTTGTAAATTGTGCAAAATATACAAGTTAATAGATTTGATGATGTCAAAAACATTTAAGTTCAAATGCAATAAGAGTTTAATAAGACTATTAACTACAACTTACATTCCTTATAGCTTTACCAACTTCACTGGATCAATCTGAATCCATAATGATTCTTAACAAAATCTTTTACCAGCTTATCTTCAGCTTTTCTCAGAACTTCAACTAACTGTGCTTTGACCTGCATCCGTTCTTCATCTTTACTATCACCAATTTGATAAATGGCTGTTCTGAGAGCTTGAATTGATGTTCTTTCAATCCCATCACCAAGTCTGATAACTCTAGGATGTGAAGAATTTTCATTATAACATAAGCATCTTCCTTTCAGAATAACTTCCACTTTAGCAGAGTTCATCAGCATAGGAATTTATCTTCCATCACCTTCAGTAATCATTGGTATATACTGAGAAGTCTTTGTACCAGAGATTCTAAGTAGATCTCTAATAGCCTTCAAAATGTATTCTGACCATCTTCTTGTAACATCAGATTTTACTTCCAGAAGATAGTGAATATGTTGAAGCATTCTGACAGACTTCTTTAGCAAATCAGTATCAGCTAGTCTGTAAGTTAGTCCATCATTGAGAAATAAGATCAATTTCTCCTTTAGATTATCCTTATCATGAACATCTATCACAATTTGAGCAGACAGCACTTTGTCAATGTGCTTTTGTTTAATTTGTTCATATGGTTTGTCTATCAACATGAAAGGATCTCTTAGAGTAACTTCTACTCCTGTTTGTATCTTCTCTTCATCAGAACCTAATCCAGCTCTATCTCTAGGTTGCTTGGCTTTCAACCCAAATGTTGCGAGTTGATTAATCATAAGATTGGATTTTGGTTCAACTGGAGTAGATTTCTTCCATAACAGCTTCTTCTTATCAGCAATTATCATCTTTTTCAAATTAACTTGATCAGAATTTGTTGTTTCTTCTGTAGCTTGCTGTTCTTCATCTTGAACAACTTGAGCAGTGTCAGAGGTTGTTTTAGATTCTTCAATTACCTTTCTTTTCTTCAGAATTTGAACAGTTTCATCTTCTATCAAATCATCATCATGCATTGTAGTTTGATAGACTGGAATAAAAGAACTTATCTTTTTCTCAATTTTTAAAGGTTCACCAACCTTTTCTTATCCTTTTGATTTAGGATCAATCTCATTTTGTGATTTATTCTTGGACTTTGAAGTCTCAGAATTTGACTTTTCCCTGATCACAATGCCTTTTTCCTTAGGCCTTGGAGGTTTCTTTGCATCAGAAGCTTTAGACTTAAGATTTGTCTTCTCAGCAGCAAATCTAGCTTCTTCCTCCTTGAGAGTTTCCAAATCCATTCCTGGATTTTGTTTTAGAAATAATGTTCTTGCTACCTCCTCATCAAGTGTCTGGATTTTAGGATTTTTATAATAAACAGTAGTCTGCTTCCCCTTTTGCTTCAGAGTTTGTAAAAACTTCTGAGGGTCTTTAGATCCTGACTGAATCAGAATATCAGAACTTGACATCAGACTTTGTTTATCAGAACTTGACTCCAGTCTTTTAGCATTCACAGCATCAGAACTTGACTTGTTATGTGTAGAAGATTTTCCTTGAACTTTTCCTTGACCTTTACTCTTATCAGAGTTTCCCTGGTCATCACTTTTATCATTCTTTTTCTTCAGTATTTCAGTAGGTGGGCATTTGGACTTAACTACCTTCTTCCCCTTTTTGGCATCATCAGGAAGTAAGAGAGAAAGAAGAAGTCCAACTGAAGATTGGATTTCTTCCAATTGAGCTTTCTGAGAAACTTGGTTAGCCAGGACCTCATCAATTTGGGCCTGTTTCTTCTCTTGAATCTTCTCAATGGCTTCGATTTTCTTAAGAGTAGGTCTGATATATCTGTTCTTGTTAAGCTTAAGCTGTAGATCTAGCTTATCAGCATGTTCCTTTAGTGTATCAACCTTCTCAAGAGTAGAAGAATGTAGACCTTGAAGATGTTTGGTAGATAGAGCAGTAATCTTGAGTTGTGTCTTGAAATCAACATTTATGAGCAACTCATCAGCTTTAGCAATATGCTCTGTCAAAATGTTAGAACTTGGAATGAAATCAGTGTCATTCCACTTCTTGGTCCACTCCACACCTCTGTGAGTATCCTCCCAAGGAATATGTGCTTCCTTTTCAACAAATTTCTTCACCAATTCTTCCTTTCCTAGTATAGGAACTAGAGTCTCATCAGAAACACTGTCTTCAGAACTTGAGGAAGACTCATTATGTTCTGGAAACACAACAGTGTGTGAAGCAACTGGAGATTCAGGAACAGCTTCATTTAAATTCTAAACATCATAATTTATCTCCAGAGCTGGTGTGGTTGATGTAAATGGTATCTCAGCATTTAAAATTGGAAATTGAGTTAAAAATTGTTGAGCTTCTGTAGATGGAGCTTCCAGATAAAGAACATTTGGTATATTCAAATTATGAATATCTATTTTAGAATTTTTAGTGTGTTCTTCAGTATCATCTGTAGCTTTAATAGGTGAGAAAGGAGGGGTGATAACTATATCAGTAGCAGTTTCTTTGGCTTAAGCTGGAAGGGCTTTAATGATACTCGATTCTTGTAAGATCAGAGATTCCTGATCCCCTTCCTCAGCTTCTTTAGTATCTTCTGATGGAGCCTTAGCCAAATACCTCCTAGCCTTCATTTTCTTCAATCTCCTTGCCAATGAAGGAGTTGCTTTAGTAGCTTCAGAACTTACAGATTTCTTCTAAAAAGTATCAGAACTTTGAGGTGCAGTTTCTTTCTGAGAAGTAACATTCTTACCTTCAACTATCACCAGTTCTGATGCATGAACCCGTGCTTCAATTGTTTCCTCTTTATCACTATCAGATTAATCTCTGAGAATCATCTTCCTTCTCTTTTGTGGAGGTTGAGGAACAAACATTGTCCTCTTTGGCCTGGAAGATGAAGATTTGATGGTATGTGCTGATGATTCAGGTTGAGATGATTGAGGTGATGGTTTAACAGATGTCCTGATGGCAGATTTTGGTTGTGGTTGAGAAGTTTGAGGTGTTTGGGTAGTGGTGGTAGGTGCTGATGGTTGAGGTTCAGATGGTTTGACATCAAGATATAATGTAGTGTATGTAACTGGATCATACATTATTAAGGCTTGTTTGACAGATAAAGGAATTCAGAGGGGTCTTAACACATGCTTCTTATTATCAGTAGATAATAAGTCATTAAAAGCTCTTTTATCTAGTCTAAATGGTGAAAGTTATTCACTAGCTAATTGGGGCTTATCAGAACAACAAGTACTATAGATAAGCTGACAGAATCTAGAAAAATATACAGTATTCCTATCTTCTGTCATCCTGTCCCCAATAAATCCTAAAACATCACTTGCATAATCAAAATCAGTTTGATTAATGAGAGCATACCCGATTTATTGACTGAGTATGGGGATTGCATCGAAATTAGAACATTTGTTGGCGAAGGTCTTTGTAATGCAGTCAAAGAAGAAACTCCATTCCCTCCTTATGTTTGATCTCTTCAATTGACCCAGCTTAGCCAATGTCTTTTCAAACCCCAGACTGGCCATCATATTTTGAAGAACTGGCTCCTCAACTGTTGTATAGGAACAGTTCTCAGGTAACTGCAATGCTTGGCGTACTATAGCCAAAGTCAGGACATGCTCATCCTCCCCTGTTGTAAAAATTATACTTGGGGACCCTTGAGCACCACCATCATCATATACTCCACTTCTCCAAAACTCCAGCACTTGGGTTCCAGATATTAATTCAGGTTGGTTTAAAGCATACCCAATATCAGAATTAGCAAGGAAGTCCTGAATAAAGTGAAGTTTCGATGGAGCTTCAGCCTTGCTAAGAATAGATGAGTAGTTGTTAGGAACAAACTTAGCTCCATTGAAGATCAAGTCTTTTGGTGCCATCTCTGAAGAAATTAAGTGAGAAAGATATTGTTTGCAAGGTGTTTGATAAAAGTCCTGAAAGAAAAATGCTTCAGAGAATATAAGAGAGAGAGAGAGAGAGAATAAAAGAGATTAAGAATAGAAAAGTAAGTAAAAGATTAGTAAATCTTTTAACTCCCATATATATACTCTCTCCACTCAACAGTTAAATTTTTGAAGCATAGGATACACTTTACACCTGACAACGTGTGAACAGTCAGTAAACAGTCAAAGCATGAGTTAATGGGCACGTAAAATAAGCAATAATAACCGTGCACATGCAATTTTTCAGGACAAACATGTTAACCACTAACCCATTATGATTTTGACTATTTTTAACTTACCCAAATATATTCTGATTTAAATATGACTGTTTCAGATTTTACCACAAATAAGTCAAGTAAAGAAAAAAACCACGTAAGCACCAAGGATTCCATCAGGATTTAATATCAGAACTAAACTTATATACAGTCATCAGAATATGGCTTCTGAACTCAAAAAGTGAATATCTTTTTCTGTGATTCTTCATACAAATACTGACTTGTTTTCTTCAGAGTTTAATCATCAGAACTTCCATCAGAACTTGTCCTCAGAATTTATGCAAATGACACTTAACTTTTTGTCAAAAACAACTTAATCACCATAGTAATTTTCATCATTCATATGGAGGGAAAGTGTGTGCATTCAGCAGAATATCAGATAAAGATTAAATTCTGATAAACTTCAGTACATCTTAGAAATAAGGCATAACTCAGAAAAGTGCTTAAAATATGTCATCAATCATGAAGTCTACTATAGAACAAATTTATTCTAGAGTCCACCTCAACTGTTTGTGCTCATTTTATGCATCTTTTGAAATTCCTTTTTATAGTGGCTTCTCAGTGTAAGTGAGTCACGACTGCTTTTCAGAATTTATGCGGTTGTCATAGTATTTCTCCAGTAATCATAGAATGTGAAAAGTCACCAAGAAAATTTATTTGCTTTTCTAATGCATATTACTTAATACCAGCAATGCACTTGGGTCTTCCCTTCCACATATTTAATCTAGATCTCAAAGGAGTACCTAACTTTTATTTCTTTTTTTTCTTTTCTTTTGATAAGTGAGGCTTATCAGCATTTAGTTCATCCTTAAGGTTTACTGACATCATAATCTAACAGATAAGAAGCAATAATCTAGTTTGTAACTTAGTAATAAGATACACAAAGTAAACTTGACTAAGCTCAAAATCAGAATTTGCTTGTGTTAATGAGTTTCCACATAAACAACTAATTCAAACATGGGATTTCTAGTATGTTAAAGACTACTAAGTCAGCATCTAGCACATGTATCCTCATTGGATTGAATAGTCACAGAACATTCAAAACACTATCAGAGTTTAAAGATCCACATCAAATAACAATCAGTATTTAATGAATTTTAATTTTAAGCATAGATTATATGAAAATAAAACAATCTGTAAACACTGATCATAAAGTCTGATGCATGAGAACAAAAACTAAGCAGATTTAGAGAAAGAATCTGAAACCATTCTAAGTTCATGTACCAGTCTTGTAAAGGTAGCTTCACATAGTGGTTTTGTGAAGATATCTGCTAGTTGTTGATCTGTTGGAACAAAGTGCAATTCCACTGTACCTTCCATCACATGTTCCCTTATGAAATGGTACCTAATGCTGATGTGCTTTGTCATTGAGTGTTGAACTGGATTATCTGTCATAGCAATAACACTTTGATTATCACAGTAAAGAGGGATTTTAGAAAATTCTGACCCATAATCCAGTAACTGATTCTTCATCCAAAGAATCTGCACAACAGCTTCCTGCAGCAACATATTTTGCTTCTGCAGTTGATGTGAAAATTGACTTCTGTTTCTTGCTAAACCAAGAAACCAATCTGCCTTCAAGAAATTGGCAGCTTCCACTAGTGCTTTTCCTGTCTATTTTGCATCCTGCAAAATCTGCATCTGAGTAACCTATTAGCTTAAAATCTGATTCTCTAGGATACCACAATCCCAGATCAGCTGTACCCTTAAGGTACTTGAAAATTCTTTTCACATATATTAAGTGAGGTTCTCTTGGATCAGCCTGAAATCTTGCACAAAGACAGGTATCATACACGATATTAGGTCTACTTGCAGTTAAATATAGAAGTGAGCCAATCATACCTAGTAATATATACTGATGCTCTGATATCTTTATCTAACTTGGTGGCAGTGGCCATGGGAGTTGATGGAGTTGAACTGTCTTGTATTCCAAATTTCTTGAGTAAATTTATGATGTACTTGGATTGATTTATGAAAGTACCTTCTTCAGTTTGCTTGACTTGAAGTCCCAAAAAATAGCTAAGTTCTCCCATCATACTCATTTGATATCTTGACTACATTAACTTGGAAAATCTTTTACAAAGTTTTGTATATGTAGAGCCAAAGATGATATCATCAACATATATATGTACCAAAAGTAAGTCCTTTCCATGGTTGAGGTAAAATAAAGTCTTGTCAATTGTGCCTCTGTTAAATCCACTTTCCAGAAGAAATTGAGCTAAAGTCTCATACCATGCTCTAGGAGCTTGCTTGAGGCCATAAAGTGCTTGGTGAGCCAGTATCTTTATCTAACTTGGTTGCAGTGGCCATGGGAGTGGATGTTGTTGAACAATCTTGCATTCCAAACTTCTTCAGTAAATTTCTGGTGTACTTGGATTGACAGATAAAAGTACCTTCTTTATTTTGTTTGACTTGAAGTCCCAGAAAATTGCTGAGTTCTCCCATCATACTCATTTGATATCTTGGTTGCATTAGCTGTGATATCCCGTATTTTCAGAATTATTATTATTAATATTTGAATATGTTTAGGTGATTTTCTGATTAGGAAGGAATAAAATTGTGGATATTTTATTCTTGTTTGACGAGTTGGTGTTATTAAATGGTAATGTGCTAATTGTTAAGTGTTATATCGATCCTTGTTAATTTCTAATTTTTTTTTACTTAAATGTATTATTTTCAAAAGTTTATTTGAAAACCGATCATTTTTTTGATATCGGTAAATTGAGTTCGTTTAGTAATATTAGGGATTGGATGAATATTATGTTTGCTATGTGTTGTATCTAATATTAATTCTGTGGGACTCAATTGTGATTGAGGATTATTTGTATTATTAATTACTGAGTCGTATCGTTTTGTTTTTGTCTTTAAAAGTGATTTTATTGAAAATATAATTTCATAAATATTTAAATTATCTTGAAAATTATTTTTATGACTTTATAATTACAATAATTATTTTTGGGATTTTTTAAAATTTAGAAATCAATATTTTATCAATTATTTAGCCCTATATGATTTTTTGATTTCATTTATTTGTAAAATCCGTATTTAATTCCAAAATTCTTCAAAAATTACGAATCTCATATTTATTTAAGATTGGAATATTCTGAGAATTTAAAAATTATTTTGGAAATTTTTAGGATTAATTTTACCCGCGCGTTGAATCGTTTAATTGCTAAAAGCAGGTATAAATTGCCTTTCAAAAATTGTTTTAAAATTACGAAATTTATATTTTTGTAAACTTCGGGATTTTCAAAACTATTTTCATGGATTTTTGTATTATTTTACCCGTTAAGAGCTCTTTATTTATTATTATTTCGGGTTAAACGTACTTTAGTCGGGGACTATACAAGAAATTTGACGACAGAAAAAAAGAAAAAAGGGGGGGGGGCTGAAGTCATCGGGTTCAACCCGTTTGTTCATTTTAGTTCAGGTATTTCTCAATCAAACTCTCATCTCTCTTCGATCCTCTTGTCTCTCTCCTGGGTCACTCTATCTCTCAAATCTCTCTCGCGTTTCTCTCCCTCTCTCCTTTACTTCTCTGCCATACTTTCTGTTTTATTTTCCCACGATTTTTCAAGGTCCCGGCCGCCGCCTTGCTCCGGTGTGATTTCGGTAAGGGCCTGTCCTATTGTCTCGTTGATGTGTATGAATATATATATATATATACGAGCTCTGTGTGTGTGTCGTGGGCTCGTGGTTGTTCGTTATGCTCGATCTATTCTTTGTTTCCGACCGCCGCCGGACTTGTTTCCGGTGAGGTGGTTGCTGCGTGTGGCTGTTGTGTTGGTTCCTTGGCCTAATCTGTTTTGCCGATTGTTGCTTTGGTTGTGCGGTGTTGATTGTTCTTGTTTGTTGCTTGATTCAGTTTAAGTCGAATTGATTTTTTTATTTATCATTATTATTTTCTCCAGGAAACTTATTCGAGTAATATTCGTGAAATGAAAAATATTTTTCGTACGGGGAATAATTAATTTAGTAATTGGTGGAATTTGCGTTGGAAACCCGAACTAATCGGGTACCCGTAGATTTTACTGCCGTTGACAATGAACTTCGGTGAGTCAACGGTGGACTATGATGATTCGATCTGAGTCCTACAATTTAAAATACAAAATACGATTTAAAAAAACAAATGTCAAATAAAAATTGTAAAATACGGTTTAAAAACATAAAATACGGATGATAATGATTAATACTTTTATTTCATTGGTATTGGTGAAATTGCAAATTTGCGGTGCTAACTGAAGTTAGTAATTGGACTGTGAGATTGCGATTGATGGTGTTGTGTGTTTTGACGTCGGGATGTTCGACGGGTAGGCCAATAAACAAAGGAGATGCTGGCCGATTTTCAGGAAATTAATTCCGAAAATACGGGAACGTAACCCGCGATTATCGGAGACGTCGAACAAGGATATTTAATTAATTTTTTTTTATGAAACCTAATTACGTGTTGAGACAAGATATTTTTATAAATAAACCGTTCGTCCGTTTAATACGAAACGAACGCTTCTAGACTCAGAAAAATATTCCGCTTTCAATAAAAATACTTTCGAGACCCAAATCCTTTTGTTTCGAAAGGTAGCTTGTTTTACAAGTTATTCTGAGTCGATTATTTATCGATAAATCATATTTTTGAGCCGATTTCAGTTTTAAACATACCAAGTCGAACCTTTTGATGAACCGAGTCATATGTGATATGAATTATGTGATACATGAGTTATGTGTTTATGTGCTATGTGAATTACATGCGTACGTGGGTCAAGAGTCTTGTGTTTGACTGTTATAATTATGTATGGGCTATCGTATGGGTAGATGATAGGCTTTTGACGCGTAGTTCGTCGAGTGGTTATCGATTAGACAATTAAAGTTCTATATTTTAATTATAGATGCGGATCATTCGAGTTGATCAAGACAAGACGTTGGATAAAGAATAAGATGGAATGGTATTGGGTAGCTGGCTTCTAGCAATTGCAGGAGCAGCATATCAGTAAAGTGTTGAAAATAAAGACGGTGATGTCTTGAGACAGAATGTCAGAATAGATGCGATGTTACGAGTGTGACTAACTGCTAAAAATCTCAAAGGCAAGTACCCCTGACTTCACTTATCGTTCAAGTGACGTTTATTTCGAATCATATCATGCAAGTATTCCTATCATCACTTATTGTTCAAGTGATATTTATTTTAAATTTTATCATGCAAGTATTGCTTTCCCTATTCAGTTCAAGATAGATAAATGTTTTACATATCGCTGAATTAAATGATTCTGTTTATGCAAATACTCATCTGCTGTTCTATATTCAGAATAGTCAAGTGACTTTACTTATCCAATTATCAGATTTATAAAAGTTTTGGATTTTGAGAAAAGTGATTTGGTTGCGAATATTCCTACCCAAGAATTGGGGGAATAAAAAATTATTTAGGATGTTGAAGGATTCGGCTTTTTTTTTCAATAAAAAAGTTTTTAAGATTGGAATGGTTACTGGTTACTGGTTATGGGTTACAGCGTAGGTGATCGAGATATCGGTCCAGCTGTAATATCTTTCAAGGCTAGTTATGCCTTTTCTGGCGCCCTATAGGTACCGTATGCCTTCGGGATACGGGTAGTACCTATATTTACGGTATGGCTGCGGGATACCGGTGTTGTTGCGCGACTGATCATCGGGAACAACATGAAATGTTATTGGTTCCAATCTAAATTGATATCTAAATTTCTTTATTATTTTGAGAATCATAGAATAAATGATTTATCAACTAATTCTGTTTTGGATTGAAAGTACTGATTCTGTTTTGGATTAAAAGTGAATTGTGGCTTTGATTCAGTTTCTGATATTGAGAATACTTAGTTTGTTGTTAAATATCAAAGGTGGTATTAGTATAGATGACTGATGTTGACTTCAGTATGGGTGTGGTGAGCATCAAAGTTCGTATTGATATCTAATTTGATATGACAGCAAAATAAGTATTAATATCAAGAGTTGAGTTTTGAGTAAAGTTTAAGATTCATCCATAATCATTGCTTCTTCTTGTTGTGGTGGTTTACGATATTTTCGTAAACACTGTTTTACGAGTTTGATTCTTATCAATATTCAAAGTATTGCTGAAGCCTTTCGTTTGAAAATATCAAAAAGAGTTTTATGATTCAGCAATTATGATTTCAAATGTTCTGCTCTAATGCAGATGTCGGTTTTATATCAAAACAACCATATATATATTATAATAATCTTGCTGAGCATTTCTTCCGCTCATACATTTCTTGTTTTTAAATTTAACCTCCAGTGAGGATTAGCTTGCGCTGTTTAGCTGCGTAATTCGAGAAAGCAAAGAAGAAGCTCTTGGAAGGTGGTTGATCCAGGGTTTGCGGGCTAGTGTAAGTTTTATTGTGTAAAGTTGTTTATATTATATTATATTATATTATATTATATTATAGTTGTGTATTTTATTTGGGCCTAGTATACTTCATTTCGAAGTTATACTAGTGGGTTTAATTTTGAGATTGAGATTTGTTGAAAAAAGTTTTAAAAGAAAGTGAAATATTTATTTGTGGAATATGGATATCTTGTTTCTAGAACTGTAACCTTAAAAGATCTTGGATTAGTTTGGGGTTATAAATGATAAATATCTTCCGCTGGCATTTGTTTATTAATTAAACAGGTTAATTTGGATTGAAGTTTTATGGTGATGACCAAATCCTCTGACCCCGGATTTGGGGGTGTGACAGGTTGGTATCAGAGCTGGGGTTATTGTAAACTAGAAACGAGAGTGTGTAGGAGTGTGTATAGCTATGTGAGGACGTTTGAGCTCATATCGAGTTCTTGTTGGACTATCGGATATAGTGCCAATGAGTAAGTTAAGATAGGCGCATTCGTTCGAGATGGTTGTGTTGAGCGGGATGGAACTCCGGGAAGCTCCAAACTTCTATGGTGGAATCTTTTAAGGCTACTACGATTCGACGACAATGAAGATTATCGATATCTTTGGAACGTGAAGAAGTGTCTATAATCAGATGGCGAGTCAACTGGAGAGTTCAAATTGGAGATAAATATTAAGACTTTGGCAATACCTTCTTTTTCAATAAATTCATTTGACTTCTCTTAAAAAGAAATATCAGTTAGAAGACATAATCCCTAATACCAGTTTATTCATTTTGTGCCAGAATTTTTATTCTATGGACTTTATTTCCTTCAGAAATATCAGCTTTGAAATCTTTCCAGTTTTATTCATTTGATTTTGGATTTCTTTGATATTTTTTTTATTCTGACTGAGATGAACAACCCTAACTATAGGGGACACAAGATATACCTGTCTGTGTGATAGGAGTTGGATGGGACGCCATCACTTGTGTGTGTTGTGAATATATGAAGGTTAACAACCTTTATTAGTGTCTTAATTTGGACACACAATACCAAGTTCATTTGATCATATTTATCTCTCAGTTATTCCTTCGATTGAACAATACTTATTCTCAAATTTAGATTTTGGTCCCGTTATGATATCAAATTCTCTTCTTTTTGAAATTTCATGATTTTATCATTCCAAATATTTGAAGGTATGCCAATCAAGTTAAGCTGAGTATCCTGGTCAAGTCAAAGTAAGGCGATGTGATGGAATTATAAAGGACGACAGTGGAATGCAATGAGATTAAAATATCAATGGCATATACCGAAGTCGATCTGTTTCTTTACTTCTATCTCTCTCTCTTTCTTTTCTTTCTCTTTATCTTTCTCTTTATTCTTCTTTCTCGCGATCGGTAAAAATGATTCTATTGAGAAATTGATCAAATGACATGTGGAAGGAACAATGGTGCGGAATGAAGCTCCCGTGATAATTGTGTGGTATAAGGAATTGCTGTGTTATTTGAAATTTTGTGAAAAAGTTAAGTAGGTTGTATTGGAAAGTTGGTCAGAAGATCCCTATTGTTCTTTTCTGCTGATTCCGAGGACGGAATCCTTATAAGGGGGTAGATTGTGATATCCCGTATTTTCAGAATTATTATTATTAATATTTGAATATGTTTAGGTAATTTTCTGATTAGGAAGGAATAAAATTGTGGATATTTTATTCTTATTTGACGAGTTGGTGTTATTAAATGGTAATGTGCTAATTGTTAAGTATTATATCGATCCTTGTTAATTTCTAAATTTTTTTTACTTAAATATATTATTTTCAAAAGTTTATTTGAAAACCGATCATTTTATTGATATCAGTAAATTGAGTTCGTTTAGTAATATTAGGGATTGGATGAATATTATGTCTGCTATGTGTTGTATGTAATATTAATTGTGTGGGACTCAATTGTGATTGAGGATTATTTGTATTATTAATTACTGAGTCGTATCGTTTTGTTTTTGTCTTTAAAAGTGATTTTATTGAAAATTTAATTTCATAAATATTTAAATTATCTTGAAAATTATTTTTATGACTTTATAATTACAATAATTATTTTTGGGATTTTATAAAATTTAGAAATCAATATTTCATCAATTATTTAGCCCTATATGATTTTCTGATTTCATTTATTTGTAAAATCCGTATTTAATTCCAAAATTCTTCAAAAATTACGAAACTCATATTTATTTATGTTTGGAATATTCTGAGAATTTAAAAATTATTTTGGGAATTTTTAGAATTAATTTTACCCGCGCATTGAATCGTTTAATTGTTAAAAGCGGGTATAAATTGCCTTTCAAAAATTATTTTAAAATTATGAAATTTATATTTTTGTAAACTTCGGGATTTTCAAAACTATTTTCATGGATTTTTGTATTATTTTACTTGTTAAGAGCTCTTTATTTATTATTATTTCGAGTTAAACGTACTTTAGTCGGGGACTATACAAGAAATTTGACGACAGAATAAAAAGAAAAAAGGGGGGGGGGCTGAGGTCATCGGGTTCAACCCGTTTATTCATTTTAGTTCAGATATTTCTCAGTCAAACTCACATCTCTCTTCGATCCTCTTGTCTCTCTCCTGGGTCACTCTATCTCTCTAATCTCTCTTGCGTTTCTCTCCCTCTCTCTCCTTTACTTCTCTGCCATCCTTTCCGTTTTGTTTTCCCTCGGTTTTTCAAGGTCCCGGCCGCCGCCTTGCTCCGGTGTGATTTCGGTAAGGGCCTGTCCTATTGGCTCGTTGATGTGTATGAATATAGATATATATATATATATATATATATATATATACGAGCTCTGTGTGTGTGTGTCGTGGGCTCGTGGTTGTTCGTTGTGCTCGATATATTCTCTGTTTCCGGCCGCCGCCGGACTTGTTTCCGGTGAGGTGGTTGCTGCGTGTGGCTGTTGTGTTGGTTCCTTGGCCTAATCTGTTTTGCCGATTGTTGCTTTGGTTGTGCGGTGTTGATTGTTCTTGTTTGTTGCTTGATTCAGTTTAAGTCGAATTGATTTTTTTATTTATCATTATTATTTTCTCCAGGAAACTTATTTCGAGTAATATTCGTGAAATGAAAAATATTTTTCGTAGGGGGAATAATTAATTTAGTAATTGGTGGAATTTGCGTTGGAAACCCGAACTAATCGGGTACCCGTAGATTTTATTGCCGTTGACAATGAACTTCGGTGAGTCAACGGTGGACTATGATGATTCGATCTGAGTCCTACGATTTAAAATACAAAATACGATTTAAAAATACAAATGTCAAATAAAAATCGTAAAATACGGATTAAAAACATAAAATACGGATGATAATGATTAACAATTTTATTTCATTCGTATTGGTGAAATTGCAAATTTGCGGTGCTAACTGAAGTTAGTAATTGGACTGTGAGATTGCGATTGATGGTGTTGTGTGTTTTGACGTCGGGATGTTCGACGGGTAGGCCAATAAACAAAGGAGACGCTACCCGATTTTCGGGAAATTAATTCCGAAAATACGGGAACGTAACCTGCGATTATCGGAGACGTCGAACGAGGATATTTAATTAATTTTTTTTTTACGAAACCTATTTACGTGTTGAGACAAGATATTTTTATAAATAAACCGTTCGTCCGTTTAATACGAAATGAATGCTTCTAGACTTAGAAAAATATTCCGCTTTCAATAAAAATACTTTTGAGACCCAAATCCTTTTGTTTCGAAAGGTAGCTTGTTTTACAAGTTATTCTGAGTCGATTATTTATCGATAAATCATATTTTTGACCCGATTTCAGTTTTAAACATACCAAGTCGAACCTTTTGATGAACCGAGTCATATGTGATATGAATTATGTGATACATGAGTTATGTGTTTATGTGCTATGTGAATTACATGCATACGTGGGTCAAGAGTCTTGTGTTTGACTGTTATAATTATGTGTGGGCTATCGTATGGGTAGATGATAGGCTTTTGACGCGTAGTTCATCGAGTGGTTATCGATTAGATAATTAAAGTTCTATATTTTAATTATAGATACGGATCATTCGAGTTGATTAAGACAAGACGTTGGATAAAGAATAAGATGGAATGGTATTGGGTAGCTGGCTTCTAGCAATTGCAGGAGCAGCATATCAGTAAAGTGTTGAAAATAAAGACGGTGATGTCTTGAGACAGAATGTCAGAATATATGCGATGTTACGAGTGTGACTAACTGCTAAAAATCTCAAAGGCAAGTACCCCTGACTTCACTTATCGTTCAAGTGACGTTTATTTCGAATCATATTATGAAAGTATTCCTATAATCACTTATTGTTCAAGTGATATTTATTTTAAATTTTATCATGCAAGTATTGCTTTCCCTATTCAGTTCGAGATAGATAAATATTTTACATATCGCTGAATTAAATGATTCTGTTTATGCAAATACTCATCTGCTGTTCTATATTCAGAATATTTAAGTGACTTTACTTATCCAATTATCGGATTTATAAAAGTTTTGGATTTTGAGAAAAGTGATTTGGTTGCGAATATTCCTACCCAAGAATTGGGGGAATAAAAAATTATTTAGGATGTCGTAGGATGCAGCTCTTTTTTTCAATAAAAAGGTTTTTAAGATTGGAATGGTTACTATTTACTGGTTATGGATTACAGCGTAGGTGATCGAGATATCAGTCCAGCTGTAATATCTTTCAAGGCTACTTATGCCTTTTCTGGCGCCCTATAGGTACCGTATGCCTTCGGGATATGGGTAGTACCTATATTTACGGTATGGCTGCGGGATACCGGTGTTGTTTCGCGACTGATCATCGGGAACAACATGAAATGTTATTGGTTCCAATCTAAATTGATATCTAAATTTCTTTATTGTTTTGAGAATCATAGAATAAATGATTTATCAACTAATTCTGTTTTGGATTAAAAGTACCGATTCTGTTTTGGATTAAAAGTGAATTGTGGCTTTGATTCAGTTTCTGATTTTGAGAATACTTAGTTTGTTGTTAAATATCAAAGGTGGTGTTAGTATAGATGATTGATGTTGACTTCAGTATGGTTGTGGTGAGCATCAAAGTTCGTATTGATATCTAATTTGATATGACAACAAAATAAGTATTAATATCAAGAGTTGAGTTTTGAGTAAAGTTTAAGATTCATCCATAATCATTGCTTCTTCTTGTTGTGGTGGTTTACGATATTTCCGTAAACACTGTTTTACGAGTTTGATTCTTATCAATATTCAAAGTATTGTTGAAGCCTTTCGTTTGAAAATATCAAAAAGAGTTTTATGATTCAGCAATTATGATTTCAAATGTTCTACTCTAATGCAGATGCCGGTTTTATATCAAAATGACCATATATATATTATAATGATCTTGCTGAGCATTTCTTTCGCTCATACTTGCCTATTTTTAAATTTAACCTCCAGTGAGGATTAGCTTGCACTGTTTAACTGCGTAATTCGAGGAAGCAATGAAGAAGCTCTTGGAAGGTGGTTGATCCAGGGTTTGCGGGCTAGTGTAAGTTTTATTGTGTAAAGTTGTTTATATTATATTATATTATATTATAGTTGTGTATTTTATTTGGGCCTAGTATACTTCATTTCGAAGTTATACTAGTGGGTTTAATTTTGAGATTGAGATTTATTGAAAAGAGTTTTAAAAGAAAGTGAAAAATTTATTTGTGGAATTTGGATATCTTATTTCTAGAACTGTAACCTTAAAAGATCTTGGATTAGTTTGGGGTCATAAATGATAAATATCTTCCGCTGGCATTTGTTTATTAATTAAACAGGTTAATTTGGATTGAAGTTTTATAGTGACGACCAAATCCCCTGACCCCGGATTTGGGGGCGTGACATTAGCTTTGCAAACCTCTCACAGAATTTGGCATTTGTAGAACCAAATATGATATCATCAACATATATTTGTACCAAAAGTAAGTCTTTTCCATGGTTGAGGTAGAACAGTGTTTTATCAATTGTACCTCTGTGAAATCCACTTTCCAGAAGGAATTGAGCTAAAGTCTCATATCATGCTCTAGGAGCTTGCTTAAGGCCATAAAGTGCTTTATCAAGCCTGTAGACATGATTTGGAAATTTTGAATCTACAAAGCCTGGAGGTTGTTCAACATAAACCTCTTCTTCCAATTCTCTATTAATAAAAGCACTTTTCACATCCATTTGAAAGACTTTAAACTTTTTGTCAGCAACATAAGCCAAAAAGATCCTTTTCTAATCTGGTAACTGATGTAAATGTTTTATCATAATCAATACCCTCCTGTTGAGAGTAGCCTTTAGCAACCAACCTTGCTTTATTCCTTGTAATTATGCCATCACTATCAGTTTTGTTTCTGAACACCCATTTTGTGCCAATAACTGATCTATTCTTTGGTCTTGGCACTAGGGTCCATACTTTATTTCTTTCAAATTCATTTAACTCTTCCTGCATTGCTTGCACCCAATCAGCACCTTGAAGAGCTTCTTCCACTTTCTTTGGTTCAGTCTGAGATAGCAAAGAATGACAGAGACATTTATTTGATGTTGCAGTTCTAGTTCTGACACCTACTTCAGGATCTCCAATAATAAAGTCAGGTGTATGTGATTTGGTCCACTTCCTTGCAGATTAAAGTTGACTTCTAGAACTGGATCCTCCCCCATGATCCATGCTGTCTCCATCAGCATTTTTTGATGCTCCCACTGTAGTTATGCTCTCTAAGATTGCAGAGTTTGACTTGGATCCTTCAGGATTTGAAGTATCAGAGCTTCCAGAATTATCAGAATTTAACTCATCAGAACTAGATGAATCAGAGTTTGAAGAGCTAGTATCAGGTCCTGATGCTTCTTTAGAGTCTTGAGATGTGGTAGGATCTTCAGCTTGCTCCCCCCGGACAGGTGCATTTTCCTTTGGATTTGTTACCACAGATTCAATGACATCAGTACTTACAGGTTCAGAGTTTAAGTCATCAGAATTTATAGAATCAGAATTTAAGTGTTCATTTTCAAATCTCAGCTGATCGTGATCATTAAAATCTTCAAGTCCAGTAATCTTCTTGTCATCAAAAGATACATTGATAGATTCTGTTAGGTCACACACACTGTAGAGGGGGGTAATCTTCTTGTCATCAAAAGATACATTGATAGATTCTGTTAGGTCACACACACTGTAGAGGGGGGTGAATACAGTGTATAGCACAATTAAATCGAATTCTAATAACACAAGTAATAGAAATCAAATTTTATTTAAAACAATAAATTCTATTACAGTATGGAACTGTCCTCTCTCAGTGATGAACAAATATCACGAGAGCTGCTGGGGTTATATTAATAATATTCTCGATAATGATAACACTTATAGTGTAAACCCTATGTCTGTGTTTATATACTACACAGTTACAATATAATAGCTAATTGATATGGAATATAATTATGCTTCCTAAAATATATCAATCAGATATCTTTTCTTCAAGTATTCCATTCTTCATAGAATTCCTTCTTCATGCATATCTCTTCTTACATTTGTCTTGATCTTCTTTTCCGTTCAATCAGCCGCCTTCCTTATCTGAACATTTCCTTTAAGTCCTGATATTATCTTCTGATAAATAACTCTTGAACCTTAAGTACTGATGACTTAAGTTCTGACTTCAGTATAAGTGTTGATTTCAGTTAAGTACTGATTTGTCCTGTTTAAGTAAGATCTGAAAACTAAACATAAATCATATTAGACATGACATTATCAAATATATCTAACAATCTCCCCCAACTTGTAAATTAGCATAATATACAAGTTTAATAGATATTTGATGATGTCAAAAACATTAAGTACAAATGCATGAGAATTTGACTAGATAACTACAACTTACAGTCCTTAAAGCTTTACCAATTTTAACTTCTGATAACAACTTCAGTCTGTATACATATCAGAATTTGAGCAGTTGTAGATCTTGACTTGGCTTCACTTTCTGATCTCTCTGTTGTCAGGAGTTATTCTGAGATAGTTCTTTAATAAACATCTCTCAGCATATCTGAGTTCATCAATCATCCTCCTTTTAACATCTTTAAGTTCTGCAGAAACTTCACCAGTTTGAAAGATTGCAGCCCTGAGATCATTAATTTTAGCTTTCCTTATGTGATAAACCCTACCATCTATCATGAAGTACAACAAGATGTGTTCTCTCAAGTAGGTATGGTAAACCATTTGTACAGATTCTAGTTGATTCAATCTTTCAGGAGTTGCTCCAATACCTGGTTCACTTAAGGAAGTTGGATCATTGGTTGTGTTCTGTATTCTTCTTTCATCAGCACTACCCAATCCAGATTTATCTCTTGCTTCCTTTCCAGTAACCACTCTTGCTTCAAAACCACTTGCAGCAGTCTTCAAAGGTTGAGTCTTTTTGGCTTTGGTGAATCCTGGTAGGAGTAACTTTGAGGGTTTAACATGAGCAATGTCAGAGGTTTCCTTTGATTTATCCTCTGATATCAAGTTAACTTGAGCTATGTCAGACGTTACTAGCTTCTTTGAGATATCAGAACTAACTATATCTTTACTCTGAACAACTTGAGCCATGTCAGAGGTTGTCTTAGAAATTTTTCTTGAAGTCAGAGCAAGATCAACATCTTCAACAGTAATTTCTTCATCCACAGGAGGCACATAAACCTTGATAGGTTCACCAACTTTCTCTTTGCCCTTGGACCTTGGATCTATCTGCAATTGTGATTTAGCCTTAGTTGCTTCAGTATTTATTCTTTCTTTTATCACAATGCCTTTGGCCTTTGGAAGTTTTTTTTTACCAACAGAAGCTTCAGATTTAGATTTGACTTTTTCTGACTTAAGTCTAGCTTCTTCTTCCATCAGTCTCTCAAAGTCCATTCCTGGATTTTCTTTCAGAAATAGCTGTCTTGATATTTCTTCATCAAGATCCAAAAGTTCATCAGAACTTATCCTTTTACCAGTATCAGAAGTAATTCTTTTTCCAGTATCAGAACTTGTCCTGTGACTTGTAATTTCAGCTCTTCTTGATGAGAAACTTCTACCTAGACCATGACCTCCACCCATTCCAGAGTTTCCTTGGTCATCTTTTTCATCATCCTTCCCCTTCAGTGTCTTACTAGTTTTGCATTTGGACTTAATTACTTTCTCCCCCTTTTTGGCATCAACAGGTAAGAGAAGAGAGACAAGCAATTCCACTGAGGCTTGGATTTCATTGAGTTGAGATTGCTGAGAAGCTTGATTTTTCAAAATATCATCAATCTGAGACTGTTGCTTCTCTTGGGTCTTCTCAATGTAAGCAACTCTATCAAAGGTAGGTTGGAAGAATTTTTTCTTATCAATTTTCTGAGTCGTTTCTTTCTTGAGCAATTCTTCCTAAATTTTATGTAACTCTGCATGAGTTATTGAATGAAGACCTTGAAGATGTCTAGTACTCAATGTAGTGACTCGAAGCTGTGTCTTAAAATCATCATTAATTAACATTTCATCAGCTTTTGCCAAGTGCTCAGCAAGAATCTTTTCATATGGAACAAAGGTAACTGAGTTCCATTCCTTAGTCCACTCCTGTCCTCTAGAAGTTTCACTCCAAGGTACTGGTGCTGCTCTTGTAACAAACTTCTTAACTAGTTTAGATTTATGAACAGTTTGTTGAGGTGCATGTCCTGAAGGACCAACTTCATCAGCATCTGCATTAATAGCAGCATCACCAGTAGTATCAGCATTTGAAGCATCAGAACTGACAGAATTAGCATCTTCGGATAAAACAACAGTATGAGAAGCAATTGAGGCTTCAGCATCATCCTCTAAGTGCTGATCTGTTTCCAAGTTCTGATCAACAGCCATATCCTGATGCTCACCTATATTCTGATCACCAACATCAAGATACAGAGAAGGTGTTGCATACAATTCTGGAGTTTCATTAGCATCAGTAAGTGGTGTTGTTGATGGATTAATTGCTATTGGAGCTGCTAAAAAGAGAACCTCAGGCACAACCAGGTTGTGAATATCAATTTCCGCACTTGTGCCTGGGTCTACAGGAGATACAGTTTCATGTACAGGAGACACAGATGGTGTGTTTGCCTTGTCTGTAGCAGCTTCCTAAGTTGGGGATAATAGAGAGGGAGATGCAGTAGCTTCAGCAAACTCTGGTTATTTTGAGATCAAAGATTCCTGATCTCCTTCCTTAGCTGCTGCTTCCTCATCATCTGAAGCTGGCCTTTTAGCTCTCTGTTTCTTGTATCTCTTTGAAGGTGGGGATTCCTTGGGAGGTTCAGCATAAGTCATTCTTCTAAGCCTTTTGAGAAGCTTAGATCCCCCAATACCAGAATCCTTCTGAGAAAGGACCTTCTCAGCTTCTTTATCAACAAGTTCTTATGCAGAAACCTGTTCCTCACTATCAGACTCATCTCTCAGAACAATCCTCCTTCTCTTCTGGGGTGTCTGAGGGACAGTCTTTGTCCTCTTGGGCTTGGAAGATGAAGGCTTCACAGTATGTGCTGATGATGAAGGTTGAGCTATCTGTGAAGGTTTGAGATGTGTTCTGATAGAGGATGCAGGTATAGATGTATGAGTGGTATGTTCTGATGGTTGTTGTTGTGTTTGGGATGTGGTGGTAGGTTGTACATCAGGATAGACAGATCTATAGGTTTGAGGATAAGCATTTACCAGGATCTGTTTTACAGACTGAGGAATCTGTAAAGGTCTAACCACCATTTTCTTAAGGTCAGCATTTACCAAGTCATTAAAAGCCCGTTTTGCAAGTTTAAAAGGTGGAAATAAAGAACCGGCTAGTTGAGGGTCATCGGCACAACAAAAAGAATATATAAGCTGACAGAATCTAGCAAAGTATACCATATTCCTATCCTCTATCATCCTATCCCCTATAAAACCTAGCACAGCACTTGCAAAATCAAAATGAGTTTGGTTAATAATAGCATACCCGATGTGCTGACTCATTATTGGAATGGCATCAAAGTTGGAACACTTATTCCCGAAGGTTTTAGTGATGCAGTCGAAGAAAAAGCTCCATTCCTTTCTGATATGTGCTCGTTTCAACTGTCCAAGCTTAGCCAAGCTCTTCTCATACCCCAAATTGGCCATGAGATGCTGTAGAACTGGTTGCTCCGCTGTTGAGAAAATACAGCCTTCTGGTAAATGTAGAGCTTTACGAACTGTTCCAGGAGTTACCATATGTTCAACATCATTGACTTCAAAAACAATGCTGGGAGTACCAGTAGCACCACCATTGTCAAAATGCCCAGTCCGCCAAAATGTCAGAACTTGGTGGCTGGGTCAATGCATACCCAATTTCACCGTGTGCTAGATGATCTTGCACAAAGTGCAACTCATATGGAGCTTCATCATGATTTAAGATTGCAGCATAGTTGTTGGGAACGAACTTGGCTCCATCTATGATCAAATCCTTAGGTGCCATGAGAAAAATTGAGAATTAAGGTTGCCTGTAAGGTATTTGATAAAATGTCAGTATGAAAACCAATGTCAGGAGATGAGAGAGAGTAAAAGTAAAGAAAGAGAGATAAAGTGTAAAAGTAAATAAAAGATTATATAATCTTCTCTCTCTCTTACTTATACATGGTTAAAAAAACCGTTGGACACCTGTCAGACATGCAGCAATAATGAATAGTTAATGGGCACGGGAAAACAGTAATCATTACTTATCACATGCAGTTTCTCAAGGAAAAACCGTTCCACTTACCAAGTAATCCCATTAACTGAGGTAAGTCAGTTTTAATTCAAAATTTAAACTGTTCCCACTTATTTAATCATTTTCACTGCAAAACCAATATTCTGTAAAAATATTCAAGTGTGAGAATGACCAAAAAAATAAATCAAGTAAACAAGTACTGACATTTCAGAATCAGAACTTAATTTATATTAGCAATTAAAATGGTCATCAGAATATGGATATATCAGGATTTAAAAATGCAGTAGAATTGCAAAACATCTCTGTTAGGTCCCGATGTGTTTGTAGAATGTGGGGTTGAATACAAACAGTACCGAATAATCGAATAAATGCGGAATAAAAAATGTGAAACAAAATTCAAGTTAAATAAAAATATTATTAAACTTGAAAGGTGTTACAACAACTGTATCGATTACAAGGAATTAATCTCAAATTAATTATCACAAATCTAGAATAAATTCGACATGAACTTTTTCTATTTTTATAATAATTAGAATCAAATGCTAAATGCAATTTGAGATTAAGTTCTAGGGATTTTGATCCGCTAGATTGTTACACAAGAACAAGATAAATAATTCTAGTGGTTTGGATTTAACTTTACAAACTAGAAATGTGATCTTGAATTAAGCAGATGAAAAATGGAATGTTTCAGAGGCGGCTGCTTTTGCTTTCTGTGTTCTTGTTTTTTTGTTCTGTGTTGGATAGGATGATTGAACTGCTTCTGCTTCTTTTAATCAATCAACCGAATAGAATTGAACTGGCATGACAATCTCTTTTGGCTCAGCAAGACTTTCGGTAGGACTATCTTTTAGAACTAGCAAGACAATCAGAATGAACTAGCAAGACTTTCGGTATGACAATCAATTGTCATAACGATTGTCATAGTAGTTCAAACAGATTGTTTTTGCTGAAAATAAATAGATTTAAATCCTATAATAATTCTGGTAAGAGAATCCTTTTGAATTAGCATGACTTTCGGTATGACTATTGATTGTCATACCGATTGTCATACTAATACAATCAGTTGTCTTTGTTGAATTAAACAGATTTTTAAACCAATTTAAATTCTGAAAATTCTTAATATTAATTCAGAATTAATTAATCAATTAATTCAATTAATCAAATAAATTAATCTTTGCAGATATAATTTATTCTCTTAATTAAATTATATGACTTAATTAATTAATAGAAAATTAATACTAATCTTGAGCAGCATCTATTCTTCTGTATATCTTCTGAAAATCACTGAAATATATGAATCAATTCCACCACTTCAATGTTGACACTCGATGTACTGTCTGGTTCATGAGTGACTAACATCCGTGACGTTTCTTCATGTCTTGACTTTGATACTCTGATTTTCTTCAGATTAAATCCTTGTAATTAATGATACTCTGACGAGATCTCTGTCACTTAATTAAATCCATAATCTTGATTTGTATCACTGAGGCTTGATCAATTCCTTGAGCTTCTTCCAGTGAATTAACTCCTCAAGTCTATAGATGAACCTTGTTTCTGAATCCTCTGACAGATGTTACTTTGCGAGATCTCTCTGACGGTAGATCCACTATTTACTTATTACATTCTTATTTGAGTTGAGTTGAATCCTCAAATATACAAATAGGCTATGACATATGCCTTACAATCTCCCCCTATTTGTTTGTTAGACAATAACACACAAATACCTAGAGGATAACTCAACTAACAGATAAGAAAAAGATATAAACAGAAATGCAAAGTAAATAGTAGAAAAGTTTCTGGAAGACATTTAACATTTTCCAGTTTCCAAGTAGATGTTCCTCTAGACTGAACATATCTTCAAGTAGTTTCATCTTCATTTGTACAACCATATTTCCTGTTGAGAAGCCCATATCTCTTTTGCTTCTCCCCCTATGAGAATCAACTGATTAAAGAAGATCACCTTCGTTTACCACCTCTCCCGTACAATAGGATCCGCAGATAAAAGCCAATGGTACTCCCCTTTTGAAAACAACTTTTTCCCTTACTAGAAAATCACCTTGTGTTTACCACCTCTCCCGTACAATAGGATCCGTAGTTACAAACAACAATGGTGTGGTGTAGTGTACATGTTGGATCTTTTTCTTACTCCCTGCTATTTCTCCCCCTTAGTTGAGGAATCCTCCAAACTATTACTTAAGCTTTTATCTCCCCCAAGAAGGAATGTATGCCGTCGTCTGAAGGAGGTCTCATATTCACTTGGTTGGAAAAGAAATAACAAGTAGTTTCTCTTTCTTCCTTACTGTGAGTGTGTGATTCTGTTTAGTGTACCTCACATGTGTTTCACTCTTCTCTCCACTCGTGTTTACACTCATTCTCACAAGTGTATCACTCCTCTCTCATAGCTCCATACTCCAGCTGTACCTGCAAGGAAAATCACCTTAGCCATCCTTAAGGAGGTCACAGGTGGTGCAATGGGAGTTCGCAAATCCCCATCCTTGTTAAACTCGTCAGATGAATCTGAGTCATAATTTACAAGTTGCTAGTTTCCCTTTTAGGGTTCCAGATTTGAATTCTGGGAAGGTAAACAATGATCCAAAGAATTTAGCATAAAGATCAAAGTTCCCTTCTAATGTCTGTGAAGACATTTCCTTGTGACTCATCAGGTAATATCTGAATCATTGTCAACAAGTTGCCGATCTGTGCCTATGTCAGATCCACTATCCGCAGATGCATCCAGGGGATTTAAGCCTGGGGAGGTAGACACTGACCACTGACATATGGCTTTTGGATCAGTATCCTCTCCTAACACCTGTAAAGGCAATTGGTCCATTAACGAACCTTGAACAATCGAATCTGACCTTAAAATGGTTGAAACTCTTGTTTCCGTCAACTCATCCTTTGTGTGTGTAACCTTTCCTTGTGCATTAAGAATTGTTTATATTTGAGGTGGTGACACTACATAGGATACCTTGGCCGACAGGCAAATTTTAATAGACGCACCCTGTTGAGAGAATGAATCTAGTAACTGTTTTTGTGCCTTTTCAGCCATTACATCTTTTTTAGAAGATGTATGGGGCTAGCAGTTGTCTCGGTTTAAATACTACTCATCTTTGTAGGAGACAGAGCTACTGGGTTGACTACAGAACCTTCCTTATGTGGTGCACTAAGGCACTATCTTCCTCACGCTCATTCATACTACATTTAGTGGTAATAGAGTGTTGGTTGGTTCTGTTTTTGTGTTTGTCTTTACAGTCTTGGATATATGTTGTGGGTTTTCAACCTCATGACTGTCAATGAAAGAAAGTCATTGGAGACTGAACCTGTAACACAGAATATATGGTAATAGAGAGAAAATGATTTACAATAGTGATTTCAAAAGATTATACATGAAATAAGAAATCACTAATGTAGAAAGAAGTTTGAGTTCAATGATAGCATTATCAATATATCACTGCACATATAAAATAATATGTTTGTGCCTAGTGATAAGATAGTTATTAATATGACGACTCTACTTATTCATATAAAACTGTAACTGCAGTTAGAGTGCCATACCATGTCCTTGACGATTGCTTGAGCAGTATACTAGTTCATACCAACCTGAAGTGAGATTGTGAAGAAGAGATTGCATAGTCCAATAGATCTGCAACTGCAAAGTCCATGAACTGTGGTGCACTGACTTCCTCTTTTGACTCACCAAACAGGAGTACACTTGTACACATCTTACTAGAGTTCAATTCCAAGTGTAATGTGCAGCAGGTGCTTGATATGTCGTAATATTCCCAAGTCTCGTCATTGGTGCTATATGTTGGATACTGCTTCCTGATAATAACCTAGCACAATATACAAAATTACAATGATAACATTCCCAGCTTGCAAGCAGCCATATCTCTCAGATAAACCTTTGCTGTTATCTCTAAAGGTAATCAGTGGGCCAGCTTTCTCAATCCATATTTGATAGCAGGGCTCTATCTCCGGTCATATGTCTTGATGATCCACTATCAAGAATCCACACTACCGGTTACACCTGTTTAATGCCCTGCACTACAAATGGATTAAACCGTCTTCGGAACCCAAACTTGGTTGGGCCTGGCATACTTGTAGAACTGTCCTTTGTCAGGCAAAACAACATTTTTAATTTTAATTGTCTCAACTTTCTCAATGACTGAACATTTGACCTTGTAAATAGCCTTAACAAATTTCTGTTTAAGCTTAGGCATAAATGTCTCCTTTCTAGCCTTAGAAGGACTAGCAGTCTTAGACCTGTCATGCTTCTTGTTATTCACATGCTGACGAGGAGTAGTCTTATCATTAGAAACATGCTTACCATTAAAATAAGCATACATCATATTAAAAGCACAAGATATACAATTAGAAACACCACATGCTTTATGAGAGTGATTAATAGCAGGCAATTTATGCATGGCAGACATGGCATTTTTGTTATCCAACTCATGTGTGTCTGAGTTAGTCTCAGTTGCTTTCACAACTTTGACTGGAACTTTCGACACACTTGACTTGGAAACAACCTTCTCATTAGCATGATCTTTAGCACGTATTTCTTCCTGAATAACAGAAGAAGTCGCATTAAATGGTTCAGCAATTGATGGTTTATAGAGGGGTTCATCAACACCCTTAAGCATATGTGGTACTTCCCTCCCTTTAACACAGACATGAGGAGGGGAGTTTATGCCTAATTCTCCAAATAGCAGCATTGTAATCATAACCTATTCCAGATGTTTGATTAACAACTTGCTTACT
Source organism: Apium graveolens (assembly GCF_009905375.1). Lineage (NCBI taxonomy): Eukaryota > Viridiplantae > Streptophyta > Magnoliopsida > Apiales > Apiaceae > Apium > Apium graveolens. The sequence continues at coordinate 216,562,034 of NC_133655.1, read as the reverse complement.
GTAGAACTCTTTAGCCTTCGAACAAGAATTGAAGTAGGCTCTAACCTTAGTCTCAAGACCGATGATCTTGTCTTTGAGAATAGTCTTGAGTTTTCTGTAACAGTCAACTTTATTCTCTAGAAAAGATACTTGTTCTTTTAATTTGTCTTGATTAATATGCACAAGTCTTAATTCATTGACCTCTTTCTCAAGGTCTTTGATCTGTAAACTTAACAGTTCATTATCACGACGTGCATTATTTAAGTTGCCTCTTAGATGATAAACCATTTCAGCATCAGAAAGTTTTACCTCTATTCTTGACGATGAAGCTTTTCCATCAATAGCCATAAGAGCAAGATTTCCTTCTTCTTCATCTTCACTGTCATTATCATCCCAGCTTCTTCCCTTTGCCAGATAAGCCCTTTCAGAGTTCTTTCTTACTTGCTTTGGCTTCCTACATTCTGTGGCAAAGTGTCCCAACTCATTGCAGTTATAGCATCTGATGGTGCTCCGATCAACCATCCCTGCTTTATATCCACCACTGCTGGTGTTAGAGGATGAAGATCCACCTTTCTGGAATTTGTTGTAGTTGGACTTGTACTTAAGCTTGGGATTCCTCTTGAATCTGACATGGGAGAATCTCTTGACAATTTGGGCCATTGACTCGTCTTCCAATTGCTCCAGCTCTTCCAAGGAATAAAAATCATCACTTGATTGATTTGTAGTAGGAGGATCATATTCTGCTACTAACATATTTTCCTCAGCCTTGGAATACTGTACCATTCTCTCCAATTGTTGAGATTGCCGTTGTTGTTGACCTTCAGCTACAAGTGCAGTAGATGTGCTGACCATTCTATCCTTCCCGTAGACTTCCTTCTGTTGAATCTGCTCCAACTCATAGGTTTTTAACACTCCATAGAGCCTGTCCAAAGAAATCTCACTCAGATCTCTAGCTTCTCTAATGGCAGTGATTCTATGTTCAAGATGAGTTGGCAGTGTTAAAAGGAACTTTTTGTTGACCTCCCTGATTGAATAAAATTTTCCATTGATGTTCAGGTTGTTGATCAACGCATTGTACCTCTCAAACACTTCAGTAATTCCTTCTCCTGGATTTGATTTAAAATGTTCATATTCAGAGGTTAGGATCTCCAACTTGTTCTCCCTAACTTCCTCTGTGCCTTCATTGATCACCTCAATAGTTTCCCACATGTGTTTGGAATTTTTACAGTTCATCACATGTCTGTTCATCAAGGGATCAAGGGAATCAATTAAAATTAATTGAAGGCTGGCATCCAAGGAGGCTTCTTCCTTTTCATCAGGAGTAAAATCTTCAGGATCTTTAGGATAGGTTCTGGCTTTGGTGATCACAACATCATCTACTATCACCTCCGGTTCAATAATCATCGGAGTTTTTATCCCCTTCTTTAACAAGTTTGAATATTTGGGATTTGCCACTTGTAAAAACAAGAGCATCTTCTTCTTCCACATAATATAATTCTCTTTATCAAATTATGGAATTTTAATGGTTCCAACTTTTTGTGAAGTCATTATGAATTTTTGAATAAATAAAAATTCAAGGAGTTGAAAAATCACAAAAGTCTAGGATCTTGATTTGTTCGTTAATCAGAAGGCTCTGATACCAATTATTAGGTCCCAATGTGTTTGTAGAAGGAGGGTTGAATACAAACAGTACCGAATAATCGAATAAATGCGGAATAAAAAATGTGAAACAAAATTCAAGTTAAATAAAAATATTATTAAACTTGAAAGGTGTTACAACAACTGTATCGATTATATGGAATTAATCTCAAATTAATTATCACAAATCTAGAATAAATTCGACATGAACTTTTTCTATTTTTGTAATAATTAGAATCAAATGCTAAACGCAATTTGAGATTAAGTTCTAGGGATTTTAATCCGCTAGATTGTTACACAAGAACAAGATAAATAATTCTAGTGGTTTGGATTTAACTTTACAAACTAGAAATGTGATCTTGAATTAAGCAGATGAAAAATGGAATGTTTCAGAGGCGACTGCTTTTGCTTTCTATGTTCTTGTTTTTTTTGTTCTGTGTTGGATAGGATGATTGAACTGCTTCTGCTTCTTTTAATCAATCAACCGAATAGAATTGAACTAGCATGACAATCTCTTTTGGCTCAGCAAGACTTTCGGTAGGACTATCTTTTAGAACTAGCAAGACAATCAGAATGAACTAGCAAGACTTTCGGTATGACAATCAATTGTCATACCGATTGTCATAGTAGTTCAAACAGATTGTTTTTGCTGAAAATAAATAGATTTAAATCCTATAATAATTCTGGTAAGACAATCCTTTTGAATTAGCATGACTTTCGGTATGACTATTGATTGTCATACCGATTGTCATACTAATACAATCAGTTGTCTTTGTTGAATTAAACAGATTTTTAAACCAATTTAAATTCTGAAAATTCTTAATATTAATTCAGAATTAATTAATCAATTAATTCAATTAATCAAATAAATTAATCTTTGCAGATATAATTTATTCTCTTAATTAAATTATATGACTTAATTAATTAATAGAGAATTAATACTAATCTTGAACAACATCTATTCTTCTGTATATCTTCTGAAAATCACTGAAATATATGAATCAATTCCACCACTTCAATGTTGACACTCGATGTACTGTCTGGTTCATGAGTGACTAACATCCATGATGTTTCTTCATGTCTTGACTTTGATACTCTGATTTTCTTCAGATTAAATCCTTGTAATTAATGATACTCTGACGAGATCTCTGTCACTTGATTAAATCCACAATCTTGATTTGTATCATTGAGGCTTGATCAATTCCTTGAGCTTCTTCCAGTGAATTAACTCCTCAAGTCTATAGATGAACCTTGTTTCTGAATCCTCTGACATATGTTACTTTGCGAGATCTCTCTGACGGTAGATCCACTATTTACTTATTACATTCTTATTTGAGTTGAGTTGAATCCTCGAATATACAAATAGGCTATGACATATGCCTTACAATCTCAGAGACAAAATCTTGTAAAAATATAAAATTCCATTAATATATTAAGAGAATACATTCATGAAATTGAAATTTACATCAGAACATTACAAGACTGTCCTAAGCTACAAACTGTAACATCAACAGCTTTTGTCCTTGGCTAAGAAGCCGGACAAGGCTGACGATGAAGAAAAACAACAAGAAGAAAACAAATTATTTCTTCTTCCGACTCTCTACAAAAAGAATAGCGAGTTGAATGATTCGCTCTTGTTGGCGGAGAGCTTCCAGCCTTTCTTCTTCCAATCACTCCAAATGGCGATGGTAGTCCATGTAAAAGAACAGGAGGTGTGTGAGAACCTCCTGGGGAACTGAGTCCCAAATCTCATCAGGAATGACAGTTATGTGCCATTCCTGCTGCCAGTCCTCTTAGCTTAACTCCATGTTGAAGGTTTCATAGTTTAAAAACATATTGTAGTTAACCATGATTGTGTTGGTATGAAGGAAAAGAGAGTGAGTATGTGAGAAATGACGTGTAGGCTGATTTTAGGTGTTGATTTATATAGGCAATAGAATGCCAGGAGACGCAAGGAAATTTAATGTTGACAGGTAGAAATAATTCTACCTCGTCTCCCTAGACTGGGAAGAAGAAAAAACAGTCATTGGAAGTGTAAAACGGGGTTTAATGCGCACAAGAAACAAGTAAAAATTACTGTGCATGTACGTGTTCCACTAACCCTAATTGTATTGACTGTTGATATCTCACCCGTACATATTCTGATTTAAAATAAGACTGTTTCAGATTTTAACCACAAATAAGTCAAATAGAGGATCAGAATTTAATATCAGCATTTAGACTTATATCAGAACTTAACAGCCATCAGAACATGATTTCTTAACTCGAGAAATGAATGCCTATCTCTGTGATTCTTCACACAAATTCTGATTTCAGTTCTTCAGAACTTATTTATCAGAACTTCCATCAGAACGTGTCCTCAGAATTTATGCGATCTGACACATAAATTGTTCATCGAAAACAACATTGAACGCCACAGTAATTTTCATCATTCATATGGAGTGTAAGTGTGTGCATTAAGCAAAATATCAGACAAAGAGTAAAGTCTGATTCACTTCAGTACACCTTAGAAATAAGGCATAACTAAGAACTTTACTAAAAATCTGTCATTATTCTGAAGTTTACTTTTGAATAAGGTCATGCACGAGTCCACCTCAACTGTTTTGTGCTTATTTTATGCATCTTTTGAAATTCCATTTTACAGGGGCTTCTCAGTGTAAGTGAGTCACGACTGCTTATCAAAATTTATATTATTATCAGAGTATTTCTCCAGTAATCATAGAGTGTGAAAAATCACCAAGAAAAATAATTATTTGCTTTTCTGATGCATATTACTTAATACCAGCAATGCACTTGGGTCGTCCCTTCCATATTTTTACTCTAGATCTCAAAGGAGTACCTGATTTTTATTCCCTTTTCTTTTACTTTTTTTTGATGAGTGAGGTTTATCAGCACTTAGTACATCCATCAAATTTACTAACATCAGAACTTAACAGATGAGAAGCATTATTCTAGTTTTTGACTTAGTAATAAGATAGACAAAGTAAACGTGACTAAGCTCAATATCAGAATTTGCTTGTGTTAATATATTTCCACATAAATAATTACTTCTAACATGGAATCTCTAGTATGTTAAAGACTACTAGGTCAGCATCTATCACAGTTATCCTCATAGGATTGAATAGTAACATAAACAGTCATATCACTATCAGAGTTTAGAAATTCACATCAGACAACAATCAGTACTTAAGAAATTTCAATTAGGCACAGAATACACAAAGAAAGTCATATATGTAAATACTGATCATAAAGTCTGATGTATCAGAACAAAACTAAGCAGATTTAGAGAAAGAACCTGAAACCATTCCAAGTTAATTTACCAATCTTGTAAAAGTAGCTTCACACAGTGGTTTTATGAAGATATCTGCTAGTTGTTGATCTGTTGGAACAAAGTGCAATTCCACTGTATCTTCATCCACATGTTCCCTTATGAAGTGGTACCTAATGCTGATATGCTTTGTCATTGAGTGTTGAACTGGATTACCTGTCATAGCAATAGCACTTTGATTATCACAGTAAATAGGGATTTTAAAATATGTTAACCCATAATCCAGTAACTGATTCTTCATCCAAAGAATCTGTGCACAGCAACTTCCTGCAACAATGTATTCTGCTTCTGCAGTTGATGTGGAAATTGACTTTTGTTTCTTGCTAAACCAAGAAACCAATCTGCCTCCAAGAAATTGGCAGCTTCCACTTGTGCTTTTCCTGTCAATTTTGCAACCTGCAAAATCTGCATCTGAGTAAACTATTAGTTTAAAATCTGATTCTCTGGGATACCACAATCTCATATCAGCTGTTCCTTTAAGATACTTGAAAATTCTTTTCACAGCTGTTAAGTGAGGTTCTCTTGGATCTGCTTGAAATCTTGCACAAAGACAGGTAGCATACATGATATCAGGTCTACTAGAAGTTAGATAGAGTAACGAGCCAATCATACCTTTGTAATCAGTAATATCTACTGATTTACCAGTATCCTTATCCAGTTTTGTTGCAGTGGCCATGGGAGTGGATGCACTTGAACAATCTTGCATTCCAAATTTCTTTAGCAAATTTCTGGTGTACTTGGTTTGACAAATAAAAATGCCTTCTTCATTCTGCTTGACTTGAAGGCCCAGAAAATAGCTAAGTTCCCCCATCATACTCATTTGATATCTTGACTACATCAGTTTGACAAACTTCTTGCAAAGTCTGTCACTTGTAGAACCAAAGATGATATCATCAATATATATCTGAACAAGAAGTAAGTCCTTTCCATGGTTGAGGTAGAACAGTGTTTTGTCTATAGTTCCTCTGTTAAATCCACTTTCCAGAAGAAACTGAGCTAAAGTCTCATACCATGCTCTTGGAGCTTGCTTAAGGCCATAAAGTGCTTCATCAAGCCTGTAGACATGATTAGGATATTTGGGATCTACAAAGCCTGGAGGTTGTTCAACATATACTTCCTCCTCCAATTCTCCATTGAGAAAAGCACTTTTCACATCCATTTGAAAGACAGTAAACTTTTTGTGAGCAGCATAAGCCAAAAATATTTTTATGGCTTCAAATCTAGGAACTGGTGCAAATGTTTCATCATAATCAATTCCCTCCTGTTGAGAATATCCTTTTGCAACCAACCTTGCCTTATTCCTTGTAATTATGCCATCACTATCAGTTTTGTTTCTGAATACCCACTTTGTAACAACAACAGATCTGTTCTTTGGTCTTGGCACTAGGGTCCAGACTTTGTTTCTTTCAAATTCATTTAACTCTTCCTGCATTGCTTGCACCCAATCAGCATCTTGAAGAGCTTCTTCCACTTTCTTTGGTTCAGTCTGAGAAAGAAAAGAATTGTAAAGACATTCACTTGAAGTAGCTGTTCTAGTTCTGACACCTGCATCAGGATTTCCAATTATTAAGTCAGGTGTATGTGATTTAGTCCACTTCCTTGCAGATGGAAGGTTTTCTCTAGAACTGGATGCTCCCCCATGATCCATGCTATCTTCATCAACATTTTCTGATGCTCCCCCTGAAACCATGCTCTCTGAGTTGGATTCTTCAGAATTTAAGTTTTCAGAATTATCAGAACTTGGCTTATCAGAACTTGACGAATCAAAACTTGAAGAGCCAGATGTATGTTCTGATGTTTCTTGAGATGTGGTTGTATCTTGAGTATGCTCCCCCTGCATAGGTGCATTTTCCTTTGGCGTAGTCACCACAGTTTCAATAACATCAGAGTTTAAACCATCAGAGTTTGCAGTATCAGGATTTAGACTGTCAGGATTTTCAGTATCAGAATTTAATTCTTCATTTTTAAATCTCAGTTGATCATGATCATTGAAATCTTCAAGTCCAGTAATCTTCTTATCATCAAAAGAGACATTGATAGATTCCATACCACTCTTATTCTTAAGTTATAGACTCTGAAGGCTTTTGTGGAAAGTGGATATCCAACAAAGATTCCTTCATCAGCTTTTAGATCAAATTTGGATAGCTGTTCAGGGTGAGTCTTAAGAACAAAACATTTGCATCCAAATACATGAAAATACTTCAGATTTGGCTTCTTTTTCTTCACCATCTCATATGGTGTCTTTCCTTGCTTGTTAATGAGTGTTGCATTCTGAGTAAAACAAGCAATCTGCACAGCTTCAGCCCAGAAATAGGTTGGAAGCTTTGCTTCATCAAGCATTGTACGTGCAGCTTCAATGAGAGTTCTGTTCTTTCTTTCAACAACTCCATTTTGCTGTGGAGTTCCAGGAGCAGAAAATTCCTGCTTGATTCCATAGTTTTTGCAGAACTCTTCCATTATCAAATTCTTGAACTCAGTACCATTATCACTTCTTATTATCTTCACAGAATCTTTGACCAATTTATCCAGTTGCCTGACATGTTCAATCAAGATAGATGTAGTTTCACTTTTTGTGTGCAAGAAATACACCCATGTGTATCTGGTGAACTCATCCACTATGACCATAACATATTTCTTCTTTGCAATATACATGACATTTACGGGACCAAATAGATCAACATGTAGTAGGTGATAAGGCTCAAGAATTGATGATTCAGTCTTGCTCTTAAATGAGGATTTCCTTTGTTTAGCCTTCTGACAAGAATCACAAAGACCATCAGGAGCAAATACTGACTTTGGCAGTCCTCTCACAAAATCTTTCTTAACTAATTCATTTATTGTAATAACCCCAAAATTTTGAACTTTTTTTGTAACCCTTATGAATAGTGTTTTTGCTGATATTGCTGAATAAGAAAACTTTTTATGTCACACTATGTAGGGGTTCTTTTATTGTTATTCTGAGATCGTATTAGTACTCTATATGTTAAATAAGTGTATGTAAAGATCGTCAGAATCCAAATCCGAACACTTTGATTTTTCCCAAAAATCCACCAGATACCGAAAGAATTGAGTATAAGGTAATAGGATAAAAAGGATTTAAATTCAAGGATTTTAAGAGAGGATCATAAAAGGAATATAATATATTGAGAAAGGTTAAGGGAACCCAAGTAATAAGATCCCGGGTATGATCCCTCAAACGATAAACGAGAATGAAAGTTAAGCGAACCGTATAACAGATCAGCGGTCATTAGGCAAGCAATTAAGAGTTAATCAAGGAGGTTAGGGATGATGATGTCATCAAACCAACAAGAAGAGGACAAGTGTGGGAGAATGACATCACATGATGACCTAAGCATGACATAAGGGAAGGAGGTGTGGTTGATTAATAACCACACAATTTTTCATGGTTAAAAAGGTAATTGATCAAAACAAAACAAATCCACCAAGTCAACCAACAATTCATTTTCACCAAAAACACAAAGCTATTTCACCTTCTTCATCAAAAGCTCTCGGCTTCTTTTCTTTTTCAAAGAAAGAAAATTCAAAATCCTAGTTCCAAGCTTTGTTAATTAGCAAGGTAATTATCTAAGACTCCTTATGCATAGATATAGCTATCCTATAAGTTTGAGCTTCTAACTCATTCACAATCTCTTCCTAAAAATCATGTAAGAAGATGGTGAATAGTGTTTTTCAAGAACTAAAATTTTTATTCTTGAGTTTTTGTTTAGATTAAGCTTGGATAAGGACTTTTAAGGGTGATTCCAAGCTAATTACTTGATTCTCCACTCTCCAAGGAAGGTATAACCCCTCCAAACCCTAACTTTACTTGAGTATTAGGTTTAGTTTTGTTGTTATAGTTCATGAGAGGCTTGATTGTTGTGTATGTAGAGTTTAGTTGGCTTTGTGATGTTTTGGAGTTGTAATTCTTGGAGTATTGATTAATGAACTTAAGTATAGTTTAAATTCATGTTTGAGAATAGTATAAATTGATAATTTTAAGTTGTTGGGGCTGTTATGGTAAAGTATGGATGGATTTTGATTGGGATGTTGATTGTGAGTTGATTGTGGGTTGGTTTGGAGTAGAATAAAATTGGTAATCGCGTAAACATAGTCGTCGTAATATCCGATTTACTTTAGACTGTTTTTGCTCTTAACATTAGGACCCGAGAACTTCCTGTTAGATTTTGACCATTGCATGATTAGATAGTTCATGTTACGAGCTTCGTTTTGATATGTGGTTCGTTTGAATCCGATGTACGGTTTAGGAGAAACGACCGTTTTAAGTAACGGCGTTTCACGAATGAACCATTACCCCTCGCCTTACTTTGAAACATAGGTTAAAGACCTTAAAGGACTAATTGGAGTATGAATCATTTATGTAAAGTGTATTAGGCAGTTGGTAAGGCACTCGTGAAAGTATCGCCTTAAAACCCTTAATGGTTATTTTATTAAAAATGGTGGAGCCGAGGGTACTCGAGCGACTTAAGGGAATCGTTGAGCGCAAAGCGAGTGTTAGAGTCTAATTGGTTAAAGTATAGATTCATAAGCGACTTTGGTTTAATTTCAACTTATATGTTGTTTATAGGTTACCAGACTCGTCCCAAGCCATTTGTCACCCCCAGTTGCTCAGGCAAGTTTTCTACCTGTTATACTGTTGTGGTGATGTATATATGTATATGCGTTATCTTCTGATAGATGCATGTTGGTTAATTAGCAAATTTTGCGATATATTGAACCATGCTGAGATGGTATATATATGCATGTCTGTTTCGTAATCTGGTTATCTATCTGTTGATTTCTATGCTTATAGTTGCAGAATACCTATGCTAGAGATAAGCAGTAGTTGCGTATACCCTTAGTATAGGGGACCCAAAGGTGAACATTTTTCTAAACCGGGAGTCGATGTTCCCGAGTATAATATATATATATATATATATATATATATATTTATATATATATATATTGATATAGTTTTCAAAACTATTAATCGAATAAGGTTTATTCGATAACTTTATTTTATTTAATGAATATTACTTTGAATATTTATTCGAGGACATATGACTCCGTTTATTTTATTAATGAATATTACTTTGAATATTCATTCGTGGACATATGACTCCGTTTATTTTATTAATGAATATTAGTTTGAATATTCATTCGAGGACATATGACTCCGTTTATTTTATTAATGAATATTACTTTGAATATTCATTCGAGGACATATGACTCCGTTTATTTTATTAATGAATATTACTTTGAATATTCATTTGAGGACTTATGACTCCGATTATTTACTAAGTAATATTCTTTATTTTATTAAAGAATAATGTTTCGATAATCAAACTTATTTTTGATTATTCAAATAAAGAACGTACTTTCGCATAAGTATATCTTTGGTTATTTATTGTTCATTTCAAGTATGAGTTTTAAAACTTTTACTTCAATTATTTTTATAAGGATTATCCTTATGGGAATATTACTTAAATGATAATATTCAGATATTTTCTAATATATCGGGACTGATTTACTTTATTAAATCAGCATTACTCCAAACACTCTTTAAAGTGTTTTCGAGTCTTCAAAATGATTTTTAAAAGTTAGAGCGGATCCCAAAACTCATTTTTATATTTAAGATCTTCCTTTTAAAGGGGATTTAAATACTCGCTCAAAACCGGAGGGATCCGGCTCTGTGGTGTATTTTATATTCGTAACAAGGTTGCTGTTTTGGTAAATGAATTGATTACTTACCCAACGTTCGGGAAGTAAGTCCATCTATCGAGTCGGCATAAGCAACATGGGCTCAGTGGGCGTCCATGAAAGTGTAAGTGGCTCAGTGGGAGTCCATCAAATGCGTAAGTGGCTGAGTGGCAGTCCAGCATAAGGTCCTATTGTGACCAGGGTGATGACCAGTGGGGAATTCGTCCATCTACTAGTAGAAAAGGTTACTTATTGGTATCTTTACCTGATCAGCAAGATATCGGGTTTATGCCACAATTCTTTTCCTTTCCAAAAATTCATTGGATGTTACGAACTCTATTCATACTTTACATGACAGAGGTTTTCAGGAAATGTATAAAGAGATATATATGTGGATATATATATCGGGACTTAATGAAGTATCTCATAACTTCATTTCATTCAATAATATTTCAAAGATTTAATCTATTCAAATCTTGTCTGGTAGTCTCATCTATGTGATGAACTGTTGAAAGCTCATTATACTTTGAACAGTGGTAGTTCAAGTAGCTTTATAAATGATATAAGTATAGTGAAGTATTTGGTAACTTCATCCCTTGTTTTTGCTTATATCCAGTAAGTAATTATCTTACACTTGATAAAGGATTTTAGTAAGTTATCCATTTAGATACTTGCATTATCGTTTACACTATATATTATCTTGCGAGCTGTAATGCTCACTCTTGCTTTATTTCTTCATCACACAACAACAGTTAGGAAAGATGGCCAGACTCAAGCAGACCCAGCGCAAGAGCGTGGGAAGCGCCCTGCGCCTTCCCGTTGAGATCATAGCTACTATAGCTGCAGAGGTAGATCTATCTGTAGATCAGACCTTCTACTTTTGGGAATCAATTATGTATAATTATAAGTTGTGGCAGATAATGGCAATTAATTGTAAACTTATCAAGTAATCATTTTGGATTGTAATAACTTTTAAATTGTGGATTCAAAGACTTGTACTTATTTCAATTTCATCTCTGAGACTATGACGGGTTGTGGTGTGTGTTAGTGTGGGGTCACAGCATGAGGTTATTTATTATTAATTCAGTTAAGTGATATTGTGGAAAGAAAGACCGTGACGACCCGGATCCCCGACCCCGGATCTGGGGGTGTTACAGAAATGGTATCAGAGCTAAGCGTTATAAACCTCAGAGATGATGCGACGATATAATAATAAAGTCAAAAAGATAATAAGAACTCTAGCCAAGTTCATGGTCGGATTACGTAAAGTAGCGCTGACAGCTAAAAACCTTACGGGAACCCTTATAAGTATCATGATAGTAACTTAGCTCGTTTAATGTGTAGGCTCATGAGATAGAGGACCCTGAGATGTTCGAGCGTGAGCATGATGAGGCACTGCTAGATGCCGAGGATCAGGAGGAGCCTGAGATGGAGGAGGATGAGGAGGACCCCTCAGAGGAGTCAGAGACAGAGGTTGTTGCTATTTCAGATGAGGAGGACCCAGATGAGGTCCCAGTAGCTGAGGAGCATGTCGAAGCTATAGTGGAGTATACTGGTACCCCTTTACCCTCACTCCCGGTGGTCAGAGCTCCTACCCCTCCACCACTATCTTGGATCCCCTATGATGACAGCTCAGAGACCCATACTCCCGAGCCTAGGCAGACCGAGGAGGCACCCCCAGCGGCTCCGGATTCACCACCTCTCGACCCTGCCCATAGGCAGTCTTTGTTAGCCCACGACTATGTCCAGGATGTACTGAGGACCCGAGTGGCTGTTATTGAGGCCCGGCTGGATGAGGTCAGGAGGGAGTTGGATGCGGAGAGGGCGGGTAGGCGTGCGCGAGCTTATGAGGCTAGGGCTACTATACCCCGATCCTTGAGGAGGGAGCTGACGGGGATAGAGCTCACGTCCCGAGCGAGACTCAGATCGCTCCAGGGGGACAGGCATGGTAGGATCTCCAGGCGGCAGGCCGACTATATCTTCCTTCGTGCGATGGAAAGGGTATGGGAGCTGACCCGCTCCGGTGTGTGATTCAGGACTGACGATGGGATAGTCTAGTTGTCTAGTTAGTCGAGGCCTTAGTAAAAGCCAATTTTCCGGGATAGTTGACTTGTATATAGCATCCCTTTTTCTGACTAGACAGATAGACTCTTGTGTATCACTTTTGGGGCAGATGGCTGTAGCACTGTTATACTTTTGACTAGATCAAACTATGTATTTCTCGTATTATGTATATATTTGTTTTCTTTCAGTTCAGTTCCTTAGTGACGAGATCACTATTTTTATCATTATTATTACTGCACTTCTTATTAGAACTGTCATAATATAATAGAATTGCGAGATACATTCTCCCCATTATAGAACTGTGCAAGGCACAATGTTGTGTATGATTGTGACCTAACATTGAATTTCCCAAATATTTATCAGTATCATGCCGCCAAGAAAGATTGGAACTAGGGCGAACCCTGAATCTGAGGACCAGGGAAGCCATAACCAGGACGATAGGAACCAGGAACACAGTGAAGAGGAAGATGAGGATTATGTTGAACGGGATGACTCCCTATATGAAGAGGAGGAGGAAACATATGATGTTGAGGGATTTGAGATAGAGGCTGAAGAAGGAGAAACTGAGGTTCAGCAACCAGTACCAAACCCAGGCATGGATCCTATGGGCCAGTTCATGAAACTACTAAGGCAGAACTTGGAACGTCAACCCAACCCACCCCCTCAAGGAAATAACAATGTTGTGGCAAACTCTTTCAGGGATTTCAAGTCCCTTAAGCCCCCTCAGTTCCACGGATCAGCCGACCCAGTTGAGGCAAGGGCATGGTTAAAGGAAATGGAGAAATCCTTTGAGATTCTGAGTACCAATGAGGCACAGAAGATAGTATTTGCTACCTACCTTCTGAAAGGAGAGGCCAACTACTGGTGGGAGGCCAAAAAAAACATGGAGACAGATGCTATCATAACCTGGGAGAGGTTCAGTCAGTTGTTTTTGGGAAAGTATTTTCCGAGGTTTATGGAGAACCAAATGGAGCTCAAGTTCTTGGAGCTAAAGCCGAATAACTTATCCGTAGCAGAGTACGAAGCAAAATTTACTGAGTTATCAAGGTTCGTGCCGGAGTTTGTGATCACCGAGGAAAAGAAAGCTAGGAGGTTTCAGCAGGGACTGAAACCGTGGATTCAGAATAGGGTGGCAATCCTTGAGCTTACTGATTATGCCACTCTGGTGCAAAAGGCAACAATTGTAGAAGCCGGAAGTGAACATATGCAGAAGGAAAGAGAGAAGAAGGGAATAAAGAGGAAAAGTATGAGCATGGGTGGAGGTTCCGCAGGAAGGAGCATCCCAACTAGATTTAATCGAGGAGCAGTGTCCCTACCGGGAAGGAACACTGGGTTTAAGCGGCCAATGAGCGTATATGTGAGCTAGAGTGGCCAGAAGTCAAGAATGTCCTATTCCAACCAGTCTCGACCCCCATTGCCAGCCTGTAACACTTGTGGAAGGATGCATACTGGGGAGTGTAAAGGAAAGCCAGTAACCTGTTTTAAGTGCGGTCGAGAGGGTCACTATTCAACTAAGTGCCCTTCATCAACCCCTGTTGTCATTCCAACCACCACTTGTCATCAGTGTGGACGCCCGGGTCATTGGAAGAGGGAATGCCTAATGAACAAACCAGTAGCTTCAGGAGCCAGCAGGTCTGCCTCCAATAAGCCACCTACTGCGAGGACTTTCAACATGACAGTCCAGGATGCTATGAAAGACTCAATTGTGATAGCAGGTACCCTTTCTCTAAATTCAGTCAGTGCAAATGTTTTATTTGATTCGGAAGCAACTAAATCTTTTATATCAAAGGACTTTAAGCGTAAATTAAGATTTAAGGCTGAACCCTTAATAGAACCCTTACAAGTAGAAATAGCCAATCATGAAGTTATTCCTGTTAACCAGATTCACCCGGCCTGTGAGTTAGGCATAGGGGAACAATCTTTTAGTGTTGATCTGATTCCATTTAAATTAGGGGAGTTTGATGTAATTTTGGGAATGGATTGGCTATCTAGCAATGATGCTCAGATAGACTGTAAAGGGAAGAAAGTTAAGTTGAATATCCCAGGACAGAAAGAAGTCATATTTAGAGGAAAGAGGTAGACGCAGAAATTTTTGACTATGGCCCAGGCCAAAAGGATGCTACGAAAAGGAAATGAGGCTTACCTAGCCTATGTGGTGGACACGCAGAAGGAGGTGCCCAACTTACGAGATATTCCGGTAGTCAACGAATTTGAAGATGTATTCCCACAAGACCTTCCGGGATTACCACCCGATAGAGTGATTGAATTTGCTATTGAGTTGGCCCCAGGGACGGCGCCAGTTTCAAAAGCACCTTACCGGTTAGCCCCATAAGAAATAAAGGAATTAGCTACCCAATTGCAGGAACTCTTGGATAAGGGTATGATAAGACCCAGTGTGTCTCCGTGGGGAGCACCAGTGTTATTTGTTAAGAAGAAAGATGGGAGCATGAGGCTGTGCATCGACTATTGAGAGTTGAACAAGCTAACCATAAAGAACAGGTACCCGTTACCTAGAATAGACGATCTGTTCGACCAGCTAAAGGATGCTATTTATTTTTCCAAGATTGACCTGAGAACTGGATATCACCAACTAAAGATTAAACCCGAAGATATTTCCAAGACAGCGTTCCGTACCAGGTATGGGCACTATGAGTTCTTGATAATGTCCTTTGGATTAACCAACGCCCCAGCGGCTTTTATGGATTTAATGAACAGAGTATTTAAGAAGTACTTGGACAAGTGTGTGATAGTTTTTATCGATTATATTTTAATCTACTCAAGGACTGAGGCAGAACATGCATAGAGCATTTGAGGATAGCTCTAGGAATACTCAGAGAGGAACAGTTATATGCCAAATTCTCGAAGTGTGAATTCTGGTGGAATGAAGTACAGTTTTTAGGACATGTGATCAATAAAGAAGGAGTATTGGTCGACCCCTCCAAGATAGAGGCGGTCTCAAATTGGGAAAGGCCAACCACACCCACAGAGGTAAGGAGTTTCATAGGATTGGCCGGCTACTATCGTAGATTTGTACAGGACTTTGCGAAGATCACAGCCCCTTTGACACGACTTACTCGTAAGACAGAGAAGTTTGAATGGACGGAGAAATGCGAGAACAGTTTTCAGGAATTAAAGAAAAGGTTGGTAACGGCCCCAGTGTTGGCATTGCCAGACGGAAAAGGAGATTTTGTGATATATAGTGACACGTCGCACAAAGGATTAGGGTGTGTGCTTATGCAGCACGATAAAGTGATTGCATATGCGTCGAGACAACTGAAGGAATACGAGATTAGATATCCTACTCATGACCTTGAGATCGCGGCAATAGTTTTTGCCTTAAAAATTTGGAGGCACTACTTGTATGGAGAGAAGTGCGAGATTTTCACAGACCATAAGAGCCTCAAGTACATATTTATGCAAAAAGAGCTCAACATGCGCCAGAGGAGATGATTAGAGCTAATCAAGGACTATGATTGTGAGATTCTCTATCATCCAGGGAAAGCCAATGTGGTGGCTGATGCCCTTAGTAGAAAGGAAAGACTCAGAATGATAACGACTTCGAAAGAATTGATAAAGGATTTCGAGAAAATGGAAATAGAAGTATAGGTAACCGGAACCGGAACTGAAAAGCTGTTTGAGATCTCGATGCAGCCAGAGTTATTGGAAAAGATTAGATTGTGCCAAGAGAAAGTAATGAATGAAGGCAAAGAATCAATGACTGGAGAAGAGATCCATACTGAGAGAGATAATAAAGGGATAATGAGGTACTCCTACCGGATTTGGGTTTCGAACGTTCAAGAGCTTAAAGACGAGATTTTGGATGAAAGCCATAGTTCAAGATATTCCATTCACCCGGGAAGCACCAAGATGTATAGGGATTTGAAGGAGTATTACTGGTGGCCCAACATGAAGAGGGACGTAGCAGAATGGGTAAGCAAATGTTTGACTTGCCAAAGAGTAAAGGCAGAGCACCAGAGACCTAGTGGACTTTTACGACCCCTAGAGATTCCCGAATGGAAATGGGAACAGATAGCCATGGATTTTGTTGTCGGTTTACCAAGGACGAAAGCCAACCATGATGCCATATGGGTGATTATAGACCGACTGACAAAGTCAGCTCATTTCATTCCTATCAATGAGAGATACACAGTCGATAGACTGGTGGACATTTACCTTAAGGAAATAGTGACGCGACATGGAGTCCCAGCGTCCATTGTCTCAGACCGAGACCCCAGGTTCAACTCCAGATTTTGGAGGAGCTTTCGAGAATGTGCGGGGACCAAGTTAAATATGAGTACCGCTTACCATCCCCAGACGGATGGGCAGAGTGAAAGGACCATCCAGACACTAGAGGATATGTTGAGAGTCTGTGCAATAGACTTTAAAGGAAGTTGGGATGATCACTTGCCGTTGATCGAGTTTTCTTATAACAATAGCTTTCATGCTAGCATCAGAATGTCGCCTTATGAGGCCCTGTACGGAAGAAGGTGTCGATCTCCCTTATACTGGAATGAAGTAGGAGAGCGGAAGATGCTCGGACCCGAAGTGGTCCAAAGGACCAAAGACATAGTGGATCTCATCAGAGGACGGCTGGTAGCAGCCCAAGACAGACAGAAGAAATATGCAGACCTAGCCCGAAAGGACAAGGAGTATGGAGTAGGGGACTTAGTATTACTAAAAGTATCCCCTTGGAAAGGGTTAATGAGGTTCGGAAAGAAAGGAAAACTAAGCCCAAGATACATTGGACCTTTTGAGATACTAAGACGGATTGGGAAGTTGGCTTACGAGCTAGCCTTACCCCCGAACCTACAACAAGTTCATAATGTGTTCCATGTGTCAATGCTAAGGAAGTATCATCGGGATGCCAGACACATAGTGGAGTACGAGCATGTGGATATGCAACCGGATCTGACTTACATGGAGAAAGCAGTAAAGATTATGGATAAAAAGGAGCAGGTGCTTCAGAACAAAGTGATCAAGCTAGTCAGAGTGCTATGGCAGCATCATAATATGGAAGAATCAACTTGGGAGCTAGAGAGCGCAATGCTAGAAAAGTACCCCCATTTGTTTTCTATTTGATTCCGGGACGGAATCCTTTTAAGGATGGGAGACTGTAATAACCCCAAAATTTTGAACTTTTTTTGTAACCCTTATGAATTGTGTTTTTGCTGATATTGCTGAATAAGAAAACTTTTCATGCCACACTATGTAGGGGTTCTTTTATTGTTATTCTGAGATCGTATTAGTATTCTATATGTTAAATAAGTGTATGTAAAGATCGTCGGAATCCAAATCCGAACACTTTGATTTTTCCCGAAAATCCACCAGATACCAAAAGAATTGAGTATAAGGTAACAAGATAAAAAGGATTTAAATTCAAGGATTTTAAGAG
The DNA here is from genome assembly GCF_009905375.1 of Apium graveolens. Classification (NCBI taxonomy): domain Eukaryota; kingdom Viridiplantae; phylum Streptophyta; class Magnoliopsida; order Apiales; family Apiaceae; genus Apium; species Apium graveolens. The sequence goes on along the minus strand of NC_133655.1, from coordinate 216,543,936 downwards.
AGGATCATAAAAGGAATATAATGTATTGAGAAAGGTTAAGGGAACCCAAGTAATAAGATCCCGGGTATGATCCCTCAAACGATAAACGAGAACGAAAGTTAAGCGAACCGTATAACAGATCAGCGGTCATTAGGCAAGCAATTAAGAGTTAATCAAGGAGGTTAGGGATGATGATGTCATCAAACCAACAAGAAGAGGACAAGTGTGGGAGAGTGACATCACATGATGACCTAAGCATGACATAAGGGAAGGAGGTGTGGTTGATTAATAACCACACAATTTTTCATGGTTAAAAAGGTAATTGATCAAAACAAAACAAATCCACCAAGTCAACCAACAATTCATTTTCACCAAAAACACAAAGCTATTTCACCTTCTTCATCAAAAGCTCTCGGCTACTTTTCTTTTTCAAAGAAAGAAAATTCAAAATCCTAGTTCCAAGCTTTGTTAATTAGCAAGGTAATTATCTAAGACTCCTTATGCATAGATATAGCTATCCTATAAGTTTGAGCTTCTAACTCATTCACAATCTCTTCCTAAAAATCATGGAAGAAGATGGTGAATAGTGTTTTTCAAGAACTAAAATTTTTGTTCTCGAGTTTTTGTTTAGATTAAGCTTGGATAAGGACTTTTAAGGGTGATTCCAAGCTAATTACTTGATTCTCCACTCTCCAAGGAAGGTATAACCCCTTCAAACCCTAACTTTACTTGAGTATTAGGTTTAGTTTTGGTTTTATAGTTCATGAGAGGCTTGATTGTTGTGTATGTAGAGGTTAGTTGGCTTTGTGATGTTTTGGAGTTGTAATTCTTGGAGTATTGATTAATGAACTTAAGTATAGTTTAAATTCATGTTTGAGAATAGTATAAATTGATAATTTTGAGTTGTTGGGGCTGTTATGGTGAAGTATGGATGGAGTTTGGTTGGGATGTTGATTGTGAGTTGATTGTGGGTTGGTTTGGAGTAGAATAAAATTGGTAATCGCGTAAATATAGCCGTCGTAATATCCGATTTACCTTAGACTGTTTTTGCTCTTAACATTAGGACCCGAGAACTCCCTCTTAGATTTTGACCATTGCCATGATTAGATAGTTCATGTTATGAGCTTCGTTTTGATATGTGGTTCGTTTGAATCCGATGTACAGTTTAGGAGAAACGACCGTTTTAAGTAATGGCGTTTCACGAACGAACCATTACCCCTCGCCTAACTTTGAAACATAGGTTAAAGACCTTAAAGGACTAATTGGAGTATAAATCATTTATGTAAAGTGTATTAGGTAGTTGGTAAGGCACTCGCGAAAGAATTTCCTTAAAACTCTTAATGGTTAATTTATTAAAAATGGTGGAGCCGAGGGTACTCGAGCGACTTAAGGGAATCGTTGAGCGCAAAGCGAGTGTTAGAGTCTAATTGGTTAAAGTATAGATTCATAAGCGACTTTGGTTTAATTCCAACTTATATGTTGTTTATAGGTTACCAGACTCGTCCCAAGCCATTTGTCACCCCCAGTTGCTTAGGCAAGTTTTCTACCTGTTATACTGTTGTGGTGATGTATATATGTATATCCATTATCTTGTGATAGATGCATGTTGGTTAATTAGCAAATTTTGTGATATATTGAAGCATGCTGAGATGGTATATATATGCATGTCTGTTTCGTAATCTGGTTATCTATCTGTTGATTTCAATGCTTATAGTTGCATAATACCTATGTTAGAGATAAGCAGTAGTTGCGTATACCCTTAGTATAGGGGACCCAAAGGTGAATATTTTTCTAAACCGGGAGTCGATGTTCCCGAGTATAATATATATATATATTGATATAGTTTTCAAAACTATTAATCGAATAAGGTTTATTCGATAACTTTATTTTATTTAATGAATATTACTTTGAATATTCATTCGAGGACATATGACTCCGTTTATTTTATTGATGAATATTACTTTGAATATTCATTCGAGGACATATGACTCCGTTTATTTTATTAATGAATATTACTTTGAATATTTATTCGAGGACATATGACTCCGTTTATTTTATTAATGAATATTACTTTGAATATTCATTTGAGGACTTATGACTCCGATTATTTACTAAGTAATATTCTTTATTTTATTAAAGAATAATGTTTCGATAATCAAACTTATTTTTGATTATTCAAATAAAGATCGTACTTTCGCATAAGTATATCTTTGGTTATTTATTGTTCATTTCAAGTATGAGTTTTAAAACTTTTACTTCAATTATTTTTATAAGGATTATCCTTATGGGAATATTACTTAAATGATAATATTCAGATATTTTCTAATATATCGGGACTGATTTACTTTATTAAATCAGCATTACTCCAAACACTCTTTAAAGTGTTTTCGAGTCTTCAAAATGATTTTTAAAAGTTAGAGCGGATCCCAAAACTCATTTTTATATTTAAGATCTTCCTTTTAAAGGGGATTTAAATACTCGCTCAAAACCGGAGGGATCCGGCTCTGTGGTGTATTTTATATTCGCAACAAGGTTGCTGTTTTGGTAAATGAATTGATTACTTACCCAACGTTCGGGAAGTAAGTCCATCTATCGAGTCGGCATAAGCAACATGGGCTCAGTGGGCGTCCATGAAAGTGTAAGTGGCTCAGTGGGAGTCCATCAATTGCGTAAGTGGCTGAGTGGCAGTCCAGCATAAGGTCCTATTGTGACCAGGGTGATGACCAGTGGGGAATTCGTCCATCTACTAGTAGAAAAGGTTACTTATTGGTATCTTTGCCTGATCAGCAAGATATCGGGTTTATGCCACAATTCTTTTCCTTTCCAAAAATTCATTGGATGTTACGAACTCCGTTCATACTTTACATGACAGAGGTTTTCAGGAAATGTATAAAGAGATATATATGTGGATATATATATCGGGACTTAATGAAGTATCTCATAACTTCATTTCATTCAATAATATTTCAAAGATTTAATCTATTCAAATCTTCTCTGGTAGTCTCATCTATGTGATGAACTGTTGAAAGCTCATTATACTTTGAACAGTGGTAGTTCAAGTAGCTTTATAAATGATATAAGTATAGTGAAGTATTTGGTAACTTCATCCCTTGTTTTTGCTTATATCCAGTAAGTAATTATCTTACACTTGATAAAGGATTTTAGTAAGTTATCCATTTAGATACTTGCATTATCGTTTACACTATATATTATCTTGCGAGCTGTAATGCTCACTCTTGCTTTATTTCTTCATCACACAACAACAGTTAGGAAAGATGGACAGACTCAAGCAGACCCAGCGCAAGAGCGTGGGAAGCGCCCCGCGCCTTCCCGTTGAGATCATAGCTACTATAGCTGCAGAGGTAGATCTATCTGTGGATCAGACCTTCTACTTTTGGGAATCAATTATGTATAATTATAACTTGTGGCAGATAATGGCAATTAATTGTAAACTTATCAAGTAATCATTTTGGATTGTAATAAATTTTAAATTGTGGATTCAAAAACTTGTACTTATTTCAATTTCATCTCTGAGACTATGACGGGTTGTGTTGTGTGTTAGTGTGGGGTCACAGCATGAGGTTATTTATTATTAATTCAGTTAAGTGATATTGTAAAAAGAAAGACCGTGACGACCCGGATCCCCGACCCCGGATCTGGGGGTGTTACATTTATATTGTTGAAATTTAAATGATAGAGTTTCTTGTGCTAATTCTAGCTTTCTTCAATTGATGCTCTACTAATCAGACAGACTGCAGAACCATCAGTACTTGTTGAAAGCTTGGCTTCATAGATGTTACCATGCCTGTATCCTTTCAGAACAGCTTTTCCTGTAGATTTGCTAATAACTTTACAGTGTTCTTCAAAGAAATCTACATGATAGCCTCTGTCACAGATTTGACTAACACTCAGCAGATTGTGTTTAAGTCCTGAGACCAGAGCTACTTCTTTAATGATGACATTCCTAAGATTGATATTGCCATATCCCAAAGTTTTTCCAATGTTGCCATCTCCATAAGAAACACTTGGGTCAGCCTTCTCCACAAAGTCTGATAGCAGGGCTTTATTTCCAGTCATATGTCCTGAACATCCATTGTCCAGAACTAGGATGTTTTTCCTGTTGCCCTGCAATCACAAAGACCACTAATGATTAGTTTTAAGGACCCAAACTTTCTTGGATCTTTTGGCCTTATTAAGTTTGTTAACATTTGCAGCGGATTTAGCATCAGAGTTTATGTTAACATTTTTCTTATCAGAATTTACACTATCAGACTTTGAATCAGAACTTACACTAGAAGGAACAATGGTAACTTTCTTTAAAGAAGGTTTTATTTGATAATAATCATAGTACAAACTATGATATTCCTTACAAGTATAAATGGAATGCCATAAACTACCACAATGAAAACAAGGATTTTATGGCTTATATCTAACAGACTGACTCTTAACTCCTGACTTTGAAGGTAAGGAGTTTATATTCTTATTATTCCTGCAAAAAGAAGCCAGATGGTTAGAACTTCCACAGTTATGACATGTTTTTCTAGGAGCATTAAGAACAGGCTTATAATCATTGCTTTTATTCACACCTTCCTTTCCATTCCTATTTTTCCTAGGTTATTTTACCTTGTTTGCATTCTTAACATCTTTCAGCTTATGCTTAAGCTGCTTCTTTGTCATTAAGCCTACATTTACTTCAGTTGTCTTTTCCTGTTTTAGTTTGTCAGAAGTTAATTCCTTTTTAACTTCTGATTTAACAGTCTCAGACTTTACAGCTACAAACTTAACAGGTTTTAACTTTGGCTTTTGTTTAACAACTATAGGCTTAATATCTACAGTTCCTTTATCATTCTTATCCTCTCCATAACCTAAGCCCTCTTTCCAGTTTTCACTACTTAACAAATTTTGAGTTGTTCTGCCAGAGTTAGTCCAAGCCCTGATAATCTCTCTTTCCTTTTCTAACTCAGCTTTTAGAGATTCATTCATTTTAAGCACTTCATCTCTAACATAGAAAGCATCATCTCTATCTTTCTGAGTTTAATGGAACATGACTAACTCTTTTTCTAAATAATTATTCCTCTTTTTACAAGCAAGATTTTCAGAAGTTAATCTTTCACATGTTAAAGTTTGATCTCTACAGCTAATGAACATGGTTTTAAGATATCTTCTCAACTCATTAATATCATCAGTATGAAAGGCATAAGTAGTTTGAGGTACCTTTAACTCAGCAGCTTCAGAACTGCTTTCAGCACTTGCCATATCAGCATTTGCCATCAAGGCATAATTCTCCTCACTTTCAAAATATGAGGTGTCTGTCCAGCTTTTGTTCTTTATGACAAGAGCCTTGCCTTTGTCACACTTCACTTTCTTACAATAAGGAGATATGTGGCCTTTCTCACCAAATTTGTAACATTTGACATTTGTATAATCTCCTCTGTCAGACTTTCCTCCTTTGCCCTCAGATTTTCTGAAATTCTTCTTATCAGAACTTGCACCTTTCCTGGAAAACTTCTTTCCCTTCCTGAACTTCCTATATGCAATCTTCGTGATTCCTTTCACCATAAGAGCACACAGCTTCATCATCTCTTCATCAGCATCCGACTCAGGAAAGCTTTCAGATTCTGAGTCATCATCACTATCAGAACTTGATGACTCAGTATCAGACTTTGTGAAGAGAGCTTTACCCTTGCCTTTCCTTGAGGTAGCTGCCTTAGGGGATTCTTCTTCAGCCTTAAGAGCAATTGTCCTTGACTTTCCCCCTTTCCTCTTGCTTCTTTGTTCCATCTCAAGTTCATGAGTCTTGAGCATCCCATAAATTTCATCAAAATTGTTTTATCAAGATTATAGTTGTCTCTTATTGTTGTTGCCTTCAAATCCCAGCTTTCAGGAAGAGCCAACAGGAATTTAAGGTTTGAATCTTCAAGATCATACTCCTTATCAACCAGTGACAAATCATTCAAGAGTTTGACAAATCTATCATATAAATCAGTCAATGACTCATTAGCCTTTGAGTCAAAGTGTTCATACTCTTGAGTGAGTATTGTCTTCCTGTTCTTCTTAATCGTATCAGTTCCCTGAAATCTTATTTCCAAGGCATCCCATATCTCCTTTGCAGTCTTACAGTTTATTACCCTGTTTGACATTACATTATCAATGGCACTATGCAGTAAGTGTCGTACCTTCGCATCCTTAGCAATTGAAGCGATGTCTTCAGCAGTGTAATCACTCTTCTCCTTTGGTACAGACTTTGCTGCTTTACCTGCAACTGCAACAACGAGCTTTGTTGGATTGTGAGGTCCTTCCTTGATTCTGTCAAGATATTCTGGATCTGTAGCTTCCAGAAACATAGTCATCCTCACCTTCCATATGGGATATTCAGACGGTTTCAATATGGGAACTCTAATAGTCTCATATCGACTATAGATTTGTGTCTTTGGTGGTTCTTCAGTTTTGGTGGGCTTGGTTGGAGTTTCTGCTTCAGACATGATTGTTTTTGGATCTTAAACTGTTTGTGTGTTAACATATAGGCTCTGATACCACTTGTTAGGTCACACACACTGTAGAGGGGGTGAATACAGTGTATAACACAATCAAATCGAATTCTAATAACACAAGTAACAGAAAAAAAAAATTATTTAAAGTAATAAATTCTGTTACAGTATGGAACTGTCCTCTCTCAGTGATGAACAAATATCACGAGAGCTGCTAGGGTTATATTAATAATATTCTCGATAATGATAACACTTATAGTGTAAATTCTATGTCTGTGTTTATATACTACACAGTTACAAGATAATCACTAATTGTTATGGAATATAATTCTGCTTTCTAAAATATATCAATCAGATATCTTTTCTTCCAAGTATTCCATTCTTCATAGAATTCCTTCTTCATGCATATCTCTTCTTACGTTTGTCTTGATCTTCTTTTCCTTTCAATCAGCCGCTTTCTTTATCTGAACGTTTCCTTTAAGTCCTGATATTATCTTCTGATAAATATCTCCTGAACCTTAAGTACTGATGACTTAAGTTCTGACTTCAGTATAAGTGCTGATTTCAGTTAAGTACTGATTTGTCCTGTTTAAGTAAGATCTGAAAACTAAACATAAATCATATTAGACATGACATTATCAAATATATCTAACAGATTCCATGACAACTCTTGTTCTTAAATTGTAGACTCTGAAGGCTTTTGTGGAAAGTGGATATCCAACAAAAATTCCTTCATCAGCTTTTAGATCAAATTTTGACAGCTGTTCAGGATGAGTCTTAAGAACAAAACACTTGCAACCAAATACATGAAAGTATTTCAGATTTGGCTTCTTTTTCTTCACCATCTCATATGGTGTTTTTCCATGCTTGTTTATGAGTGTTGCATTCTATGTAAAACAAGCAGTCTGCACAGCTTCAGCCCAAATGTAGGTTGGCAGCTTTGCTTCATCATGCATAGTTCATGTAGCTTCAATGAGAGTCCTGTTCTTTCTTTCTACAACTCCATTTTGCTGTGGAGTTCCAGGTGCAGAAAATTCATGTTTGATTCCATGCCCTTTGCAGAACTCTTCCATGATTGAACTTGAACTCAGTGCCATTATCACTTCTTATAATTTAACAGAATCTTTGACCAACTTATCCAGCTGTCTGACATGATCAGTTAGACTAAATGCAATTTCATTCTTCTTGTGCAAGAAGTACACCCAGGTGTACCTTGTGAACTCATCCATTATAACCATAACATATTTCTTCTTTGCAATAGACATGACATTGACTGGACCAAATAGATCAACATGCAGCAGGTGATACGGCTCAAGAATTGATGACTATGTTTTGCTCTTGAAAGAAGATTTTTTTTGTTTTGCCTTTTGACATGAATCACAAAGGCCATCAGGAGTAAATACTGACTTTGGCAATCCTCTCACAAGATCTTTCTTTACAAGCTCATTTATGTTGTTGAAGTTTAAATGAGAGAGTCTTTTGTGCCAATTCCAGCTTTCTTCAATTGATGCTCTACTCAACAGACAGATTGCAGAACCATCAGAACTTGTTCAAAGTCTGGCTTCATAAATGTTACCATGCCTGTAACCTTTCAGAACCACTTTGCCTGTAAAATTGCTTACAACTTCACAGTGTTCTTCAAAGAAATCCACATGATAACCTCTATCACAGATTTAACTCACACTCAGCAGATTGTGTTTAAGTCCTGAGACAAGAGCTACTGTTTCAATGATGACATTCCCAAGACTAATATTACCATATCCCAGAGTTTTTCCCATATTGCCATCTCCATAAGAAACTTCTGGGCCAGCTTTCTCCACAAAGTCTAAGAGCGGGGCTTTATTTCCAGTCATATGTCCTGAACATCCACTATCCAGTACTAGGATGTTTCTCCTGTTACCCTGCAATCACAAAGACCACTAATGTTTAGTTTTAAGGACCCAGACTTGCTTAATCCTTTGGCCTTTTTAAGTTTGTTAGCATTTGCAATGGATTTAATATTAGAGTTTATGCTAACATGCTGTTTATCAGAACTTATATCAGACTTTGCATCAGACTTTACACTAGAAGGAATTAAAGCAACTTTCTTCAAAGAAGGTTTTATTTGATAATAATCATAGTATAAACTATGATATTCCTTACAAGTATAAATGGAATGCCATAAGCTACTACAATGAAAACAAGGATTTTGTGGCTTAAACCTAACAGACTGACTATTAACTCCTGACTTAGGAGGTAAAGAGTTTATATTCTTATTCTTCCTACAAAATGAAGCAAGATGGTTAGAGTTTCTACAGTTATAACATTTCTTTCTTGGAGCATTAGGAACAGGCATATAATTATTGCTTTTATTCACACCTTCCTTTCCATTCCTATTTTTTCTAGCTGTCTTAACCTTGTTGACATTCCTTATTTCTTTCAGCTTATGCTTAAGCTGCTTCTTTGTCATTAAGCCTATGTTGACTTCAGCTGGTTTATCATGTTCTAATTTGTCAGAAGTTGACTTCTCCTTAACTTCTGTCACAGACTCTTTCATCTTTTCAGAATCAGACTTTATAGTTTTAGCTACAAACTTAACAGGATTTACCTTTGGCTTAACAGTTTGTTTAACAACAATTGGCTCAATTTGTTCAGTTCCTTTTTCACTTTTATCATCTCCATAACCTAAGCCCTCTTTCCAGTTTCCACTACTTAATAAGTTCTGAGTTGTTCTGCCAGAGTTGGTCCAAGTCCTGGTAATCTCTTTTTCTTTTTCTAACTCAGTTTTGAGAGATTTATTCAATTTTAGCAATTCATCTCTAACATAAAAAGCATCATCTCTCTCTTTCTGAGTTTGATGGAACATAACTAACTCTTTTTCTAAATAATCATTCCTTTTCTTAAAAGCAAGATTTTCAGAAGTTAATCTTTCACATGTTAAAGTTTGATCTCTGTAGCTAATAAACATGGTTTTAAGATATAATCTCAACTCAGTAATATCATCGGTATGAAAGGCATAAGTTGTTTGAGGTACCTTTAATTCGGCAGTTTCAGGGCTACCATCAGCATTTGCCATCAAGGCATAGTTCACCTCATCTTCAGAATCTGAAGAGTCTGTGTAGCTTTTCTTCTTTGTGACAAGTGCCTTGCCTTTGTCACTTCTTCCTTTCTTGCAGTCAGGAGATATGTGGCTTTTCTCACCATAATTGTAGCATTTGACATTTGAGTAATCTCCTCTGTCAGACTTTCCTCCTCTGCCTTCAGATTTTCTGAAATCCTTCTTATCAGTACTTCCACCTTTCTTGAAAAAATTCTTTCCCCTACTGAATTTCTTGTAGGCTATCTTTGTGATACCCTTCACCATAAGAGCACATAATTTCATCATCTCTTCATCAACATCTATTTCAGGTAGACTTTCAGTTTCTGAATCATCATCATCAGAACTTGATGATTCTGAATCAGACTTTGTGATGAGATGTAATAACCCCCAAAATTTTGATTTTTTGTAACCCTTGTGAATAGTGTTTTAGCTGAATGAGAAAACTTTTCATGCCATACTATGTAGGGGTTCTATTATGGATATTCTGAGATTTTATTAGTACTCTATATGGTATATGAGTGTATGTAAAGATCGTCAGAATCCAATTCCGAACACTTTGGTTTTTCCCGGAAATACACTAGATACGGAGAGAATTGAGTATAAGGTAACAGGATAAAAAGGATTTAAATTAAAGGATTATAATAGAGGATCGTAAAAAGGAATATAATATATTGAGAAAGGTTATGGGAACCTAAGTAATAAGATCCCGGGTATGATCCTTCAAACGATAAACGAAAATGAAAGTTAAGCGAACCGTATAACAGATCAGCGGTCATTAGGCAAACAATTAGGAAGTTAATCAAAGGGATTAGAGAGAGTGATGTCACCCAACCAATGAGGAGAGGACAAGGAGGGAAAGATGACATCACAACATGACATAGGCATGACATGGGAAGGAAGGAGATGTGGTGGATTTTTAACCACACAAATTCAAGGTTAAATTGGTAATTAACCAAAAACAAAACAAAACCAAATCAACCAAGCCAAATAATTCATTCTTCATCAAAACAAAAAAAAAACCAAGGCATTATTCTTCAATTGCTCTCGGCTTTTTACTATTCCAAAGGCAAGAAATTTCAAAAATTCAAGATCCAAGCTTCCTAAATTGGTGAGTTAATTCCCTAATCATCCTTATGCATAGTTAGGGCTATATCATGAGTTTAAGCCATCAACTCTTTCTCAATCTTCTTCATTAAATCAATGAAGAATACAATGAATAGTGTTTTCAAGTTTTTAACTTGAAATTTTTCTTGTTTTCCTTTAAGATCCAAGCATCCCTAAGACTTCTCAAAGCTTCTTAAGGCTTCCTAGCTACTCCCACCACTTCAAGGAAGGTATATCATCTCCAAACCCTAGATTCCTATGTTTATTAAGATGATTTTGGTTATTATGGTGATATTGTAGCTTAATGTTTGTGGTTTAGAGTTTGGGTTGAAGTGGTATTGAAATGGAATGCTAAATCTTGTTGTTTTGGTTAAAAGAATGTAGTATAGTTAAATTAAGCTTAGGCATAAGTATGAATGTTAAAAATTGAATTGATTGGGGCTGTTATGATGTGATAAGGATGGATGTTGGTTGTATGATTGATTTGAGGTTGAATTGGGATGGTTTTTGAATGGTTTAAAATTGGGAAATCGCGTAAACATAGCTGTTATAACATCCGATTTTCTTTAGACTATTTTTGTGCATAACATTAGGACCCGAGAACCCCCTGCTAGATTATGACCATTGCCATGTCTAAATAGCTCATGTTACGAGCTTCGTTTTGATATGTAGTTCGTTCGATTCCGATGAACGGTTTAGGAGAAACGACCGTTTCAAGTAACGGCGTTTCGCGAACGAAACATTTCCCCTCGCTTTACTTTGAAACCTTGGTTAAGGACCTTAAATGACTAATTGGGGTAAGAAACATTTATGGTAAGTGTGTTAGGCAGTTGGTAAGACACTCGCGAAGGAATCGCCTTAAAACTCGTAAAGGTTAAATTATTAAAAATGGTGGAGCCGAGGGTACCCGAGTGACTTAAGAGAATCAATAAGCGCAAAACAAGCGTTAGAGTCTAAGTTAGTTAAAGTATAGATTTACAAGTGACTTTGGTTTAATTCTAACTTACTTGTTGTTTATAGGTTACCAGACTCGTCCCGAGCCTTTTATCACCCCAAGTCGCTCAGGCAAGTTTTCTACCCGTTATACTGTTGTTGTGATGTATATATGTATATGCATCATCTTGTGATAGATGCATGTTGGTTAATTAGCAAATTTTGCGATATATTGAAGCATGCTGATATGGTATATATATGCATGCCTGTTTCGTATTCTTGTCATATATATCTGTCGGTTCAGTTGATAATACCTATGCTAGAGAATAGCGGTAATTTGCATATACCCTTATTATAAGGACCCAAAAGGTGAAAACATTTTCTAAAACCGGGAGTCGAGGATCCCGAGTAGATTTTGTATATATGTATATATATATATATATATGGTTATAGTTTTCAAAACTATTAATCGAATAAGGGTTATTCGATAACTTTATATTATTCATTGAATATTATTTCAAATATTCATTCGAGGGCTTATGACTCAGTTTATATTATTTAATGATTATTAATTGGATAGTCATTTGAGGATGTATTGACTCATTTATTTTATTTAATGAATATTATTTATAATATTCATTCGAGGTATTATGACTCCGCTTATTTACTAAATGATATTCTTTATTTATTAAAGAATAATGTTTCGATAATCAAACTTATTTTCGATTATTCAAATAAAGATCATACTTTCGTATAAGTATATCTTTGGTTAATTATTATTATTTATTTGAAGTATGAGTTTTAAAACTTCTACTTCAACTATTATTATAAAAATCATCCTTGTTGGGAATATTATTTAAACAATAATATTCAGATATTTTCTAACATATCGGGACTGATTTATTTTATTAAATCAGCATTACTCCAAACATTCTTAAAAATGTTTTCGAGTCTTCAAAATGATTTTTAAAAGTTAGAGCGGATCCCAAAACTCATTTTTTTTTATATTTAAGATCTTCCTTTTAAAAAGGGGATTTAAATACTCGCTCAAAACCTGAGGGATCCGGCTCTATGGTGTATTTTATATTCGCAACAAGGTTGCAGTTTTGGTAAATGAATTGATTACTTACCCAACGTTCGGGAAGTAAGTCCATCTATTGAGTCGGCATAAGCAACATGGGCTCAGTGGGCGTCCATGATAGTGTAAGTGGCTCAGTGGGAGTCCATCAAATGCATAAGTGGCTGAGTGGCAGTCCAGCATAAGGTCCTATTGCGACCAGGGTGATGACCAGTGGGGAATTCGTCCATCTACTAGTAGAAAAGGTTACTTATTGGTATCTTTGCCTGATCAGCAAGATACCTGGTTTATGCCAAACTTCTTTTCCTTTCCAAAATTCATTGGATGTTTCAAACTCTGTTCATACTTTACATGACAGAGGTTTTCAGGAAATGTATAAAGAAGATGTATATGTGGATATATATATATATCAGAACTTAATGAAGTATATCATAACTTCATTTCTTTTAATAATATTTCAAAGATTTAATCTATTCAAATCTTGTCTTGTAGTCTCATCTATGTGATGAACTGTTGAAAGCTCATTATACTTTGAACAGTGGTAGTTCAAGTAGCTTTATAAATGATATAAGTGTAGTGAAGTATTTGGTAACTTTATCCCTTGTTCTTACTTATATCTAGTAAGTAATTATCTTACACATGATAAAAGATTCTAGTAAGTATCCATTTAGATACTTATATTATTGTTATCACTATATATTATCTTGCGAGCTGTAAGGCTCACTCTTGCTTTATTTCTTTATCACACAACAACAGTTAGGAAAGATGGCCAGACTCCAGCAGACCCAGCGCAGGCGCGTGGGAAGCGTCCTGCGTCTTCCCGATGATGTTGTAGCTGCTATAGCTGCAGAGGTAGATCTATTGGTAGACCAGGCACTCTACTTTTGAGAATCAAATTATGTATAATTATAACTTGTGGCAGATAATGGTAATTAACTGTAAATTATCAAGTAATCATTTTGGGTTGTAATAACTTTTAAATTGTATATTCAAAGACTTGTACTTATTTCAATTTCATCTCTGAGACTATAACGGGTTGTGGTGTGTGTTAGTGTGGGGTCACAGCATAAGGTTATTTATTATTAATTAAGTGAAGTGATATTGTGGAAAGAAAGACCGTGACGACCCGGATCCCCGACCCCGGATCTGGGGGTGTTACAGAAATGGTATCAGAGCTAAGCGTTATAAACCTCAGAGATGATGCGACGATATAATAACAAACTGACAAAGATAATAAGAACTATTGCCAAGTTCATGGTCGGACTACTTAAAGTAGTGCTAACAGTTAAAACCCTTACGGGAACCCTTATAATTATCATGATAGTAACTTAGCTCGTTTAATGTGTAGGCGCCTGAGATAGAGGACCCTGAGATGTTCGAGCGTGAGCATGATGAGGCACTGCTAGATGTTGAGGATCAGGAGGAGCCTGAGATGGAGGAGGATGAGGAGGACCCCTCAGAGGAGTCAGAGACGGAGGTCATTGCTATTTCAGATGAGGAGGACCCAGATGAGGAGTCAGAGACAGAGGTCTTTGCTATTCCAGAGAAGGAGGACCCGTATGAGGTCCCAGTAGCTGAGGAGCGTGTCAGACCTATGGTAGTGTATGCCGGTACCCCTTTACCCACACTTCCGGTGGTCAGAGCTCCTACCCCTCCACCACTATCTTGGATTCCCGATGATGGCAGCTCAGAGACCCATACTTCCGAGCCTAGGCAGACCGAGGAGGCACCCTCAGCGGCTCCGGATTCACCACCTCTTGACCCTGCCCACAGGCAGTCTTCGTTAGCTCATGGATATGTTCAGGATGTTCTGAGGACCCGAGTGGCTGTTACCGAGGCCCGACTGGATGAGGCCAGGAGGGAGTTGGATGCGGAGAGGGCGGGTAGGCGTACCCGAGCTTATGAGACTAGGGCTTCTATACACGGATCCTTGAGGAGGGAGCTTACGAGGATAGAGCTCACGTCCCGAGCGAGACTCAGATCTCTCCAGGGGGACATGCATGGTAGGATCTCCAGGCGGCAGGCCGACTATATTTTCCGTCGTGCGATTGAAAGGGTATGGGAGCTGACCCGCTCCGGTGTGTGATTCAGGATTGACGATGGAATAGTCTAGTTGTCTAGTTAGCCGAGGCCTTAGTAAGAGCCAATTTTCCGGGATAGTTGACTTGTATATAGCATCCCTTTTTCTGACTAGACAGATAGACTTTTGTGTATCACTTTTGGGACAAATGGCGGTAGCACTGTTATACTTTTGACCAGATCAAACTATGTATTTCTCGCATTATGTATATATTTGTTTCCTTCGGTTCAGTTCCTTAGTGACGGGATCACTATTTTTATCATTATTATTACTGTACTTCGTATTAGAACTTTTATAAAATAATAGAATTACGATATACGTTCTCCCAATTATAAGAGCTGTGCAAGGCACAATGTTGTATATGATTGTGTCCTAACGTTGAATTTCCCAATAATTTTTTTTTATTATCAGAATCATGCCGCCAAGAAAGATTGGAACTAGCGCGAACCCTGGATCTGAGGACCAGGGAAGCCATAACCAGGATGATAGGAACCAGGAACACAGTGAAGAGGAAGATGAGGATTATGTGGAACAGGATGACTCCCTGTATGAAGAGGAAGAGGAAACATATGATGTTGAGGGATTTGAGATAGAGGCTGAAGAAGGAGAAATTGAGGTTGAGCAACCAGTACCAAACCCAGGCATGGATCCCATGGGCCAGTTCATGCAACTCCTAAGGCAGAATTTGGAACGTCAACCCAACCCACCCCCTCAAGGAAATAACAATATTGTGGCAAACTCTTTCAGGGCTTTTAAGTCCCTTAAGCCCCCTGAGTTCCACGGATCAGCCGACCCAGTTGAGGCAAGGGCATGGTTAAAGGAAATGGAGAAATCCTTTGAGATTTTGAGTACCGATGAGGCACAGAAGACTGTATTTGCTACCTACCTTCTGAAAGGAGAAGCTAACTACTGGTGGGAGGCCAAGAAAAACATGGAAACAGATGCTATTATAACCTGGGAGAGATTTAGTCAGTTGTTTCTGGGAAAGTATTTCCCGAGGTTTATGGAAAACCAGATGGAGCTCAAGTTCTTGGAGCTAAAGCAGAATAACTTGTCTGTAGCAGAGTACGAAGCAAAATTTACTGAGTTATCAAGGTTTGTGCCAGAGTTTGTGAGCACCGAGGAAAAGAAAGCTAGGAGGTTTCAGCAGGGACTGAAACCGTGGATTCAGAATAGGGTGGCAATCCTTGAGCTTACGGACTATGCCACGCTGGTGCAAAAGGCAACGATTGTAGAAGTCGGAAGTGAACAGATGCAGAAGGAAAGAGAGAAGAAAGGAATAAAGAGGAAAAGTATGAGCATGGGTGGAGGTTCTGCAGGAAGGAGCTTCCCAACTAGATTTAATCGAGGAGCAGTGTCCCTACCAGGAAGGAACACTGGGTTTAAGCGGCCAATGAGTGTGAGCCAGGGCGGCCAGAAGTCAAGAATGTCCTATCCCAACCAGTCTCGACCCCCATTGCCAGCCTGTAACATATGTGGAAGGAATCACACTGGGGAGTGTAAAGGAAAGCCAGTAACCTGCTTTAAGTGCGGTCGGGAAGGTCACTATTCAACTAAGTGTCCATCATCAACCCCTGCCGTCATTCCAACCACCACTTGTCATCAGTGTGGACGCCCTGGTCATTGGAAGAGGGAATGCCCAATGAACAAACCAGCAGCTTCGGGAGCAAGCAGGGCTGCTTCTAATAAGCCACCTACTGCGAGAACTTTCAACATGACAGTCCAGGATGCTATGAAAGATTCAAATGTGATAGCAGGTACCCTTTCTCTAAATTCAGTCAGTGCAAATGTTTTATTTGATTCGGGAGCAACTAAATCTTTTATATCAAAGGACTTTGCGCGTAAGTTAAGACTTAAGGCTGAACCCTTGATAGAACCCTTGCAAGTAGAAATAGCCAATCATGAAATTATTCCTGTTAACCAGATTCACCCCGCCTGTGAGATAGGCATAGGGAGCAATCCTTTAGTGTTGATCTGATTCCTTTTAAATTAAGGGAGTTTGATGTAATTTTGGAAATGGACTGGCTATCTAGCAATGATGCTCAGATAGACTGTAAAGGGAAGAAAGTTAAGCTAAATATCCCAGGGAAGAAAGAAGTTATATTTAGAGGAAAGAGGCAGACGCAGAGATTTTTGACCATGGCCCAGGCCAAAAGGATGCTACGAAAAGGAAATGAGGCCTACCTAGCCTATGTGGTGGACATGCAGAAGGAGGTGCCCAACTTACAAGATATTCCAGTAGTCAATGAATTTGAAGATGTATTCCCACAAGACCTTCCGGGATTACCACCCGATAGAGTGATTGAATTTGCTATTGAGTTGGCCCCAGGGACGGCGCCAGTTTCAAAAGCACCTTACCGGTTAGCCCCGTTAGAAATGAAGGAATTAGCTATCCAATTGTAGGAACTCTTGGATAAGGGTATGATAAGACCCAGTGTGTCTCCGTGGGGAGCACCAGTTTTATTTGTTAAGAAGAAAGATGGGAGCATGAGGCTGTGCATCGACTATCGAGAGTTGAACAAGCTAACCATAAAGAACAGGTACCCATTACCTAGAATAGACAATCTGTTCGACCAGCTAAAGGATGCTGTTTATTTTTCCAAGATCGACCTGAGAACTGGATATCACCAACTAAAGATTAAACCCGAAGATATTTCCAAGACAGCGTTCCGTACCAGATATGGGCATTATGAGTTCTTGGTAATGTCCTTTGGATTAACCAACGCCCCAACGGCTTTCATGGATTTAATGAATAGAGTATTTAAGAAGTACTTGGACAAATGTGTGATAGTTTTTATCGATGATATTTTGATCTACTCAAGGACTGAGACAGAACATGCAGAGCATTTGAGGATAGCTCTAGAAATTCTCAGAGAGGAGCAGTTGTATGCCAAATTCTCGAAGTGTGAATTCTGGCGGAATGAAGTACAGTTTTTAGGACATGTGATCAATAAAGAAGGAGTATTGGTCGACCCCTCCAAGATAGAGGCGGTCTCAAATTGGGAAAGGCCAAAAACACCCACAGAGGTAAGGAGTTTCATAGGATTAGCCGGCTACTATCGTAGATTTGTACAGGACTTTGCGAAAATCGCAGCCCCTTTGACACGACTTACTCGTAAGACAGAGAAGTTTGAATGGACGGAGAAATGCGAGAACAGTTTTCAAGAATTAAAGAAAAGGTTGATAACGGCTCCGGTGTTGGCATTGCCGGACGGAAAAGGAGATTTTGTGATATATAGTGACGCGTCGCACAAAGGATTAGGGTGTGTGCTTATGCAGCACGGTAAAGTGATTGCGTATGCATCGAGACAACTGAAGGAATACGAGGTTAGATATCCTACTCATGACCTTGAGCTCGCGGCAATAGTATTTGCCTTAAAAATTTGGAGGCACTACTTGTATGGAGAGAAGTGCGAGATTTTCACAGACCATAAGAGCCTCAAGTACATATTTACGCAGAAAGAGCTCAACATGCGCCAGAGGAGATGGTTAGAACTAATCAAGGACTATGATTGTGAGATTCTCTATCATCCAGGGAAAGCCAATGTGGTGGCTGATGCCCTTAGTAGAAAGGAAAGACTCAGAATGATAACGACTTCGGAAGAATTGATAAGGGATTTTGAGAGAATGGAAATAGAAGTAAAGGTAACCGGAACCGGAACTGAAAAGCTTTTTGAGATCTCAATGCAGCCAGAGTTATTGGAAAAGATCAGATTGTGCCAGGAGAAAATAATGAATGAAGGCAGAGAGTTAATGACTGGAGAGGAGATCCATACTGAGAAAGATGATAAAAGGATAATGAGGTACTCCTACCGGATTTGGATTCCGAATGTTCAAGAGCTTAAAGATGAGATTTTGGATGAAAGCCATAGTTCAAGGTATTCCATTCACCCGGGAAGTACCAAGATGTATAGGGATTTGAAGGAATATTACCGGTGGCCCAACATGAAGAGGGACGTAGCAGAATGGGTAAACAAATGTTTGACTTGCTAAAGGGTAAAAGCAGAGCACCAGAGACCCAGTGGACTCTTACGACCCCTGGAGATTCCCGAATGGAAATGGGAACAGATAACGATGGATTTTGTTGTAGGCTTGCCAAGGACGAAAGCCAATCACGACGCCATTTGGGTAATTATAGACCGACTGACAAAGTCAGCTCATTTCATTCCTATCAATGAGAGATACACAGTCGATAGACTGGTGGACATTTACCTTAAGGAAATAGTGACGCGACATGGAGTCCCAGCGTCCATTGTCTCAGACCGAGACTCCATGTTCAACTCCAGATTTTGGAGGAGCTTTCAGGAATGTGCGGGGACCAAGTTAAATATGAGTACCGCGTACCATCCCCAGACGGATGGGCAGAGTGAAAGGACCATCCAGACACTAGAGGATATGTTGAGAGTCTGTGCAATAGACTTTAAAGGGAGTTGGGATGATCACTTGCCGTTGATCGAGTTTTCTTATAACAATAGCTTTCATGCTAGCATCGGAATGCCGCCTTATGAGGCCCTGTACAGAAGAAGGTGTCGATCTCCCTTATACTGGGATGAAGTGGGGGAGCGGAAGATGCTCGGACCCGAAGTGGTCCAAAGGACCAAAGATATAGTGGATCTTATCAGAGGGCGACTTGTAGCAGCCCAAGACAGACAGAAGAAATATGCAGACCTAGCCCGAAAGGACAAGGAATATGAAGTAGGGGACTTAGTACTGCTAAAGGTATCCCCTTGGAATGGATTAATGAGGTTTGGAAGGAAAGGAAAACTAAGCCCAAGATACATTGGACCTTTTGAGATATTAAGACGGATTGGAAAGTTAGCTTACGAGCTAGCCTTACCCCCTAACTTGCAACAAGTTCATAATGTGTTCCATGTGTCAATGCTAAGGAAGTATCATCGGGATGCCAGACACATAGTGGAGTACGAGCAGGTGGATATGCAGCCAGATCTAACTTACGTGGAGAAGCCAGTAAGGATTATAGATAAGAAGGAGCAGGTGCTTCGGAACAAAGTGATCAAGCTAGTCAGAGTGCTATGGCAGAATCATAATGTGGAAGAATCAACTTGGGAACTAGAGAGCGCAATGCTAGAAAAGTACCCCCATTTATTTTCTATTTGATTCCGGGACGGAATCCTTTTAAGGAGGGGAGACTGTAATAACCCCCAAAATTTTGAACTTTTTGTAACCCTTGTGAATAGTGTTTTAGCTGAATGAGAAAACTTTTCATGCCACACTTTGTAGAGGCTCTATTATGGATATTCTGAGATTTTATTAGTACTCTATATGATATATGAGTGTATGTAAAGATCGTCAGAATCCAATTCTGAACACTTTGGTTTTTCCCGGAAATACACTAGATACAGAGAGAATTGAGTATAAGGTAACAGGATAAAAAGGATTTAAATTAAAGGATTATAATAGAGGATCGTAAAAAGGAATATAATGTATTGAGAAAGGTTATGGGAACCTAAGTAATAAGATCTCGGGTATGATCCTTCAAACGATAAACGAAAATGAAAGTTAAGCGAACCGTATAACAGATCAGCGGTCATTAGGCAAACAATTAGGAAGTTAATCAAAGGGATTAGAGAGAGTGATGTCACCCAACCAATGAGGAGAGGACAAGGAGGGAAAGATGACATCACAACATGACATAGGCATGACATGGGAAGGAAGGAGATGTGGTGGATTTTTAACCACACAAAATCAAGGTTAAATTGGTAATTAACCAAAAACAAAACAAAACCAAATCAACCAAGCCAAATAATTCATTCTTCATCAAAACAAAAAAAAACCAAGGCATTATTCTTCAATTGCTCTCGGCTTTTTACTATTCCAAAGGCAAGAAATTTCAAAAATTCAAGATCCAAGCTTCCTAAATTGGTGAGTTAATTCCCTAATCATCCTTATGCATAGTTAGGGCTATATCATGAGTTTAAGCCATCAATTCTTTCTCAATCTTCTTCATTAAATCAATGAAGAAGATAATGAATAGTGTTTTCAAGTTTTTAACTTGAAATTTTCTTGTTTTCCTTTAAGATCCAAGCATCCCTAAGACTTCTCAAAGCTTCTTAAGGCTTCCTAGCTACTCCCACCACTTCAAGGAAGGTATATCATCTCCAAACCCTAGATTCCTATGTTTATTAAGATGATTTTGGTTATTATGGTGATATTGTAGCTTAATGTTTGTGGTTTAGAGTTTGGGTTGAAGTGGTATTGAAATGGAATGGTAAATCTTGTTGTTTTGGTTAAAAGAATGTAGTATAGTTAAATTCAAGCTTAGGCATAAGTATGAATGTTAAAAATTGAATTGATTGGGGCTGTTATGATGTGATAAGGATGGATGTTGGTTGTATGATTGATTTGAGGTTGAATTGGGATGGTTTTTGAATGGTTTAAAATTGTGAAATCGCGTAAACATAGCCGTCATAACGTCCGATTTTCTTTAGACTGTTTTTGTGCATAACATTAGGACCCGAGAACCCCCTGCTAGATTATTACCATTGCCATGTCTAAATAGCTCGTGTTACGAGCTTCGTTTTGATATGTAGTTCGTTCGATTCCGATGCACGGTTTAGGAGAAACGACCATTTCAAGTAACGGCGTTTCGCGAATGAAACATTTCCCCTCGCTTTACTTTGAAACCTTGGTTAAGGAACTTAAATGACTAATTGGGGTAAGAAACATTTATGGTAAGTGTGTTAGGCAGTTGGTAAGACACTCGCGAAGGAATCGCCTTAAAACTCGTAAAGGTTAAATTATTAAAAATGGTGGACCCGAGGGTACCCGAGGGTACCCGAGTGACTTAAGAGAATCAATAAGCGCAAAACAAGCGTTAGAGTCTAAGTTAGTTAAAGTATAGATTTACAAGTGACTTTGGTTTAATTCCAACGTACTTGTTGTTTATAGGTTACCAGACTCGTCCCGAGCCTTTTATCACCCCAAGTCGCTCAGGCAAGTTTTCTACCCGTTATACTGTTGTTGTGATGTATATATGTATATGCATCATCTTGTGATAGATGCATGTTGGTTAATTAGCAAATTTTGCGATATATTGAAGCATGCTGATATGGTATATATATGCATGCCTGTTTCGTATTCTTGCCATATATATCTGTTGGTTCAGTTGATAATACCTATGCTAGAGAATAGCGGTAATTTGCATATACCCTTATTATAAGGACCCAAAAGGTGAAAACATTTTCTAAAACCGGGAGTCGAGGATCCCGAGTAGATTTTTTATATATGTATATATATATATAATTATATATATATATGGTTATAGTTTTCAAAACTATTAATCGAATAAGGGTTATTCGATAACTTTATATTATTCATTGAATATTATTTCAAATATTCATTCGAGGGCTTATGACTCAGGTTATATTATTTAATGATTATTAATTGGATAGTCATTTGAGGTTGTATTGACTCCTTTATTTTATTTAATGAATATTATTTATAATATTCATTCGAGGTATTATGACTCCGCTTATTTACTAAATGATATTCTTTATTTATTAAAGAATAATGTTTCGATAATCAAACTTATTTTCGATTATTCAAATAAAGATCATACTTTCGTATAAGTATATCTTTGGTTAATTATTATTATTCATTTGAAGTATGAGTTTTAAAACTTCTACTTCAACTATTATTATAAAAATCATCCTTGTTGGGAATATTATTTAAACAATAATATTCAGATATTTTCTAACATATCGGGACTGATTTATTTTATTAAATCAGCATTACTCCAAACATTCTTAAAAATGTTTTCGAGTCTTCAAAATGATTTTTAAAAGTTAGAGCGGATCCCAAAACTCATTTTTTTTATATTTAAGATCTTCCTTTTAAAAAGGGAATTTAAATACTCGCTCAAAACCTGAGGGATCCGGCTCTATGGTGTATTTTATATTCGCAACAAGGTTGCAGTTTTGGTAAATGAATTGATTACTTACCCAACGTTCGGGAAGTAAGTCCATCTATTGAGTCGGCATAAGCAACATGGGCTCAGTGGGCGTCCATGATAGTGTAAGTGGCTCAGTGGGAGTCCATCAAATGCATAAGTGGCTGAGTGGCAGTCCAGCATAAGGTCCTATTGCGACCAGGGTGATGACCAGTGGGGAATTCGTCCATCTACTAGTAGAAAAGGTTACTTATTGGTATCTTTTCCTGATCAGCAAGATACCTGGTTTATGCCAAACTTCTTTTCCTTTCCAAAATTCATTGGATGTTTCAAACTCTGTTCATACTTTACATGACAGAGGTTTTCAGGAAATATATAAAGAAGATGTATATGTGGATATATATATATATATATCAGAACTTAATGAAGTATATCATAACTTCATTTCCTTTAATAATATTTCAAATATTTAATCTATTCAAATCTTGTCTTGTAGTCTCATCTATGTGATGAACTGTTGAAAGCTCATTATACCTTGAACAGTGGTAGTTCAAGTAGCTTTATAAATGATATAAGTGTAGTGAAGTATTTGGTAACTTCATCCCTTGTTCTTACTTATATCTAGTAAGTAATTATCTTACACATGATACAAGATTCTAGTAAGTATCCATTTAGATACTTATATTATTGTTATCACTATATATTATCTTGTGAGCTGTAAGGCTCACTCTTGCTTTATTTCTTTATCACACAATAACAGTTAGGAAAGATGGCCAGACTCCAGCAGACCCAGCGCAAGCGCATGGGAAGTGTCCCGCGTCTTCCCGATGATGTTGTAGCTGCTATAGCTGCAGAGGTAGATCTATTGGTAGACCATGCACTCTACTTTTGAGAATCAAATTATGTATAATTATAACTTGTGGCAGATAATGGCAATTAACTGTAAATTATCAAGTAATCATTTTGGGTTGTAATAACTTTTAAATTGTGAATTCAAAGACTTGTACTTATTTCAATTTCATCTCTGAGACTATAACGGGTTGTGGTGTGTGTTAGTGTGGGGTCACATCATAAGGTTATTTATTATTAATTAAGTGAAGTGATATTGTGGAAAGAAAGACCGTGACGACCCGGATCCCCGACCCCGGATCTGGGGGTGTTACTTGAGAGCTTCTCCTTTGCCTTTCTTTGAGACAACCACTTTGGGGAATTCCTCCTCAGTCTTAAGAGCAACTGTCCTTGACTTTCTCCCTTGTCTCTTGCTTCTTTGATCCATCTCAAGTTCATAAGTCTTGAACATACCATAAATTTCATCAAGAGTAGTTTCATCAAGAGCATAGTTGTCTCTTATAATAGTAGCCTTCAAATCCCAACTTTCAGGAAGAGCTAAAAGGAATTTTAGATTTGAATCTTCAAGATCATATTCCTTGTCCACCAGTGACAGATCATTCAAGAGTTTGACAAACCTGTCATATAAGTCAGTTAATGACTCATCACTTTTTTAGTCAAAGTGCTCATACTCTTGAGTAAGTATAGTCCTCCTGTTCTTCTTGATTGCATCAGTTCCCTGGCATCTTGTCTCCAAAGCATCCCATATCTCCTTTGCAGTTTTGCAGTGAATTACCCTGTTTGACATGACATTATCAATGGCACTATGCAGCAAATGCCTTACCTTTGCATCCTTGGTAATGAATGAGATATCTTCAGCTGTGTACTCACTTTTCTCCTTTGGTATGATCTTTGCTGGCTGATCTGCCACTACAATAGAGAGCTTGGCCGGCTTATGCGGTCCTTCATTAATTCTGTCAAGGTATTCTGGATCAGTAGCTTCCAGAAACATAGGCATCTTCACTTTCCATATGGGGTACTCAGAAGGTCTCAGTATGGGAACCCTAATAGTCTCATACCGACTATGGATTTGAGTCTTTTGAGTTTCTTCAGTTTTGGCGGGCTTGGTTTGATTTTCTGCTTCTTCAGACATGATTGTTTTGGATCTTTACTGTATGTGTGTTAACAGATAGGCTCTGATACCACTTGTTAGGTCACACAACACTGTAGAAGGGGGTTGAATATAGTGTAGAATATAATCAAATCGATTTCGAAAACAAGTAACAGTAAATAAATATATTCAATATAATAAACTTTGTTACAAATGGAACTATTCTCTCTCAGTGCTGAACAAATATCACGAGAGCTACTAGGTTACAATGTATGATCTTCTCGATAATGATAACACATATAGTGTAAACCTATGTATGTGTTTATATAGTACACAGTTACAAGATAACTTCTAATTGATATGGAATATAATTCTGTCTCCTAAAATATATCAATCAGATATCTTATACAATTCTTTAAGTCCTCTAACTCTTTCCATGCATATCTTCTTTTTGTATTAGCCTCGATCTTCTTTCCTATAAATCAGCTTCCTTCCTTAAATATTAGTCCTCCAGTACCTAAGTTCTGATATCCATCTTCTGATATTATCCTCTGATAATCTAAGTCCTGATATCCTTAAGTTCTGACTTCCATTAAGTACTGATTCCAGTAAGTACTGATATTTCCTGTTTGTTAATATCTGAAAACTAAACATGAAACACATTAGACATGACATCTCAAATATATCTAACAAGAAAGCAACTTGAACGAGAACATGAAGTGCTTAAGGCATGGAAATCATCTAGAGATGTCCATGCTCAAATCACTAAAGTTCAAGGTATAGAGTCTTTTTGTGATACAGCCTGGAAAAAAGAATAAAGAGAAGCTTGATTCCAACTTGGGTGAAGGACTTTCAACAGATGTGGACTCGATGGATGCTGAAAATTATTCGTTGAATAATCAAAAGGATTATTCGTCGAAAGACAATGAGCCACATCTGTCGAATGTCCGTAAGCCAGTTAGCAAAGCTAAGCTAGCTAAGTTGAATGATAAATATGGTTCAGTTTCTAAAAACTTTGTTCCAGGATAATTAAGTCAAGTGAGGAAAGAAAAGATAGTTAATGTTGGGCATCTGTCTATCAAGAAATTGAATGACAGATTAGAAAAGATTGAGGTTAAAACAGAATCAAAAAGGAAAAATAATAGAAATGGGAAGGTAGGGATTAAAAAACATAACAACTACACACCTGATGAATATGCTCCAAGAAAAATCTGTGCTAAGTGTGGTAGTGTTAATCATTTGTCTGTTAATTGCAAACTTGCTATGCCTACTCCCATATCTACAACTTCTTCTTTTCCCAACATGACTTCCATGTCTTTAATGCCTATGAGTGTTTTTCCTGCACAGAATATGAATGCACAGTTTGCTAATATGCCATTTGCACATAATCCTTATTATGTTGTATTTAGTATGCCTCAAATGTCATTTAGCATGCCTTATTGGAATAATATGTTTGTAAACAGCATGCCTTTTCATGTAAAGCAAAATGTGCATGATATTTCTGCTTCAATGAACAATTTCAAAGGTCCAACTCAAATGACAAAGGATGAATCTGAAATACCTAAGTTAAATAAGGTCAAACCGAAAAAACCAAAGAAAAAGGCTAACAAGGCAAGACCCAAGGAAACTTGGGTACCAAAATCAACTTGATTTGATTTTGATGTGTGCAGGGAAAAAGAAAGAATCTTTGGTATCTAGATAGTGGTTGCTCAACACACATGACTGGAGATTTTATCCTGCACACTGAGTTCAAGGAAAGAGCTGGCCCAAGTATCACTTTTGGAGATGACAGCAAGGGTTATACAGTGGGATATGGCTTGATTTCAAAGGATAATGTCATCATTGAAGAGGTTGCCCTAGTGGATGGAATCAAGCATAATTTGTTGAGTATCAGCCAGCTTTGTGATAAGGGCAACTCAGTCACTTTCAATTCTGACGCCTGTGTTATGACCAACAAGAAGAGCAACAAAGTGGTTCTCACTGGAGTGAGAAAAGGAAATGTGTACCTAGCTGATTTCAACTCATCAAATACAGAATCTGTAACTTGTCTTCTCAGTAAAGCAAGTCAAGATGAAAGTTGGCTGTGGCACAAGAAGCTGTCCAATCTAAACTTCAAGACGATGAATGAGCTAGTCAAGAAAGAGTTGGTTAGAGGTATTCCTCAAGTGGAGTTTTCTAAGGAAGGATTGTGTGATGCCTGCCAGAAAGGAAATCAGATTAAAGCATCATTCAAGAAGAAGCTTGATTCAACAATTGAAGAACCTTTGCAACTGTTACACATAGATTTATTTGGACTAGTCAATGTGTTTTCCATCTCTAGGAAAAGATATTGTCTAGTAATTGTAGATGATTTCTCAAAGATCTCTTGGATATATTTTCTAAAATCCAAAAATAAAGCTAGTGAAATCATCATCAATCACATAAGACAAGTCAACAATCATCCTGACTTTAAAGAAAGAAGAATTAGGAGTGAAAATGGAACTGAGTTCAAGAATTCTGTGATGAGATCATTTTGTGAAGAGAATGGGATTATGCATGAGTTTTCTGCAGCTAGAACTCCACAACAAAATGGAGTGGTGGAAAGGAAAAACAGATTTCTTATTGAAGCTGCAAGGACAATGCTGGAAGAATCAAAGTTACCAACATATTGTTGGACTGAAGCTGTGAATACTGAATGCTACACTCAGAATATTTCTTTGATCAATCAAGAAAAATGCATGACTCCCTACCAATTGTTCAAGAATAGGAAGCCAACTCTAAATTTCTTACATGTCTTTGGCTGTAAATGCTATATCTTAAGGAATCAAACTGATCAACATGGAAAGTTTGATGCCAAAGCAGATGAAGGTATTTTTGTTGGATATGCTGTTGGAAAAGCATATAGAGTCTATAATCTGAGAACAAACATTGTTATGGAATTAGTACATGTTGTGTTTGATGATAAAGATTGAAGGACTGCAAGACGGAGATTTTCATGAGAGCCTCAAATTTCATAATGTGGAGATGATTTATGAAGATAGTGATCAAGAACCAATATCCAAGGACAATGTAGAAAAATATACAACTAATGAAGCACATAATTTAACATCCGTCGAAAGACCTAGTGCATCATCCGTCGAGAGACATTCTGCATCATCCGTTGACAGGCAAAGAACATCATCCATCAATAGGAAAAGAACATCATCCGTCTATAGGAAAAGATCAACATCAGTCGATCCCTCAACAGGAGTTGGAAGTCAAATAAGATCACAGTCAGAAAGAACCCCATCTTTAAGTCAAAGATCCATAAACTCAGGGAGAGTTTCTGATAATCAAAACTCTACTAATCATCAAGACAATAATGAGGCTTCTTCATCTAGAGCTAATCTACCACAACAGAGAAAATGGACTAGAGATCACACTTTTACTCTCATTATTGGTGATGCATCTTCTAGAGTTCAGACAAGGAAAACAACTCAAGAAGAATGTCTGTATAGCATTTTTCTCTCAAAGATGGAACCAAAAAAGTTGGAAGAAGCTCTGTTGGATCCTGATTGGGTTTTAGCTATGCAGGAGGAGCTAAACCAATTTGAAAGGAACAAGGTATGCAAGCTGGTACCCAAGCCTTAAGGAAAGAATCCAATTGACACCAAGTGGGTATTCAGAAACAAGATGGATGAAAATGGCATAGTTGTCAGGAACAAAGCTAGATTGGTTGCCAAGGGCTACTGTCAACAAGAAGGAATAGATTTTGATGAAACTTTTGCTCATGTTGCAAGACTTGAAGCCACCAAAATTTTCTTAGCCTATGCAGCCCATGCCAATTTCAAAGTCTATCAAATGGATATCAAAAGTGCCTTTCTGAATGGAGATTTGGAGGAGGAAGTCTATGTCAGTCAGCCTCCTGGTTTTGAAGATCCAAATTTTCCAGAATTTGTCTACTATCTTTTGAAAGCACTTTATGGACTGAAGCAAGCACCTACAGCCTGGTATGATACTTTGTCAAAGTTTCTCTTAGAAAATCACTTCACAAGAGGTACTGTTGACAAAACTTTATTCTTTTGGAATGTAAATGGCTCTAGTATACTTGTTCAAATTTATGTAGATTATATTATATTTGGTTCTACAGATGAAAAACTTTGCAAAAAGTTTTCCAAATTGATGCGAAGTAAGTATGAAATTAGCATGATGGGTATAACGACTCGTATATTTCTGTAATATTTAAATATGCAATTATTGCGTAGATAATTAATAAAGAAGTTATAGTATTTATGGTCTCTGTGTTTAATTATTATTGTTTATACGTGATTGCTGGTTTGCGTGATGTATTTTTATGATTAGCTGGTGCACAATGTTATTTTTGTTTCAATTTTAAAAAGTGATTTTATGAGAATTCTATTTCCAAAATTATTTGGGTTGTCTCCAAAATTGTTTTTATGATTTTATAATCTTGCTAATTATTTTAGGGATTTTTCAAAATTTACAAATCAATATTTTGTTATTTATTTATTCTTCAATAATTTTCTGAATTCATTTAAATTCTAAAATCCATATTTAATTCTTGGATTCTTCAAAAATTATGAAACTCATATTTTATTATGTTTACAATATTTTGAGAATTTTAAAATTATTCTGGTAATTTTCGAGATTAATTTTACTCGCGTGCTGTTCCGTTATTTCATTTAATGCGAGTATATGTTGTGTGTGTAAAGTGCTTTAAAAATTATGAAAATTTTATTTTTATTAACTTCCAAATATTTCGAGAATTCTGGTATAAATTTTGTAAATTTTTCTGGATGTTTTAGCCAGTAGCTGGTACGTTATTTTAGTCAGGAATGAACCAATTTTTTTGTAAAAGTAGGGCAGGGACACGTGTCAAATGGTGGTTTCTCCTGTTGATACGTGGCTGCAGTTGGGTTAATCTAATAAAAAAGAAAGAAAGAGGAGGAAACCTCCCCCTTCCCCTGTTCTTGACCCCGTTCGTCTCTCTCTCTCGGAATCTCTCCGACTCTCTCTCAAATCTCTTCCTCCATCTCTTTGTAACACTCTCTTCTCGCCTCTCTTTCTTCTCTCTTTCTTCCCCTTTCTCGTTTTCTTTTTCTTCCGCCGTTGTTCTGCGGATTTCCGGCCGCCGTCTTCGGTTTTCGGTGGGTTCCATTTGTGTTCGTCCTTATATATATATACATACAGTGTTATTTGTATATGCATGTGTGTATTTATGTGTGTGTGAGTGTGTGTGCAAAGTGTGTGCGTGTGTGTGTGTTTGCGAGTGCGGTGGCGCATGCGGTGGTGTGTGCACGTGTTTGTGCAGTGTTGTGCTGTGTTGGTTTGGTTGTATCTTTGTCCCTATTGTTCGGTTATTGATTTGCAAATTTTGATTTTCTGCAGAATTTCGTTGAGTGATTTTGTGATATTAAATTCGGTGGGTGCGGAAAATGATTTTTTTTAAAAGAATCGGTGAAATTATTTGGAAACCTGTATATTTTCGGGCACCAATAATTTTGCCGTCGCGCGCGATGAATTTTTACGAGCGCGCGGTGGACGGTGATGACCCTGTTCTGGGTCCTAAATATTTTAAAAAATAAAATTTGTATAAATTGTTTTCGGGACTAAAAATTTAGTTATGAGATGATTCGAATTGATTTTGTTGGGATTTGACGTCGATTGATGTTTCGACGGGTAGGCCTATAAACAGAGGAGTCGCTGTCCAAATTTTTCTAAAAATTACCTTAAATTATAAATCGAGTATATATATCTCATTTAATACAAATTAACCCCTGATTGTTATGTGCACTATTATCGCGTATATGTTATTGTTATTAATATACATGCGAGTCGGGGATTATGTCGTTGGGTAATTAATTAGTGAGGAAAGTCAAGCATAATCGGTTGTTTAACCTAGGTTGTTTCGATTTCGTAGGTTCGAGTCAAAGGACCCAGTAATTGAAGTCAATTAAAGTTAAGCCAGAGTTAGTGCAAAGCTTCGCAAGGCAAGTACCCCTGAACTAATCTTTTACAGTTCAGTATATATGAATAGTTGTTGATTTAAATTATGTACTGGAACAGAACGTTTTAAGTTACGTATTCTCCGTATTTAAATATGTTTTACTAAATGAGGTTCTGGGGAAAAAGTAACTTCTGAAAATGCCTATCTCTAGATTGTGATTAAAATTGAAAAAGGGATTTTTAGAATGTGTGATGTAATCGTTTAAAAAGAGATAGGTGTAAATGATTTTGGAAACTGGATAAAAATAAATCAGATATTGGATGGTCAGTGGCGTAAGAGGTCCGTTATTAGGTAACGGCCCAGCATAGTTGCGTAAGAGGCTAAGTCGGATGCGCGCATTGGTAGGCCGCTTAGTCCAGCATGACAGAGACCTAGCTAGTCTCTGAGTTCCGGAATGAAATTTGTGGAGGGATAGACTGATCAGCTGTCCCTAGAATTCATCCTCTTTTATATCTGATAAAGGTTTAATGGTTCCCGAAACGGAATAAATGGTTTATAGTCCCCCTAACGGGACAGGTGATTTGTGGGTCCAGCAATGGACAGTGGTTTTGGAAAGGAAATAGCATGCTAAAATTTAACTCTGGTATTTTTACACAGCACACTACAGATGATGTTATTTTGCAAAGCATGCTAGTTTTGATATCCAGTTTATACCTATTTTACGGAATTTTTTTTCTTATATCAGTTTACTATCTGTTCCTATTATGTTTTATACATCCTGTTACTGGTTATTCATATAGAGGTACTGTTGAGCAATGGATTGCTCACCCTTGCAGCTTGTTTTGTATTTATTTGTTGCAGATGTCTAGAAGACCAGGTCAGCGTAGAGTGTCAGCCTCTGGTCCCGGCTCCTCTGAGGTAGTTTGTATCAGACCCTGAGGTCTGATGAGTTGCTATAATAAGTGAGGATGTCTGGTTTTGAATAAGTTAGTGTGTGTGTTGTAACCTAAATAATACTTGAACCTGTCTCGGCTCCTGGTTGGGGTCGTGTATTATAATAAAATATATATTTAGTAGTTTTTTGTTATAGTTTAGCATATTTTGGTGACGTCAGCCCCTGACCCCGGGCTTGAGGCCGTCACAATGGGAGAACTAACTTACTTTCTTGGTTTACAAGTTAAGCAAGTTAGTGATGGAATATTCATTAGTCAAACCAAATATAATATTTCAAAATATAGAGGCATGGTTGGCTCACTTTTGTACTTAACAACTAGTAGGCCATATATAATGTTTGCTACTTGTCTTTGTGTTAGATTTTAGGATGATCCTAGAGAATCTTATTTAGTAGCTATTAAGAGAATTTTTAGATATCTCAAGGGCACACAAAAACTTGGCATTTGGTACCCTAGAGATTCTGGTTTTGATCTAACTGGTTATTCAGATGCATATTATGCAGGTTGTAAGATTGATAGAAAAAGTACAACATGAACCTGTCAATTTCTAGGAAACAAGCTAGTATCCTGGTTCAGTAAAAAGCAAAATTCAGTTTCTACTTCTATAGCTGAAGCTGAGTATATTGCCGCTGGTAGTTGCTGTGCACAAATTCTATGGATGAAAAACCAATTGTGGGACTATGGTCTGTAAGTGGACAAAATTCTTATTTTATGTGATAACACAAGTGCAATTGCCATCACTGAAAATCCAGTAAAACATTCAAGAACAAAGCACATAGATATCAAGTACCACTTCATAATGGAACATGTGATGAATGGTAATGTGGAACTTCATTTTGTTCCAAGTGAGAGGCAGCTTACAGATATCTTTACCAAGCCACTTGATGAATCCACCTTTACTAGGTTGGTAAGTGAGTTAGGCATGCTTAATTATTCTTAAATCATTTGTGATAATTTTGCAAGTTAAAATGCAGCTAGAAACTTAATTGATTTTTCTGTTTTAGATAAAATTTTGGCTAAGCCAAAATTTACATCTCGACGAATTTTCATTATCCATAGAGTTTGATCATCCGTCGAAATAGAATTTTTTGGTAAAAATCAATTACTTTTCTGGATTATTTTAAACCTGAAGGATAATTGCTTTATTCTCATCCGTCGAATTGTCTACATCTTAGCCGTTAAAAGTACTGAACATTATTCATCGCATATACTTACAGTCTGTAAGTATATCACGACGAATAATTGACAGAATTTTGACAGTTTATTTTATTTTTAAATGGCTATTTTGGGCAATTCTCATTGGGTCTTTAATTTTTATCTTTAATTTTTTATCCCATTTTATTTGAGAGTACATAAAAGCCTAACTTCAGTTTATTTTTGCTTTTATCTCTCCCTACTGCAATTAACTGTTCTCTTCTCTCTCAAAGAAAAATCCCTTTCTTTCTGCAATTTCCTTGTTTTAACAGTGGCACCAGTAGTCAAAATCATGTCTCAGTCAGGATTCATCTATGAGAAGAATAATTTCGTAGCTCTTGTGAACAAAGACATTCCAGCCTCTGAGGGTTATCACAAAATGATGGATTTTTTGAAGGGATGCAAGCTCAGTTATGCCATGCTGGAATCCCCCCACAATCTACTGTGAAGTTGTGGAAGAGATGTGGACCACTGCTGTATATCAGCCTAATGACAAAACCATCACTCTCTCCATTAAAGGTAAAGAACATTGCATTAACAGTGATATTATCAAAACATGCTTTAAAATTCATGATAACACCACTACTAAGCCACACACATATGCTGATATAGTTAATTTGCTTAATTCTATGGGCTATGCACTTCCTACCACTAAGTTAAATGAGATTAGGAGACTAGGTCTTAGAAAATAGTGGAGTTATCTGTGTGATATAGTTACCAAGGTGTTTTCTGGTAAAATAAGTAACTTTGATTCGGTCAACACTACAATGCTTAACATGCTTTACATGCTTCTTATTGATAAGTACTACAATTTTAGTGATGCCATCATGTTTGAGTTAGGATACAAGTTAGGGGAAATCAAAAAGAGATCTAAAAATGTTTATTATGCTAGATTCTTCATGATTATTGCTAACCATATTTGTGAGAATCTTGTAATTGAGAACCCAACCAACAAACTGAATTTTTGGGTTCAAGAAAGAAGAGTGATTGTAGATTTA
Organism: Apium graveolens; assembly: GCF_009905375.1. Classification (NCBI taxonomy): domain Eukaryota; kingdom Viridiplantae; phylum Streptophyta; class Magnoliopsida; order Apiales; family Apiaceae; genus Apium; species Apium graveolens. Next base: position 216,510,276 of record NC_133655.1, on the reverse strand, counting down.
AACAAGGTTGATCACCACAAAGAGGTTCCCTTTGTCTATTTGCCTATTATGGAATTGCCTCAGGTAAGTAAGGTAACTGTTTCTGTCTCTGCCACTACTTCTCAGCCACCTATTTCCATGCCTTTAACTGTGGCAATGGCATCTGTGAATGTGACCAAACAGATGCCTACCCAAGCCACTAAACCAAAGGTTTCTAAATCCAAATCAAAGAAAGCCCCATCTGGTTTCTCTCAAAAGAAATCGGTTATAAAATCCACCAAACACCAAGTGGGGAGTGTGAAGGAGAGTGAGGTAGGTGAGGGACATGGTGAACATCAAAGAAGCCCTAAAAATAAGGTTAGAGAGGTAAGTGAATCCCAGCCTAGCCACACTGCAGTTTTCTAACAAACTGCAGTGATTAATAAGGACAATAGCTCATTGCTAGTTGCATCCTCCCAAAAGGATGTGACTATTGAACAAAGCTCTCATACAAGAGCACAGGCCATGAGGGTAAGGGACACAAGCTCACCCCAAACTTATGCCAGAAAGAAGAAATCTAAACACACTGGGGATGCGCAGGGATCACACACAGTACAAACTGTAGCTAAAGACTCAGTTACTACACCATCTCAAATTCAGTTTGATGTGGCTCCAATAAATGTGGAGTCACAGCCAAAATCTTTGATTATAGAACCACCACACACACAAAACTCTCCCACCAGTTCTATAGATGTGGATATGATCAACACATCAATCCCTGATTCTCATTCTTTAACTCTGTTGGAGAAGCCAAAATTCAATGCAAGTGAGCATCATCTTTTAGATGATTTGTTGGCTCACTTGCCAATTCTTTCAGGAACTGTTGATACTTCTGTGCCAAAATTATCATTAATATTCATAGAGTCCACAATAGTTTCCACTCCAAACTCTATCATTTCTTCTATACCAGTGGATATTGTTCATCTGTCGATTAGTGATTGTATCCCGACGGATATGCCTAACAGCAGTCATCCGTCGGCTATTCTAACTACTACCCCGACAGATGTTCCTCATCCGTTGGTACTCACTACACAAGCTGAATTTTCAAAAATTGTTTGAAGTATAGATTAGTTAGCGGCTGTACAATCACTCCTAGGTTTGAGGGAAGGGAGTGAACATAGTGAGAGGCTGAATTGCTCTCAGGAAAAATGAGAGGAAATGAGAGACACAATGCAGACTATTTCTTCCAGTCTGGCAAAAGTGAGCGAGGGGAGTTCCACCTTAGTAGGTGAAGGTGAGGGTGTGAGGGTGGTGAGCCAAGGGGAGCCCTTGATGCAAGAACAGAGAGAAATTGAAAGAAAAGAAGGTACATCTGAATGGGAAGAGCCCATTATAAGTGAGTTAATGGATTTCAATGATGTTGAAAAGAAACAACTTATTCAGCAAGAATATCAAGCTATCTTAGATTCTGTTTCCTATGAAGCTGAGGCATTTACTCACCCTGTCTCAACTTATCAAGTTCTAGCTGAGCAGGATAATGTGGCTGCAGAAAGAATGCTAATTAATCTGGTGCATACAATAGCCTCCATGCAAAGAGCCAAAGATGCCATCTCAGCCATGCCTCCCACAGCTGGTGATGATGTTGATTATGGAACTGGTGGTTCTGAAGACTTTTTTGGAGATGAAGATGATAATGAAGAAGAGCCAATGGACATAGGGGAGAAGCAGGCCGTAGCTCAAAATCTAGCATGCCATCTTGGGCATTTTTCAAAGATTGTGATGAGCATCATTTCAAGACAACTCTCTTATATATTATTCAACAAACACAGACAGCTCTTCAAGCCACCACCAATGCTAACACCAAGAAGCTTCTTCAAGCACATCTCAATTCTCTTCAAATGCACCAAATTCAATCTCTTCAACACAATCTGGATGTCACTGCAATAAAAACAGAGATTGATCAGGTCAAGAAGGATGTTTTTGAGAGGTTGGATGATAAATTTCCAAACACAACCATGCTTGACATCAACATACAACTGAGGAAAAACTCTAATCTTGCAACCAAAGTAGACTCCCTGGATACAAGACTAAAAATAGTGGAAGCCTCTCTCACTGCAATTCATTTACATCAAGCTCAACAAACCCAGTTGCTTCAAAAGCTAGTGGCTGCGCAAACTTCTACCTCCACTAAACTTGATGCTAACAAAAAGCGGAGAAATATCAAATAGTCCCAGTTAGTCAAGGAGAGCCAACAAGTGAGGGGGAGAGTGTGCTCAATATACAAGTCATTCAAGTAATTGTTCAAGAAATTACTTATCCTAAACCACCAGTTTTGGACAACATTGATCTGATCCAGATAGCAGCTGCTAAGTTGAATTCAAAGTCATATTTCAAAAAGCTTGATGTTGCAGCAGCTGAAAAGGAATTAGATGATAAATGGAAGAAGATTGATGAAGAAATTCAGAAGAAATTTGGTCAGATAAAGAAACAGACAAGATCTTTCATCACTACTCTCAAGTCAAGCAAATTTATGTGAATGAAATGAGTCTGAGTTACTTGGAAAAGGGCCAAACTTCATGCATTAAGTCCCAAATGCCAACCTGGTTTTGAAGCCTAAAAGAAATTATCCAAAGTCATCAGACAAGAATCCCTTGGATCTCATGTTTGAGACTCCAAAACCAGATGAAAAGAAGCTGTTGGCAAGGTCCATTGCATTCTTTAAAGATCCAACTGACTCAGTCCAAAAGAAGAGAATTGCAAAATCTACAAGAATGGGAAAGAGATCTGTGTAGTGGCTGGACACTCTCAGTTTGCAGCAGCTAAAAGGAGGAAAAAGCAATAATCAAGAAAGAAAAGAGGCAAGCTGCTTTAGATGCTAAGAAGCTCAAACAAAAGAAAGAGCAAGCTTCTATAGTAGTCAAGCTTCAAGCTGTGAAAACTGCAACTGAAATCTCTGAAAAGCAACCTGTAGTAGCTCAAGATCAGGATGAGAAAAAGCACAAGGAACCTCAACAGAAAAGGAAGTTCAGATACAAGCTACATTCCAAAAGAAAATTGGACTTCAGTGATGAGGAAATGGAAGACTACATTCCCAAACAGTCTACAACTTCAACTCAAACATCCAAGCCCTCAGTGGTACATGAGGAATATAAGGTGGATCCAATAAAGAATTTTCATGTTGAGCCTATAGTTCCTAAGGATGAGCCAATAGACTGAGAAAGTTTGCTTATACCTGAGCTTAACTTACCAATTTTCAACAAAGCAAAGAAGACAAAGATAAGAGCAATCAAGAAGACCAAGCCTGTGAGTCTCAGAACCAAAACCTTAGCCAACGCTCAACCAACTGTCAGCAAGGGAGATCTTCTGTATATCTGTGACATCAAGGAATTTTCAAATATAAATCTCTACTTGGATGAATTGGAAGAAGTAAGAGGGATTGATGCTCACAGATATCTCCCTGAAAGACTGATATTCAAATACAAAGGTGGTAGCGAGATCATATGGCCCCTTCACAGAATTCTCCAAGAAAGTTGTAATGTTTTGATAAAGATCTTCTCATCCTTCAAGAAGAATTTTGGATTCATTGTGACAGCCAAGAAATTGGTTCTAAAGAAGATAGAAGAACTGAGGAGCAGAAAAGCCTCAAATGCACTTCCAAGAACTCTAATAATTCCCTTCATAGGAAGTACAGTGCACTTAAGGCCTTACTGGATGATGGAATTCATGGATGACAAAGGTGTGAGAAGATTCTTCAGATTGAATGACCAATTGAGCATCTCAAGCAATGAGACTCTACTGGAAATGCAAGAAAAGCTAGATCTGTCAAATGCTGAAGAATTTGAATTCCACAGGCAACTCCAAAATCAAATAGAAGAAAACAAATGGAAACTTGGGAAGAAATCAAGACCATAAAGGAAATAGAAAACATCTGCTCAGACTAGAGGAGCACCTTGATACTGATTGTGGGAACTCTTTGTACACTTTACTTTGTTCAATTTTCAATAAATTGTAGCACTTACTAGTTTCATCTACTATCATTCAATCTGTACAATTAGGGTGTTTTGTTATCATCAAGTTTCTCTTAATTTATGGCTACAATTCCAGTAGACATAAATTGGGGGAGATTGTTAGGAATATGTTGTGAACTTGATGATAAGTTAAATAAAACACCTTAGTAGATTTAACTTAGTGTTTTGTAGCTCCCGACAGATGTTCTAATATAGTCCCGACGGATGATCTTTATAGTCCCGACGGATGACAACTAAACATCCATGGAGAGTGTAGCTTATGCAACAATAAGTATTGCAGCACATTTCTGCAAACAAAATGTTTTTAGTCTAGTAGATTCTGTAGGATTCTTTAAGTCATGTTGACAACTAGATAGATATACAGAATAGGTTCGCTAATTGTAAATATGAGATGTCTTGTAATTTTGTATAAGTGAAATGAAGTCAAGTGACAGAAAGGCTACCAACGGATGATCTACAAAGACTACCGACGGATAATCATCAAGGCTCCCGACGGATGACCAACATAGTCCCGAAGGTTGATCATATTAAAAATAGCAGTTGACAGTGATAACATAGTCACATGCATCGGGTGTTTGCAAATGGGATGTGGCAGCCTATTTATAGGTTTTAGAGAACAAAGAAGCATTACCATTTTTATGCAATTATGAAGATATTGAAAGATGTTGGAATAGAGTAGTGAAACAACATGGAGTTAGAATAGATACAGTTTGTCTTATTATCTTGTCTTACTGTCATGTAACTTGGTAATATATAAACCAAGTGTATCAAGTAGAACAAATAACTGTGTACGCATTATTTTCACAGAGAGAAAGATAAAGTTGTATCTGTTAAGAATTTTCTATAAGTTTGTAAGTTCACTTGTAAGAAGATGTGTCCTATTCAAGCATCACAGAGTTCTCATACTAATATATATCTCTGGTGGATAAGTTCAAATCCACTAGAAAGTTTTAAAACTTTGTGTTTTATTACTTTGTGTTTTGATTTCAATTCAAGTTTCATTACGCACTTCTTGCAAAATCAAACACTGTTATATATATTAAGTAAGAACAGTCTTAAAATTCAAAAAGGAGCAAGAATTACATTCAACCCCCCTTATGTAATTCTTGTTGCATTGTTTGAGAATAACAACAGATACCGTACCAAAACTTTCAATATTTCATCTTTTATATTATAGTAATATATATATATATATATATATTTACACTTGATATATAAAAAAATATTGTAAGCACGTATATATTTATAAGTTCATCATGTAATATAAATTTTATATTTAAATTTATCATACATGAATAAAATGTATATGGAGTATACAAATGAATTTATCATACATGAGGCCTGGTAAAGATATCTGCTAACTGTTTCTCACTTGGTCTTTGAGTGTTGGACTGGATTTTCAGTGATGGTAATAGAACTGGTGTTGTCACAGAGGATTTGTTTTTTTCCAATCTTAATCCATAATCGAATAATTGATTCCCCATATATAAAATCTGTGCACATTAACTTTCAAAAGCAATGTACTCATCCACAGCTGTAGAGGTCGATATTGAGTTCTGCTTTTTGCTAAACCATGAAACAAGCTTGTTTTCCAGAAATTGACAGCTTCCAGTTATGTTTTTCCTGTCAATTTTGCAATCTGCATAGTCTGCATCTGAATAACCAATTAGATCAAAACCAGACTCTCTAGGATACCAAATGCCAAGGTTTGGTGTTCCTTTGAGATATTAGAAATTTTTTTTATAGCTTTTGAATGTGACTCTCTAGGATCAAATTGAAACCTAGCACGAAGACAAGTGGCAAACATAATATTTGGTATGCTAGCTATTAAATACAACGGAGATCCACCGATGCCTCTATAATTAGAAATATCCACCTTCTTCTCAGATGTGCTCAAATCTAGTTTAGTGGTAGTTGACATGGGAGTCTTAGCATGTGAACAATTTGATAAGTCAAACTTCTTTTAAAGATCATTCACATATTTGGTTTGACTTATAAAAATTCCTTCCTTCACTTGTTTAAATTGTAAATCAAGGAAGTAGGTGAGTTCACCCATCATGCCCATCTTGTATTTACTTTGCATTAGTTTGACAAATTTTTTGCAAAGTTTTTCATCAATAGAACCAAAGATTATGACATCCACATAGATCTGTACAAGAATACCAGAACCATTGACAATTCTATAAAAGAGGGCTTTATCTACAATACCCCTTGTAAAATGATTTTAAAGTAAAAATTGAGATAAGGTGTCATACCAGGATCTAAGTGCTTGCTCTAGACCATACATTGCTTTTAAAAGAAGATATACATACTCTGGAAATTTTGAGTCCTCAAATCCAGGTGGCTGGCACACATATACTTCTTATTCAAGTTCTTCATTCAGAAAAACACTATTTACATCTATTTGATAGATTTTGAAATTGGCATGAGCTGCTTTGGGGCAAAAACACGCGCTAAAATTACACGCAAGTATACGCGTTTGCAAATAGTATAAGATATAAATCAGATCCGTACCCACAGAGACTCTTTTTAGTTAATTTAAGATTATACACATATGTAACAATGGTATGGTTGTCGCTTAATGCTAAGACAATAACAAGTTGAGATGTTTATAACTAAGATTAAACTAACATGCAATTAACTAAGAATAAAAGTGATTAAATTAACTATATGAGATAAACATGGGATTATAACTTCATTAAATACTTCATTCAAAGTCATTGTTCTTAACCTTAGCATGCAATAGTGATGACAACTAATCAGATAGCACGAAACTAGCAAATGCCAACTTTCGTTGTACGAATACCCTACTACCAGACATCTTACGTTGAGACCCTATATATCTATAGAATTTGACAACATAAAGGTTTAATGAACAAGTTATCTATCGTGATTACATAGGGAAAGTAAGATGGTTAAAATTACCTACGAATCATGCATAATAAATACATGAACCTATGCTAGCATGGCAAGTTCTAAATCTCTATATTCAATGTCGCTTCAATAGAGATTAACACACTATCTTATATGTTTTCTATGCACATAAGAAGAATAAGCACAACCAATACTAGGATATCAATCAATCACCATACATCAAGATATTGAAATAAATTAACTATAGAAATCCATAAGTAAATCTGTTAGAATCCCACGATAACGATTAGTTCATAACCGAACTCATCGTCACTATGGGTTCCAATGAAAGCATGGTATAAAATCTAGATCTTTATAAACTGAATAATAATCAAAAGTACGTTAACAAGAGTGTAAGGTTCAAACGAATAAGAAAACAAGCATCCAACGTTACAACTTAAACAAAGAATCACAAGTAAAAACAAGATCTTCTTCTTCTTCGTTGTATTGTGCTATTAGGTCTTCTTATTGCTCTCTCCTTTTTCTTCTTCTTTTATATGAAACACATCTTTTAAAAGCCTTTAAATACCAGTCCATCAGATCAGGAGTCCAACAAATCAATCTTATAATATAATCAGGATTTCTCAAAATTCGACATAGCGCGGCCGCCCTCAAATCCAGCGCGGCCGCCCTGAGTTTCTGATATATGGGTGCGGCCGCTCCCAAGACTAGCGCGGCCACCTTGACCTTCTGAAAATTCTAAATTTTTATGCTTTCTTGACCTTCTCGTGCTGGTTTCTTATGCGAATCGACCGAGGTTCCATCCTAACACTCTTTTAAGCATAAAATATGTAATATCCATTCTTTCTTTCGAATATGCCCTGAAATGCAAAACACTACGAAAACACATCAAAAACACAAACATCTTGAGTATAAAAAACCAATTCGAGTCTTTACGAAGCATTCTAAGTGGAAATAAATTCCACTTATCAGTTGCATAGGCCAGAAAGATTCTGATTGTTTCCAATCTTGATACAGGAATAAAAGTTTCATCAAAATCAATTCCTTTCTCTTAAGAGTAGCCTTTAGCAACTAATCTTGTTGTGTTCCTTGTAACAATGCCACATTCATCCATCTTATTTATGAATACCCATTCACTTTTAATTATTGATCTGTCTTTTGGCCTAGGTACTAGCTTCCACACTTTGTTTCTTTAAACTGGTTTAAGTTTTCTTGCATGGCCATAATCTAGTCTGAATTCAGTAAAGTTTCCTCAACTCGTTTGGGCTCTTCCTATGAGAAAAAGCTGTTATATAGATATTCCTCTTTTCTTCTGGTCTTAACTATAATAGATGCATCTCCTATGATTAATTCAAATGAATGACTTTTTTTGTTTACTTTGTAAAGGCAGATTTGATCTTGATGTTGTGACTTCACTGTCTTCAATCTATTGAATAAAATTTGAGAGACCATCCTTGGAGAGTTCCAATTTTGTCATTCCTCTTACTATGTCCTCCTTAACTAGATCATTCATTATTGAGAAGTTGAGATGAGACAGCTTCTTATGCCACAGCTAGCCTTCATCAATACTTTCCTTACTGAGAAGACAAGTCAATATCTATTAAGTTGAAGTCAGCTACATAGACATTTCTTTTCTGACTCCAATTAACACCACTTTATTATTTTTCTTGTTTATAACAACACAGGCTTCCAGATCAAAGTCTACTTTGAGACCTTTATCACAAAATTGACCAACACTTAGCAAGTTGTGCTTCAGTCCTTCAACTAGTGCTACCTGAACTAGGATGATATTTCCTTTTGAAATCACGTCATATCCCATAATATACCCTTTATTTTCATCTCCAAAGTTAATATTTGGGCCAACTTTTTCTTCCAACTTTGTGAGCAGGGATGAATCACCAGTCATGTGTCTTGAGCAGCCACTATCCACATACTAGAGATTTCTCTTTTTTCCCTCCACACAAAGAAAACAAACTCAATTCGACTTTGGTACCCAAGTGTTCTTGGGTCATGTTTTATTAGATGCTTTCTTTGCCTTGTTATCATTCTTAACTTTAGATTTTGGAGGATCAAGATCCACTCTAGCCTTTGATTCATGACCATAGTTAATAATGTTTGAATCATATACAAAATATCGTGGATCCTTAATATTCATGTGATGATTAAACATGTTTATATTTCATTCATGTTCCATGGCATGACATATATAGAAAAATAGGAACTAGGAATGAATGACATGTTATTGCATTTTTTATTAATCATATTCGGCATAGGCAAAGATTGCATGATATGGATAAACATATTAGGCATAGACATAATAGACACAAAGTTGATTGACACTCAGCAAGTTGTGCTTCAGTCCTTCAACTAGTGCTACTTGAAAAATGATGATATTTCCTTTTAAATTCATATTATATCCCATAATTTACCCTTTTTGTCATCTCCAAAGGTAATATTTGGGCCAACTTTTTCTTCTAACTTTATGAGCAGGGATGAATCACCCATCATGTGTCTTGAGCAGCCACTATCCACATACCAGAGATTTCTCTTTTTTCCCTACACACAAAGAAAACCAACTCAATTTGACTTTGGTACCCAAGTGTTCTTGGGTCATGTTTTATTGGATGCTTTATTTGCCTTGTTATTATTCTTAACTTTAGATTTTGGAGGATCAAGATCCACTGTGGCGCCGTCCAAACCCGGGTCAGAAGTTTGGGGTCCACACACACACCTTATTGATAACATGCTTATAACAATAATAAAGATAATAATAACATGCAGTGACCCTACTTACCGCTACCACGGATCGCAACAGGTTAAAGTATGCACACAAGCCACACACACACACTTATATTACAAATACCCAAATCCCAACTATTCAAACTTATAACGGAATATTAAAAATTCTTACAAACTTTACAACTTAAACTATCTCAAAAGCTGCCTGCTAGCTTAACTCGATCAACCTGAACCCCTAGCTCTCGCACTGGATTGGGGATCCTCGCTACCAACAGGTTCCTTCTTAACTGGAAAAGAACATAAACAAAATCGCACTAATGAGCTAACTAGCTCAGTAAGTCATATTGACAATACTGAGAATAAAAATATTGATCAAGTGAAATGATTTAAGGTATCAAGTGAACAATGAGTAGTAACCTAGAATTGGATATCATATTTTCATTTTAAAAACCAAGGTTAGGCTGTTGATCAGTCACGCACTAACCCCGAGTAAGGCACACAACTCTGCTCTAATTACTGGATCCAAGGCACACATTGGCCTAACTTGACCACCAATCTGGTCTGACCACGAATCTGGTCCATAATTTTATAAAACAATCCAATTCTATCATAATAACAGAATAAACAATGTAAAGCAATAAACAGAATCATAAGCAACGTTGGATTTCCAATCCTGAGATGGTTTCAATCTTCACAAAAGAAATACGGTGTTGTATATATTTGAGATGCATGTCTAATATGTTTCATGTTTAGTTTTCAGATCTTAACAAACAGGAAATATCAGTTCTTAGTGGAATCAGGACTTACTGGAAGTCAGGACTTAAGGATATCAGGACCTAGATTATCAGAAGATAATATCAGAAGATGGATATCAGAACTTAAGTACTGGAGGACTAACAGTTAAGGAAGGAAGCTGATTTACAGGTTAAAAGATCAAGACTAATACAGAAGAATATATGCATGAAAAGAGTTAGAGGACTATAAAAATTGTATAAGATATCTGATTGATATATTTTAGGAGACAGAATTATATTCCATATCAATTAGAAGTTATCTTATAACTGTGTGTCTATACAAACACAAAAATAGGTTTACACTATATATGTTACAATCATCGAGAAGATCATACATTGTAACCAAGGAGCTATCGTGATATTTGTTCATCACTGAGAGAACAGTTCCATTGTAACAGAGTTTATTATATCGAATACATCTGTTTTCTGTTACTTGTGTTCTAAATCAATTTGATTGTATTCTACATTGTATTCAACCCCGTTCTACAGTGTTGTGTGACCTAACAAGTGGTATCAGAGCCTATCTTTTAACACACATACAGTAAAGATCCAAAACAATCATGTCTGAAGAAGCAGAAAATCCAACCAAGCCCGCCAAAACTGAAGAAACCACAGTCGATATGAGACTATCAGGGTTCCCATGCTGAGACCTTCTGAGTATCCCATATGCTATGTTTCTGGAAGTTATAGATCCAGAATACCTTGACAAAATTTATGAAGGACCGCATAAGCCAACCAAGCTCTCTGTTGTAGTTGCAGATCAGCCTGCAAAGACCATACCAAAGGAGAAAAGTGAATACACAGCTGAAGATATCTCATCTATTTCCAAGGATGCAAAGGTAAGGCATTTGATGTATAGTGCCATTAATAATGTCATGTCAAACAAGGTAATTCAATGCAAGACTGCAAAGGAGATATGGGATGCTTTGGAAACAAGGTGTCAGGGAACTGATGCAATCAAGAAAAACAGGAGGACTATACTTACTCAAGAGTATGAGCACTTTGACTCAAAAAGTGATGAGTCATTAACTGACTTATATGACAGGTTTGTCAAACTCTTGAATGATCTGTCACTGGTGGACAAGGAATATGATATTGAAGATTCAAATCTAAAATTCCTTTTAGCTCTTCCTGAAAGTTGGGATTTGAAAGCTACTATTATAAGAGACAACTATGCTCTTGATGAAACTACTCTTGATAAAAATTATGGTATGCTCAAGACTTATGAACTTGATATGGATCAAAGAAGCAAGTGACATGGGAGAAAGTCAAGGATAGTTGCTCTTAAGGCTGAGGAGGAATTCCCCAAAGTGGTTGTCTCAAAGAAAGGCAAAGGAAAGGCTCTCATCATAAAATCTGATTCAGAATCATCAAGTTCTAATGATGATGATTCAGAAACTGAAAGTCTACCTGAAGTAGATGCTGATAAAGAGATGATGAAATTGTGTGCTCTTATGGTGAAGGGTATCACAAAGATAGCCTACAGGAAATTCAGAAGGGGAAGAAGTTTTCCAGGAAAGGTAGAAGTTCTGATAAGAAGGGCCTCAGAAAATCTGAAGGCAAAGGAGGAAAGTCTGACATAGGAGATTACTCAAATATCAAATGCTACAACTGTGGTGAGAGAGGCCACATATCTCCTGACTGCAAGAAAGGAAAGAGCGACAAAGGCAAGGCTCTTGTCACAAAGAAGAAAAGCTGGACAGACACTTCAGATTCTGAAGATGAGGAGAACTATGCCTTGATGGCAAATGCTGAGAGCAGTTCTGATGCTGCTGAGTTAAAGGTACCTCAAACAACTTATGCCTTTCATACTGATGATATTATTGAGTTGAGATTATATCTTAAAACCATATTTATTAGTTACAGAGATCAAACTTTAACATGTGAAAGATTAACTTCTGAAAATCTTGCTTTTAAAAAGAGGAATGATTATTTAGAAAAAGAGTTAGTCATGTTCCATCAAACTCAGAAAGAAAGGGATGATGCCTTTTATGTTAGAGATAAATTGCTAAAAATGAATAAATATCTAAAAACTGAGTTAGACAAAGAGAGAGAGATTATCAGGACTTGGACTAACTCTGGTAGAGCAACTCAGGATATACGAAGTAGTGGAAACTAGAAAGAGGGCTTAGGTTATGGGGATGATAAAAGTGAAAAAGGAACTGAACAAGTTAAGCCAATTATTGTTAAACAAACTACTAAGCCAAAGGTTAATCCTATTAAATTTGTAGCTAAAACTGTAAAGTCTGATTCTGAAAAGATGAAAGATATTGAGACAGAAGTGATAGTAGAGTCAAATTCTGACAAATTAAAACAGGATAAACCAACTGAAGTTAACATAGGCTTAATGACAAAGAAGCAGCTTAAACATAAGATGAAAGAAATTATCAGTGCGAACAAGGTAAAGGAAGCTAGGAAAAATAGGAATGGAAAGGAAGGTGTGAATAAAAGCAACAATTATATGCCTGTTCCTAATTCTCCTAGAAAGAAATTCTATAACTGTGGAAACTCTAACCATCTTGCTTCTTTTTGCAGGAAGAATAAGAATATAAACTCTTTACCTCCTAAGTCAGGAGTTAAGAGTCAGTCTATTAGGTTTAAGCCATAAAATCCTTGTTTTCATTGTGGTAGTATATGGCATTCCATTTATACTTGTAAGGAATATCATAGTTTGTACTATGATTATTATCAGATTAAACCTTCTTTAAAGAAAGTTGCTTTAATTCCTTCTAGTATAAAGTATGATGCAAAGTCTGATACTGTAAAATCTGATAAGAAAAATGTTAGCATAAATTCTGATGTTAAATCCGCTGCAAATGTTAACAAACTTAATAAGGCCAAAGCATCCAAGCAAGTCTGGGTCCCTAAAACTAACCATTAGTGGTCTTTGTGATTGCAGGGCAACAGGAAGAACATCCTAGTTATGAAGAGTGGATGTTCAGGACATATGACTGGAAATAAAACCCTGCTATCAGACTTTGTGGAGAAAGCTGGCCCAGGAGTTCCTTATAGAGATGGAAATATTGGAAAAACTCTGGGATATGGCAAGATCAATCTTGGGAATGTCATCATTGAATCAGTAGCTCTAGTCTCAAGACTTAAACACAATCTGTTGAGTATAAGTCAAATCTGTGACAGAGGTTATCATGTGGATTTCTTTGAAGAACACTGTGAAGTTATAAGTAATTCTATAGGAAAACTACATCTGAAAGGTTAAAGGCATGGTAACATTTATGAAGCCATACTTTCAACAAGTACTTATGGTTCTGCTATCTTTCTGTTGAGTAGAACATCAATTAAAGAAAGCTGGAATTGGCACAAGTAGCATTTTGTTCCAACAGATCAACAACTAGAAGATATCTTCACAAAACCACTATGTGAAGCTACTTTTACAAGACTGGTAAATGAACTTGAAATGGTTTCAGGTTCTTTCTCTAAATCTTCTTAGTTTTTGTTCTCATGCATCAGACTTTATGATCAATGTTTACAGATTGTCTAATCTTCATGTAATCTGTGCTTAAACTGTTAATATATTAAATACTGATTGTTATCTGATGTGATTCTATAAACTCTGATGGTGATTTGAATGTTCTGTGACTATTCAATCCAATGAGGATTACTGTGCTAGATGCTGACCTAGTAGTCTTTAACATACTAAAAATCCCATGTTTGAATTAGTTATTTATGTGGAAACTCATTAACACAAGCAGATTCTGATATTGAGCTTAGTCAAGTTTACTTTGTGTATCTTATTACTAAGTCACAAACTAGATTCTTGTTTCTTATCTGTCAAATTCTGATGTCAGTAAATCTTAAGAATTAACTAAGTGATGATAAGCCTCACTTATCAAAAGAAAAGAAAAGAATAAAAGTCAGGTACTCCTTTGAGATCTAGAGTAAATATGTGGAAGGGAAGACCCAAGTGCATTGCTGGTATTAAGTAATATGCATTAGAAAAGCAAAAAAAATTCATGGTGACTTTTCACGTTCTATGATTACTGGAGAAATACTCTGATAACAACATAAATTCTGATAAGCAGTCGTGACTCACTTACACTGAGAAGCCACTGTAAAAAGGAATTTCAAAAGATGCATAAAATGAGCACAAACAGTTGAGGTGGACTCTTGCATAAATTTGTTCTATAGTAGACATCATGACTGATGACAGATTTTAAGCATTTTTCTCAGTTATGCCTTATTTCTAAGATGTACTGAAGTTTATCAGACTTTAATCTTTATCTGATATTTTGCTGAATGCACACACACTTTCACTCATATGAATGATGAAAATTACTGTGGTGATTAAGTTGTTGTTGACAAATAGTTAAGTGTCATTTGCATAAATTCTGAGGACGTTCTAATGGAAGTTCTGATGATTAAACTCTGAAGTAAACAAGTTAGTATTTGTATGAAGAATTACAGAAAAAGATATTCACTTTTTGAGTACATAATCCATGTTCTGATGACTGTTAACATCTGATATAAGTTAAGTTCTGATATTAAATCCTGATGGAATCCTTGATGCTTATGTGGCATTATACTTTAATTGACTTATTTGTGGTAAAATATGAAACAGTCATATTTAAATCAGAATATATTTGGGTAAGATAAAAATAGTCATAATCATTTTGGGTTAGTTGTAAATGTGTATGTCTTGAAAAACTACATGTGCATGGTAATTATTGCCTATTTTACGTGCCCATTAACTCCTGCTTTAACCGTTTATTGACTGTTCACACGTTGCCAGGTGTAAAGTGTATCCCATGCTTCAAAAATATAACTGTTAAGTAAAGAGAGTATATATATGGGAGTTAAAAGATTTTCTAATCTTTTACTTAATTTTCTATTCTTAATCTCTTTTATTCTCTCTCTTTCTAATATTCTCTGAAGCGTTTTCTTTCAGGACTTTTAACAAACACTTTGCAAACACTCTCTTTCTCACTTAATTTCTTACAGAGATGGAACCAAAGGACGTGATTTTCAATGGAGCTAAGTTTGTTCCTAACAACTACTCCGCCATTCTTAGTAAGGCTGAAGCTCCATCGGAACTTCACTTCATTCAGGATTTTCTCGCTAATTCTGATATTGGGTACGCTCGACCCAACCTGATGCAGTCTCTGGAACTCAAGTGCTGGAGTTCTGGAGAAGTGGAGTATATGATGATGGTGGTGCTCAAGGGTCCCCAGGTATAATCTTTACAATAGGGGAGGATGAGCATGTCATAACCTTGGCTACAGTATGCCAAGCATTGCAATTGCCTGAAAATAGAGCCTATACAACTGTTGAGGAGCCCATTCTTCAAAATATGATGGCTAGTCTGGGGTATGAAAAGACATTGGCAAAGCTGGGTCAATTGAAGAGACCTTACATAAGGAGGGAATGGAGTTTCTTCTTTGATTGCATCACCAAGGCTTTTGCCAACAAATGTTCTAACTTCGATGCAATCCCTATATTCAGTCAACAAATCGGGTATGCTTTCATTAATCAAACTGATTTTGATTATGCAAGTGATGTTTTAGGTTTCATTGGGGATAGGATGATAGAAGATAGGAATACTTTCTATTTTGCTAGATTCTGTCAGCTTATTTATAGTTTTTGTTATGATGATAAGCCCCAATCATCTAGTAAATTAATTCCATCATTCAGACTAGCTAAAAGAGCTTTTAATGAATTATTATCTACTGATAATAAGAAGGTTGTGTTAAGACCCCTCCGAGTTCCTTTATCTGTCAAACAAGCCTTAACAACCTATGATCCAGTTAAATACACTGCACTATATCCTGATGTCCAATCATCGGAACCTCAACCGTCAGCACCTACCACCTTTACACAAACACCTAAAACTTCTCAACCATCAACACAAACAACCATACCTTCATCTTCCAAACCTTCTAAGAGGACAAAGTCTGTTCCTCAACCTCCACAAAAGAGAAGGAAAATGATTCTCAGATATGAGTCTGAGAGTGAAGAGGAAGCAATTGAAATACGGGTTCATGCATCTGAACCTATGACAGATGAAGCTGAGTATGTTACTTCTCAGAAAGAAATAGCAGCTCAAAGTTCTGATACTTTGAAAAGAAAGAAATCTGTAAGTTCTGTTGCTGCTAAAGCAACTCCTTCATTGGCAAGGAGATTGAAGAAAATGAAGGCTAGGAGGTATTTGGCTAAGGCTCCATCAGAAGATACTGAAGAAGCTGAGGAAGGGGATCAGGAATCTCTGATCTCACAAGAACCAGTTATCATTGAAGCCCTTCCAGCTCAAGCAAAAGACACTTCTAATGATATAGCTGTTACCCCTCCTGTCTCTCCTATTAAAGCTACAGATGATGCTAAAGAACAAACTGACAATTATGAAATAGATATTCATAATTTGAATATACCTGAAGTTCTTTATCTGGAAGCTCCATCTACATCAAAGACACCAGCTCTGGAGATAAATTCTTATCCTCAGAATTTAGATGATGTTATTCCTGAATCTCCAGTTGCTTCACACACTGTTGAGCTATCAGAACAATATGAGTCTTCCTCAAGTTCTGATGTCAGTGTTTCTGCTGAGCATCCAGTTCCTATTCAGGGCAAGGAAGAATTGGTGAAGAAATTTGTTAAAAAGGAAGCACCTATTCCTTGGGAGGATACTCACAGAGGTGTTGAGTGGACCAGGAAGTGGAATGAATCAGATTTTATCCCATGTTCTAAAGTTTTGACAGAGCATATTGCAAAAGCTGATGAGTTGCTCACAAATGTTGATTTTAAGACACAACTCAAGATCACAGTTCTGTCTACAAAACATCTTCAAGGTCTATATACTTCTACTCATGAAAAGGTTGATACACTCAGAGAACAAGCTGACAAGCTCGATCTATAACTCAAGCTTGACAAGAACAGGTATATCAGACCTAGTTCTGAAAAAGTTGAAGCCATTGAGAAAACTCAAGAGAAGCAACATGCCCAAATTGCTGAGGTCCTAGCTAATCAAGCTTCTCAGAAAGCTCAATTGGATGAAATCCAATATTCAGTTGAACTTCTTCTTTCTCTCTTACTTCCTGATGATGCCAAAAAGGGGGAGAAGGTAGTTAAGTCCAAATGCTCACCCACTTATGAACTGAAGAAAAAGGATGATAAAGGTGATGACCAGGGAAACTCTGAAAAGAGCAGAGGTCAAAGAAAAGTACAAGGAAAATCTTCTATTCAGAACAAGTCAAATTCTGATGTTGAGAATGCTCAAAGACTGAAGTCAAGTACTGATAAATAAAGTCTGATGTCAAGTTCTGATATTGTGATTCAGTCAGGATCTGAAGACTCTCAAAAGTTTTTGCAAAATCTGAAGTTAAAGGGGAAGCAGACTACTGTTTATTACAAAAATCCTAAAATCCAGACACTTGATGAGGAGATAGCTAGAAGATTATTTCTGAAACACAATCCAGGAATGGATTTAGAAACTCTCAAGGAGGAAGAAGCTAAATTTGCTGCTGAGAAGACAAATCTTAAGTATGAAGCTTCTGATGCAAAGAAACCTCCAAGGCCTAAGGAAAAAGGCATTGTGATCAAGGAAAAGTCAAATTCTAAAACTTCAAAGTTCAAGACTAGATCAAAGACTGAGAGTGATCCCAAAGACAAAGGGAAAGGAAAAGTTGATGAACCAACCAAGCCACTGGACTTGAAAACTTCTCAAGATCTGATGAAACCAGTGTGCAAAATGGTTCAAGTAACTGATGATAATCTTGTTGAAAATGAAACTGTTCAAATTATGAAAAGAAGAAAGATAATTGAAGAATCTAAAATAACCTTTGACACTGCTCAAGTTGTTGTTTAGAATAAAGGACAGCAAGGTACAGAAGAAACAGCAAATTATGATCAAGCTATCAAGACATCAACTCCTGATAATGCTCAAGTTGATTTGAAGAAAATGACAATTGCTGATAAGAAGAAGCTGTTATGGAAGAAAGCTACTCCAGTTGAACCAAAATCCAATCTCATGATTAATCAACTCGCTACATTTGGATTGAGAGCCAAGCAACCTAGAGATAGAGCTGGATTAGGTTCTGACAAAGAGAAGATTCGAACAGGAGTAGAGGTTACTCTAAGAGATCCTTTCATGTTGACAGACAAACCATATGAACTAATCAAATAAAGGCACCTTGACAAGGTGTTGTCTGCTCAAATTGTGATAGATGCTCATGACAAAGAGAATCTAAAAGAGAAATTGATCTTATTTCTCAATGATAGAAGGACTTATAGACTAGCTGATATTGATATACTAAAAAAGTCTGTCAGAGAGCTTCAACGTATTCACTATCTTCTGGAAGTAAAATCTGATGTTACAAGAAGATGGTCAGAATATATTTTGAAGGATATAAGGGATCTATTCAGAATCTCTGGTACAAAGACTTCTCATTACAGTCCAATGATTACTGAAGGTGGTGGAAGAGAAATTCCTATGCTGAAGAATTCTGCTAAAGTGGAAGTTATTCTGAAAGGAAGATGCTTATGTTATAATGAAAACTCTTCACATCCGAAGGTTATCAGACTTGGTGATGGACTTGAAAGAACATCCATTCAAGCTCCCAGAACAGCCATTTATCAAATTGGTGATATTAAAGAAGAAGAACTGATGCAGGTCAACGCACAGTTGGCTGAAGTTCTGAGGAAAGCTGAAGATAATCTGATAAATGATTTTGTTAAGAATCATTATGGATTCAGATTGATTCAATGATGTTGGTAAAGTTGGATGTTTTGTAAGTTGTAGTTAATAGTCTTATTAAACTCTTATTGCATTTAAACTTAAATGTTTTTGACATCATCAAATCTATTAACTTGTACATTCTTGCATAATTTACAAGTTGGGGGAGATTGTTGGATATATTTGAGATGTCATGTCTAATATGTTTCATGTTTAGTTTTCAGATCTTAAAAAACAGAAAATATCAGTTCTTATTGGAATCAGGACTTACGGGAAGTTAGGACTTAAGGATATCAGGACTTAGATTATCAGAAGATAATATCATAAGATGGATATCAGAACTTAAGTACAGGAGGACTAACAGTTAAGGAAGGAAGCTGATTTACAGGAAAGAAGATCGAGACTAATACAGAAGAAGATATGCATGGAAAGAGTTAGTGGACTAGAAGAATTGTATAAGATATCTGATTGATATATTTTAGGAGACAGAATTATATTCCATATCAATTAGAAGTTATCTTATAATTGTGTGTCTATATAAACAGAGACATAGGTTTACACTATATGTGTTACGATCATCGAGAAGATCATACATTGTAACCTAGCAGCTCCCGTGATATTTGTTCATCAATAAGAGAGAACAGTTCCATTGTAACAGAGTTTATTATATCAAATACGTCTATTTTCTGTTAATTGTGTTCTAAATCGATTTGATTGTATTCTACATTGTATTCAACCCCCTTCTACAGTGTTGTGTGACCTAACATATGGCTATCAAGTGGTAAAAGAACTGGATAACAAAAGAATCAAATTTTCAAGGTTACAAGGATTTGATCTTTCAATGCATGAGGTACAATGGTTTGAGTATATAAGCAATCTTGGTTTAGTGTTCGATATTTAGTTTATATGTATTTGTGGAGTAGTGTCGTATCTCAGTGGCTTGTATTCGGGTATTCAACAATCAATGGTTCAGAAAGAATAAGGTTTACGGCTTAAAGATTAATAACTGGAATCAAAGTTTAGGGTTCAGTGCTTTAAAGCACTCGCAATATAAAATAGAGCTATCAATAATCCATAATATATTTCGAGAAAGTTCAGAACACTTGCCTGGTACTAGCTAGCTATACTTCACAAATTTCTAATCACAATCTTCTACTTCTCGACTACTTGTTTCCCTTTCCTATGCCTTGCTTCTTCTGCTCACATATCATAAGTATCTATCAATACTCAACTCATATGATTCTATTCGGTATATACTTCTATCTACCCTTTGTTTTACCCAAATCCGATTAACAGGTTGAAAGTTATGCTAAAAATAAATAAATATCGAACATATAGATCAATAGTCCAACAAACAAGTCACGTATAACACATAGCACGTCAAACAACAAAAGAAATTCCATTTATAAAGAGGTCTCGGGTTATAAACACTCTTTCAGGTATTTAATATGATTTTTAAAACATTTTTCGGAGTCAAAATGAGTCGTTGGATCAATTTCGGGTAATAAACAGAGTTTGATTACTGAAATCTGACTCTAAAATAATTTTATATTAATTATCGAGCCTTGAAAATAATTTAAATTAATATTTTAAAACTCGAAACTATTTTTCAGGATTTTTAAATCATTTTAAAATAATTTAATCCAATTAAATAATCAATTAAAATCAATTAATAAATAATTAAACTAATTAATCAATTAATATTTAAATTAATTGATCAATTAATCAATTAATTATTAACTAAAATTAATTAATTAAGTAATTTAGATTTATTTTTGAATTAAAAATGAATTTTGGAATTAAAATAAATAATTTTTAGAATTTTAAAAATAATTAAAACTATTTTCAAAATCATTTTATAAAAAGGAAATCCTATTTTTGAAAGTATTTAAAACAGAAATCCAAATTTCAAAAGTTTGGTAAATAGAAATCTTGTTTTTAAAAACTTTTTAAAGAATAGGGGCTAAAATGTAAGTTCTTGAAAACTAGGGGGACTAGATAACAATTTTGGCATCCTCCCCCTTCAACCTCGCCGGCAGACGGACGGGAAGCCATTACTGGCAACCGCCGCCACGCAAGCTCGCCGGAAAGTTTTAATCGAGCTCAGAACTCGATCAAATTCACAAGAGATCATATACACCTCTCCAGAAACTCATTTATGCAATCAAATCGTCCTAACGATTAACAAAACGGCCGGAAAACCAACGGGAAAAACCCGTCGCCGTCGGGGCTTCGGTTTTCCGATGAACATCCTCCAGGAATCGTTCGTTGATTCCAAATACACCATTCAATTCGATATTAAACGATCTATTTAATCACACTAACAATTTTAGCAGATAACCCCTAAACAAGAAACGCCTAAATTCAATTAAGAACATTCAAACGAATATAAACCCTAATTTCTTCAATCTGAGAATCAAACCCTAATTTAAACATGTTATTGGACCCCAAATTGATCATATGACATACCAAAATCATCAGGAAGAGAAGCTCTACAACATGAAATCATCAAATCATCCAAACAATTGCTCGAACTCAAAACCCAAATTTTAATTCTTAAAAATTCAAAAATAAATTAGTTTATAGACTATTAACCTTTGATTCTGCAGTGATTCTGATGGATGATTCTGAAAGTACAAATCAATAGCTTCGTTTTGAGTATATGCACACCAAAATCCGATATCGATAACGCCTCCGGATTTGAGTTTGATTACGAAGAACGAAATATAAATGTAGTATTTTCTCTGTTTTTTAAAGATTTTACTGGTTTGCAAATGATTTTCGGTACGGAAATAATTACGGTAAGGGCTATTTATATTTACGTAAAAATAGTATCCCGTTGGATCATTCCGGATATAAAATAGTACATTTATTTATAAAAACAGATCCAAAACGGTATCAGTTTCGGGATAATTATGCAAATCTGTACAATTTGTACTGCGGTCTTGGTCTCTGCGCCGGGTTGCACGTATTACAAGGTGATAAGAAGAAGCTGTTATGGAAGAAAGCTACTCCAGTTGAACCAAAATCCAATCTCATGATTAATCAACTCGCTACATTTGGGTTGAGAGCCAAGCAACCTAGAGATAGAGCTGGATTAGGTTCTGACAAAGAGAAGATTCGAACAGGAGTAGAGGTTACTCTAAGAGATCCTTTCATGTTGACAGACAAACCATATGAACTAATCAAACAAAGGCACCTTGACAAGGTGTTGTCTGCTCAAATTGTGATAGATGCTCATGACAAAGAGAATCTAAAAGAGAAATTGATCTTATTTCTCAATGATAGAAGGACTTATAGACTAGCTGATATTGATGTACTAAAAAAGTCTGTCAGAGAGCTTCAACGTATTCACTATCTTCTGGAAGTAAAATATGATGTTACAAGAAGATGGTCAGAATATATTTTGAAGGCTATAAGAGATCTATTCAGAATCTCTGGTACAAAGCCTTCTCATTACAGTCCAATGAATACTGAAGGTGATGGAAGAGAAATTCCTATGCTGAAGAATTCTGCTAAAGTGGAAGTTATTCTGAAAGGAAGATGCTTATGTTATAATGAAAACTCTTCACATCCTAAGGTTATCAGACTTGGTGATGGACTTGAAAGAACATCCATTCAAGCTCCCAGAACAACCATTTATCAAATAGGTGATAGTAAAGAAGAAGAACTGATGCAGGTCAACGCACAATTGGCTGAAGTTCTGAGGAGAGCTGAAGATAATCTGATAAATGATTTTGTTAAGAATCATTATAGATTCAGATTGATTCAATGATGTTGGTAAAGTTGGATGTTTTGTAAGTTGTAGTTAATAGTCTTATTAAACTCTTATTGCATTTAAACTTAAATGTTTTTGACATCATCAAATCTATTAACTTTTACATTCTTGCATAATTTACAAGTTGGGGGAGATTGTTGGATATATTTGAGATGTCATGTCTAATATGTTTCATATTTAGTTTTCAGATCTTAAAAAACAAAAAATATCAGTTCTTACTGGAATCAGGACTTACGGGAAGTTAGGACTTAAGGATATCAGGACTTAGATTATTAGAAGATAATATCAGAAGATGTATATCAGAACTTAAGTACTGGAGGACTAACAGTTAAGGAAGGAAGTTAATTTACAGGAAAGAAGATCGAGACTAATACAGAAGAAGATATGCATGGAAAAAGTTAGTGGACTAGAAGAATTGTATAAGATATCTGATTGATATATTTTAGGAGACAGAATTATATTCCATATCAGTTAGAAGTTATCTTGTAATTGTGTGTCTATATAAATAGAGACATAGGTTTACACTATATGTGTTACGATCATCGAGAAGATCATACATTGTAACCTAGCAGCTCTCGTGATATTACAGTTCCATTGTAACAAAGTTTATTATATCGAATACATCTATTTTCCGTTACTTGTATTCTAAATCGATTTGATTATATTCTACATTGTATTCAACCCCCTTCTACACTGTTGTGTGACCCAACATATGGCTATCAAGTGGAGAAAGAACTGGATAACAAAAGAATCAAAGTTTCAAGGTTACAAGGATTTGATCTTTCAATGCATGAGGTACAATGGTTTGAGTATATAGGCAATCTTGGTTTAGTGTTCGATATTTAGTTTATATGTATTTGTGGAGTAGTATCGTATCTCAGTGGCTTGTATTCGGGTATTCAACAATCAATGGTTCAGAAAGAATAAGGTTTACGGCTTAAAGATTAATAACTGGAATCAAAGTTTAGGATTCAGTGCTTTAAAGCACTCGCAATATAAACTAGAGCTATCAATAATGCACAATATATTTCGAGAAAGTTCAGAACACTTGCCTGGTACTAGCTCGCTATACTTCACAAATTTCCAATCACAAGCTCCTACTTCTCGACTACTTATTTCCCTTTCCTATGTCTTGCTTCTTCTACTCACATATCATAAGTATCTATCAATACTCAACTCATATGATTCTATTCGGTATATACTTCTATCTACCCTTCGTTTTACCCAAATCCGATTAACGGATTGAAAGTTATGCTAAAAACAAATAAACATCGAACATATAGATCAATAGTCCAACAAACAAGTCACGTATAACACGTAGCACGTCAAACAACTAATGAAATTCCATTTATAAAGAGGTCTCGGGTTATAAACACTCTTTCAGGTATTTAATATGATATTTAAAACATTTTTCGGAGTCAAAACGGGTCGTTGGATCAATTTCGGGTGATAAACAGAGTTTGATTACTCAAATCTGACTCTAAAATAATTTTATATTAATTATCGAGCCTTGAAAATAATTTAAATTAATATTTTAAAGCTCGAAACTATTTTTCAAGATTTTTAAATCATTTTAAAATAATTAAATCCAATTAAATAATCAATTAAAATCAATTAATAAATAATTAAACTAATTAATCAATTAATATTTAAATTAATTGATCAATTAATCAATTAATTATTAACTAAAATTAATTAATTAAGTAATTTAGATTTATTTTTGAATTAAAAAAGAATTTTAGAATTAAAATAAATAATTTTTAGAATTTTAAAAATTATTAAAACTATTTTCAAAATCATTTTATAAAAAGGAAATCCTATTTTTGAAAGTATTTAAAACAGAAATCCAAATTTCAAAAGTTTTGTAAATAGAAATCTTGTTTTTAAAAACTTTTTAAAGAATAGGGGCGAAAATGTAAGTTCTTGAAAACTAGGGGGACTAGATAGCAATTTTGCCATCCTCCCCCTTCAACCTCGCCGGCAGACGGACGGGAAGCCATTACCGGCAACCGCCGCCACGCAAGCTCGCCGGAAAATTTTAATCGAGCTCAGAACTCGATCAAATTCACAAGAGATCATATACACCTCTCCAGAAACTCATTTATGCAATCAAATCGTCCTAACGATTAGCAAAACGGCCGGAAAACCAACGGGAAAAACCCGTCGCCGTCGTGGCTTCGGTTTTCCGATGAACATCCTCCAGGAATCGTTCGTTGATTCCAAATACACCATTCAATTCGATATTAAACGGTCTATTTAATCACACTAACAATTTTAGCAGATAACCCCTAAACAAGAAACGCCTAAATTCAATTAAGAACATTCAAACAAATATAAACCCTTAATTTCTTCAATCTGAGAATCAAACCCTAATTTAAACATGTTATTGG
This sequence comes from Apium graveolens, assembly GCF_009905375.1. NCBI lineage: Eukaryota > Viridiplantae > Streptophyta > Magnoliopsida > Apiales > Apiaceae > Apium > Apium graveolens. Next base: position 216,485,035 of record NC_133655.1, on the reverse strand, counting down.
ACCCCAAATTGATCATATGACATACCAAAATCATCAGGAAGAGAAGCTCTACAACATGAAATCATCAAATCATCCAAACAATTGCTCGAACTCAAAACTTAATTTTAATTCTTAAAAATTTGAATATAAATTAGTTTATAGACTATTAACCTTTGACTCTGCAGTGATTCTGATGGATGATTCTGAAAGTACAAATCAATAGCTTCATTTTGAGTATATGCACACCAAAATCCGATATCGATAACGCCTCCGGATTTGAGTTCGATTCCGAAGAACGAAATATAAATATAGTATTTTCTCTGTTTTATAAAGATTTTACTGGTTTGCAAATGATTTTCGGTACAGAAATAATTTCGGTAAGGGCTATTTATATTTACGGAAAAATAGTATCCCGTTGGATCATTCCGGATATAAAATAGTACGTTTATTTATAAAAACAGATCCAAAACGGTATCGGTTTCGGGATAATTATCCAAATCTGTACAATTTGTACTGCGGTCTTGGTCTCTGCGGCGGGTTGCACGTATTATGAGGTGATAATTATAATAGTTTAATAAAAAGATCCCTTTTATCAAAAATACGAGTTTTATTCATTTACCGAAACGATTTTTGTATCGAAAATATTGTGCCGGGACCCGTACAGGACAAGCCGTACGCCGGATCGAAAAAGTTAAAACATGGAAAATGCTCGGAATATTGCAATTAAGTTAGGAAGGAGTTCTCGGAAGAGTTTCAGGTTATAAAAATGTAAAAAACGGGTGAAGTCGGCTGGTTCCCAATTATATAAAATAGTTTATAAATACTCGGAAAATGAATTTATTAAATATATAAATTTCCAATAAAATCACAAATCAACATAAAAATAATTAGGAAGATATGAAAATTATCTATATTTTATTTTGGACATATATAAAAATTAAAATACTCAAATTATAATAATTTTAAACATCCAAACACATATTCCACTTAACACATAATTCACAGAATAAATACTGAACATGCATAATATTTATTTATTAGCTAAAATAATTACATGATCTATCCCAGATATTACATCCTCCCCCCTTAATAGGATCCTGTCCTCAGAATCTCCTAAGAAAACAAATGAGTGTACTTTTCTTTCATATCACTTTCTAACTCCCAGGTTGATTCTTCAACCTTTGGGTTTCTCCACAGTACTCTTACTAACTTTAACACTCTATTTCTTAACACTTTCTCTCTTTCTTCTAGAATCTCTATCGGACTCTCTACATACGATAAATCTGCTTTAAGTTCTATTGGCTCGTATTCGATTACATGCCTGGAGTCTGGATTATAGTTCTTAAGCATCGATACGTGAAAAACATTGTGAATGTGCTCCATGTGCGGGGGTAACGCCAACTCATAAGCTACTTTTCCAACACGCTTTAGAATCTCAAAAGGTCCGACATATCTAGGGCTCAGTTTTCCTTTCTTCCCAAATCTTGTCAATCCCTTCCACGGCGACACTTTCAGCAATACTAGATTTCCTTCTTCGAAGTCCATATCTTTCCTTGATTGATCTGCATACTTCCTCTGACGGTCTTGTGCTGCTGTTAATCTCTTCTGGATCACTTCAACAACTTCCTTCGTCTGTTGCACTAATTTAGGTCCAAGTATTTTGCGTTCTCCTATTTCATCCCAATATACCGGAGATCAACATTTGCATCCATAAAGAGCTTCATAGGGTGGCATCCCAATACTGGCATGATAACTGTTATTGTAAGTAAATTCTACCAAAGGTAAATGCTCGTCCCAATTTCCTTTGAAATCAATAGCACAAACGCGTAACATGTCTTAAATTGTCGGAATCGTTCGTTCACTTTGGCCGTCCGTCTGCGGATGGTAAGCCGTATTCATATTCAGTCTCGTTCCTAAACATTCTCGAATTTTTTTCCAAAATCTTGAATTAAATCTCAGATCTCGATCGGATACGATAGACACAGGAAGTCCATGATGAACTATGATTTCTTTCAGGTACATATGGTCTAACTTGTCTAGTGAAAATCTTTCATTTATAGGCAAGAAATGAGCTAATTTGGTAAGTCTATCCACTATAACCCAAATGGCATCGTGATTGGCTTTTGTCCTTGGTAATCCGTGAAGGGTTTTTAGCACATAAACGCAGTGAAAACGTAAATTTAAAAACCGAAACCCTCCGCAGGATCCATGTGAAAAATAATATTTAATTCGTAGTTCAGTATGTTTACCTTAAGAAGCTTTACGTTAATGGAAAGATGGACGTCTTTAATGGTGATCCAAAAATGATGAACGGAGATCCTTAGCAGCTGCTCCTCAAGTGTGAAGCACTCCACCGGTATCCACCAAGAAAACGATGTAATGAAGGAGGAGGAGATGGAGAGAATTAGGGTTTTGTAAATCTTTTTGGTTGAGGCAAAAATAGGGTTTATAATACTATATTTATAGGCAAAATTTTCAGCTGAAAATTTTCCCATAAAATATTAATATTATTAACCCTTTATTATTCTAACTAATAATTAAAACACCTTTTAATTATTAATCCTTTTTCTAAACTCTTTAGAAATAATTCTCTCACTTGATTTAATTTCCAAAAATTAAATTCTTAATTAATAATATTAAAAACCTTTTCTTAATTAATTTATAATCAATTAAATCTCATTTAATCAATTATTAAATTTTCCAATTAATTATTTATTTCATAAATAAATAATTATCAGCCATTATTAATTAATTCCTCCACCATTAAATCATTCTCTTTTATGTTGTGACCCTGTAGGTTCAATATTAAGCCGGTAGTAGAAATAAATAATAATAAAACTATTTTATCATTATTTATATAAATTCTCTAATTCATTAAATATGATTAATTAATTAATCATATTTATTCTACATCGTGAGGGATACTTATCAGCATATCGCGACTATCCGGATAATACGAATTCACTGCTTAGAATACCAAGAACCTATTCAGTGAGTAGTTACCGTACAATCAATTCCTTCTACCCTGCAATGTCACGATTGAATACAAGGCATGGAACTTGTGTCAAGCCTATCTTATTTAATCACTTACTTTCCCATTCACTATGCTTAGTTCTATTTAATGTAAATTAGAAACTCCTTTCTAATTTCATTCACTGTGGCCAGAGATTCCTGAACTAACATAAGTGGATCAGCATTGAATATTCTCTTCCTACACCGGAAGGGGTAGATCCTTTATTGATCATACACTATCTTTGTGTACAAATTCCTATACCCAGTAGAGCCCTTATAATTGTCCCTTGAGACTAAGAACTAAACCAAAGCATAGTTCAGTGTACACAAGATGACTATGATGACCTCAAGTCTAAGGATACTTGTACAACTATCACTATGTGAACAACTGCTGACACGTGAGTGAACTCCATTAGTTGTTCAGCTGTGTGAGTCATGTTCAGTGAACTTATTCTATATTAAGCACCTACATACTAGCTATAGTGTCACCACACAAATGTCTATGAGAACAGACATCCTTCATAATGAAGCAAGCATAGTATGTACCGATCTTTGCGGATTATTAATTACCAGTTAGTAATCCTACGACCAGGAATTATTTAAGTTTAGAGTTATCATCTTTTAGGTCTCATTATTATGATCTCATCACAATCCATAAAAAGCTTTACTCTAAACTGTGGTATATCTTATTTAAACATTTAAATAGATAGAGCCCGCAATAAAAACAAAACAAGCCTTTTATTAATATCAATGAAATCAAAACAAATAAAATATAAGTTATTCCTAAATCCTCATACTTGATTGGACTTAGGACATATCTCTTTCAATCTCCCACTTGTACTAAAGCCAATCACTCTGGTATCTAATACCCATCTTGTCTTTATGATGATCAAAGTGACTCCGAAAAAGTGGCTTTGTGAGTGGGTCTGCTACGTTGTTATATGTGTCAACTCTCTCGACGTTGACATCTCCCCTTTCAACAATCTGAATTGCACCACCATTCAGAGTAAACACGTACCCTGACATGGATTTGCTATCACTTTCTGATTGAAAACTAGAGTCAGTATAACCCTCTATTTTCAACTCAGATTCACCACCAAAAACAAGAAAAATGTCCTGAGTCCTTCCCAAGTACTTAAGGATGTTTTTCACTGCTTTCTAGTGGTCTTCACCTGGATTGGACTGATATCTGCTCGTCACACTAATTGAATAAGCAACATCAGGCCTTGTACACAACATCGCGTACGTGATAGATCCTATTGTTAAAGCATAAGGAATCTTACTCATACGCTCTCTTTCCTCAGGTGTCTTAGGAGACATTTTTTCGGAAAGGGACACTCCATGGCTCATCGGTATGAGACCTCTTTTGGAGTTTTCCATGCTAAACCTTTTAAGCACTTTCTGGATATATGTACCCTGGGTAAGACCTATCATTCTTCTAGATCTATCTCTATAGATCTTCATAAATGTAGGATGCTTCTCCCAAGTCCTTCATGGTGAAGTTCTTTGATAGCCATACTTTGACTGATTGTAGCATCGGTATATCATTTCCTATAAGAAGTATGTCATCCACATATAATACAAGAAATATTACCGCGCTCCCACTAACCTTCTTGTAGACACATGGTTCATCTATGTTTTTGATAAAACCAAACTCTTTGATTGTCTCATCAAAACGGATGTTCCATCTACGAGAAGCTTGCCTTAAACCATATATGGTTCGCAACAGCTTACACACTAGGTGTTCATTTCCCTTGGAAAGAAAACCCTCTGGCTATGTCATATACACTTCCTCCTCAAGTTCCCCATTGAGGAAGGCCGTTTTCACGTCCATTTTCCAGATCTCATAGTCGTAGTAAGTAACAATCGCAAGCAAAATCCGAATTGATTTTAACAGGGCTACAGGCGAAAAAGTTTCATCAAAGTCAATCCCTTGCCTTTGTTTGAATCCTTTTACCACGAGCCTGGCCTTATAGGTCTCCACCTGGCCATCTGCTCCAATCTTTCTTTTGTATACCCACTTGCACCCAATAGGCTTAACACCTTCAGGCGCCTCAACCAGAGTCCATACTTGGTAGGTATACATAGATTCCATTTCGGATTTCATGGCACTATGCCATTTCTCTGAGTGAACACTACTCATAACCTCATTATAGGTCACAGGGTTGTCATCATCAATGATTGACAACTCATTGTCATTCTCAATGACAAGGCCATAATACCTCTCAGGTTGGCGAGACACTCTCCCTGTCCTACGAATGGGCTGTTCCACAGAAGGTTGTTCAGTCTGAACAGGTGTTTCCACTTGATCCGTAGTAGTTTGTGTTTCTTGAACTTCATCAAGTTCAATTTTGCTCCCACTGTTTCCTTCAAGGATAAACTCCTTTTCCAAGAAGGTAGAATGTCTGGAGACAAACATTCGATGATCGGATTAAAAGTAATACCCCAAAGTCTCTTTAGGATATCCCACAAAATTACATTTTACGGATCGGGTTCCAGCTTATCTGGGTCAACTTTCTTGACATAAGCTGGACATCCCCAAATCTTAACGGGTTTAAGACTCGGTTTCCTTTCTTTCCATATCTCATATGGTGTTTGAGGAACAGATTTGGAAGGCACCTTATTTAGTAAATATGCTGAGGTTTCCAATGCATAACCCCATAGGAATACTGGAAGATTCGCATAGTTCATCATGGACCGAACCATGTCTAACAAAGTTCGATTTCTCCTTTCAGATACCCCATTTAACTGTGGAGTATATGGAGGAGTCCACTGGGAGGCTATACCATTTTCTTTGAGATAATCTAGAAACTCTCCATTCAAGTATTCACCACCTCGATCTGATCGAAGAGTTATAATACTGTGTTTGGTTTATTTCTCCACTTCATGTTTATATTCTTTGAACTTTTCAAAGGCTTCAGACTTGTGTTTCATCAAATACACATATCCAAATCTAGATCTATCATCTATGAAAGTAATGAAGTACGAAAATCCACCCATGGCTTGCGTAGACATTGGTCCACATACATCTGTGTGTACCAATCCTAGCAAATCTGCAGCCCTCTCTCCATATCCACTAAATGGAGATTTGGTCATTTTACCCAATAGACAAGACTCACATGTAGGATATGATTCAAAATCAAAGGGGTCAAGTAACCCTTCCTTATGCAATGTCCGTAGTCTATTTTCACTAATATGACCTAGCCTACAGTGCCATAAATAGGTCAGATTTTCATCATCTCATTTTCTTTTATTAGTTTGTTCAATCTGAAGTAAATCATGCTCTACGTCACATACATACAGACCATTATTTAAAATGCCACGTCTAAAAAGAACATTATCTATAAGGATAGAACATTCATTATTCTTAATAATAAATCAAAAACCATCCACATCCAACATAGGAATAGAAACAATATTCCTCACAATAGAGTGAATGTAATAACAATTATTCAAAATAATAGTCTTGCCCGTGGGCATATGTAAACTAAATGATCCTACAGATATGGCCGCAACCCTTGCTCCATTTCCCATACGTAGAATCACCTCATCTTTTTCAAGAGTCCTACTTCCCTTTAGTCCTTGCAACGAATTGCAAATATGAGAACCACAGGCGGTATCTAATACCCAAGTAGAAATTTGACCTAGTGACATATTAACTTCGATCATGAACATGCCTGAATCAGAAGCGGTAGTCTCACTACCTTTCTTTTTCAATTCTGCAAGGTAAACCTTGCAGTTCCTTTTCCAGTGCCCCAAATTGTTACAATGAAAACAAACAGCTAAATTAGGACCAGTCAACTTGTGAGCATCTAGTATGTTCCGGAGTGATAGTGCAGAAGACATGACGAATATAGTGTTAGGAATATATGTGCATTAGTTTGATGATATGTTTAACAAAACACTTAAGTAGAAATTTAGTGTCTGTAGCCTCAACGGATAAGACCACTTTGGCTATCCGTTGATGGTGTAGCTTTACTTAGAAATAAGTCTAGTATTGTAGCATATTTCAGTCTCTGTATTTAAAATTGTAATTCTTAGAAGTTGAGAGAAACTATGAGTCATGTTGACTACTAGATGATATGCAGATAGGAAGGCCAATTGTAAATATTTCATGCCTTGTAATTTTGTATAAATGAAGTGGTATCAACGGATGACTTAAAAGACCTTCAACGGATGAGAAGCTAAGCTTCAACGGATGTCTCTAAAGCTTCAACGGATAACATCCTTCAACGGATGAGAGCATCAACGGATGAAAGCTTCAACGGATAACATCCTTCAACGGATGAAGTCATCAACGGATGAAAGCTTCAACGGATGTTCTGCTAATCAGCCGTTGATAAGTGGTAGTTGTACCTACAAGCAGAGGCACGTGGGTTGACAGAGAAAACTGAGATGTGGTAGCCGAATTTCAGGATCAACAGAAAAAGCAGCCGTTCTTCTTTTGTACAAAGTTGCAATAGTCAACAAAGTACTTGAGTGAACAGGAAAAGAAGCAAGTGAAGAACTTATTTTACTATTGTAATTTTATATTGTTTTTCACTTGTACACTTGGTAATATATATGAACCAAGAAGAAGCTAGTAATTAGAGAGATTTTTCCAGAGCTGTTAAGAAATATCTTGAGAGAAAATTCATCTAGTTTGTACTAGGATGCAGCTGTGATCAACATTGTTGAACACAGATTTTCTAATATACCATCTCTGGTGGAACAACAAATCCACCAGAAAAGTTTTTAAGGTCTGTTGTGTTCTTTACATTTGTGCTTGAATATATATCTGTCTGTATTAGCTTAAAGCAATTCACACACTTGTTCTTCTTGAACACACAACTTTATAAACTGCTCAAAACTTGAAAAAGTTTTGAGATTTACATTCAACCCCCCTTCTGTAAATCTCATTGTTAGTCTTCTAGGAATAACAATTGGTATCAGAGCAGGCTCTTGACACACAAAGAGTTTAAAGATCTTGGAATCTAACAAAGATGAGTAAGAAGGATATTGGAGTAAAGATCCCAGTTCTTGACAAAGACAGTTATCACCACTGGAAGGTGAAAATGCACCTTCATCTACTCTCCCAAGATGAAGGTTATGTAAACTGCATTGAGAATGGTCCTCACATTCCCCACAAAGTAGCCACAGTTGCTACGGCCACAATTGTTGTTGGTCAATCCATTCCAAAACCCAGAGCAGAATGGACAATGGAAGACACAGAAGAAGTCCACAAGGATAAGAAGGCTATGAACATTTTGTTTAATGGTCTTGACAAGGATATGTTTGATAATGTGATAAATTGTTCAACTGCCAAAGAGGTTTGGGACACAGTTCAGCTGCTGTGTGAAGGTACAGAACAAGTAAGAGAGAACAAAATGCAGCTTCTCATTCAACAGTATGAGCACTTTCATTTTGAAGAAAATGAATCTTTAAATGACACATTCAATAGATTCCAAAAACTGTTGAATGGACTGAAGCTGTATGGTAGAGTGTACCAGGTGAAGGATTCAAATCTTAAATTTTTGAGATCCTTACCAAAGGAATGGAAACCCATGACTGTTTCCTTAAGAAACTCTCAAGATTATAAGGACTTTACTCTTGAAAGATTATATGGAATCTTGAAGACTTATGAACTAGAGTTGGAACAGGATGAGGTATTGGAGAGGGGGAGAAAGAAAGGAGGTTCAGTTGCATTGGTAGCTGAAAATGAGAAAGAATGCAGAAAAGAAACTGTGAGATCTACATCAAGCTCCAAAGATGGTGTAAGAAATCCAGAATCAGACAAGGGTAAAGGGCAAGTTGCTGAAAATGAAGACAACTCCAGTCAAGATGACTCTGATGGTATTGATGAGCATCTTGCATTTCTGTCCAGGAGATTTGCAAAGATGAAGTTCAGGAAAAACACTAGAGCCACTAAACCCCATAAGAACATGGTGGACAAATCCAAGTTCAAGTGTTTTAATTGTGGTATGAGTGGACACTTTGCAAGTGAGTGCAGAAAGCCAACCTCTGAAAAGAAGAAATTTGAACAAGTAGATTACAAAAAGAAATATTTTGATCTGCTCAAACAGAAGGAAAGGGCTTTCATTACTCAAGAAAGAGACTGGGCAGCTGATGGAGAAGAAGAGGATGAAGACATGGAATATGTTAACTTGGCTCTCATGGCTGATTCTGAGGAGAATGAAGTTAGTTCATCAAGCAACCAGGTAATTACTACTGATATAACACAGCTTACTAAAGAAGAGTGCAATGATGCTTTTAATGACATGTCTACTGAACTGTATCATTTGCGTGTATCTCTTAAATCTCTTGCTAAAGAAAATAGTAGGATTAAAG